>NW_011888867.1:881139-896281 GCF_000151845.1 Pteropus vampyrus
TTACAGAGGAGGAAATGGAGGCTCAGAGGAGACAGGTCATCTCCCAGAGCAGCCCAGCTTTCCATAAAGCATCTCCTCTAATGACTAATTGCCATAAACAAACTTGGTGGACTATTTACCTGTCAGCATTAATGGAGGGGACCACTGGGAGGATACACCCCACTGGTGGACAACCTAAACGCCATCTCCTAGGTTGGAAACCCACCACTGTCAGCATTTCCCCTCCTGGTTCTGTCTGGCTCAGGTGGACGTGGACAGGAAAATTAATGTTCACAGTCCAAGTAGGTGCTTAGTAAACGTTGAGTGAGAAGAACCCCTGAGTTCAGAGACTAGGTGGGGCACGTGGAGAGAGGCGGAGCTGGGATTGTGGGGCCCAGAGAGTCGGTCAGAGAAGCAGTGATGGCTCCATAGAGAACTCAGAACTCTCTAAGCTCCCTGACAAGAATAAGCAGCAGTCACTGTTGGCTGAGCCAGGCACTGTGCCAAGGTCTTCACGTGCTTTCCTCACCGCGTCTTAGCAACAGCCTTAGAAGGCGGGCATTATCACCTCTGTCAGATGAGGGACCTGTGGCCCAGAGAGGGAAGGGGCTTGCTCAAGAAAGCTCAGATCTAACTGACAGCAGCAGGATTGGAACCGAGGTTAGCCAGACTCCAAAGCCAGTGCTCCCAATTTCTATGAGACCCCAGAAATCGACAGGTTACAGTCTGGGCTGGAGCCTGGGGTTTCACACCCGTCCCCTGGCCCCCCATACCAGTCAACGTCTCCTTGGCCAGCAGCAAGGCCTGCCCATCAGCTTCCAGCTGCTCCCGACGGGCTTCAAGCTGCACCAACTGCCGCTGCACCTCGAACAAGCTGCTCTCCAGGGCTTCCTTCTCCAAGCTGCAGCACGCGCAATCCCTCAGGCCTGGGGACTCAGCCTCTCGGGCCCCAGGACACCGTGGATCTTAGGGTGTGGCTAACTCTGGGCCACGTGCCAGCCTACCTGCCCAGCTCCCTGGGGAAGCCATAGCTAGGACACACTGGCAACCTGGTTCCTCAGTAACCATGACTGGTCACAGTGTGGCTGGTCACAGTGTGGCCCCAGGAAGACTCCCTCAGGGTGGGTTGGACAGAGCCCAAGGCCTTACCGCAGGCGTGTGGCCTCCTCTAACAGGGTCCGGCCTTCACGCTCAGCCGCCGCCAGCTGCACAGCCAGGCCAGCCCGCTCCTTGGCCAGAGCCTCCTTCTCCCGGGCCGCCCGCTCCAGCGCCTCCACCTGCCGTTGCGTCTCCCGCCGTGCCTGCTCCAGCTCCTGCTCCCGCCCGCTCAGCTGCCGGGAAAGCTGGCCCCCACCCAAGCACTATCAGAATCCCCCAACTTGCTCATCATGCAGCACTCCAACCCTGGGCCTGACCCAGCCCTGGCCTGGCAGGCAGGAGACCCAGGTCCGAGCCCAGGCTCTGCCCTGATATGATGTGTGTATTTGGACCAATCACAGCCTTCTCTGAACCTGAGACGCACACACGTGCAACGATAAGGGTCTTCGCTCAGTTTGGGTCATAACGGAACCCTTTCTATACCCCAAAACTCCCCGAGAAGCTGAATACACAAAACAGATTGAAGGAAAGCTGCTTTGCAGGCCTCAGATTAGGGACTGGAGCCCTGCTCCCTGCATCCCGTGGCCCATCCCCTAGAGGCCCCTGCCAGGAACCCAGGCTCTTCAGGACAGACACTTGGATCCCTGAACACGTAAGGTCCCTTCCAGCTATGATGTCCCAATAAGTCAGATACTAATTCTAAAATTTTCTACCTAATATATATCAGTAACCTTTACTGAGTGGTGATTCAACTGCCAAGTGCTTACATGGGTGTCCTCTTCAGAATAGCCCTTTGTGAAAAGAACGCTTAGCCCCATGTTACAGATGGGGTGACTGAGGCATGGGGAGGTTGAATAGCTTGCCCAAGGTCCCCAGCCAGCAGAGGTGGGGCTGAATTTAAACAGATTCAGGCTCTGAGCCTGTGAGTTACCCCGGGACAGGGTGCAGGAGGCTGGGAGCCTAGAACCCTTTCCCCACCTGCTTCCCATCCCCGACATACACCCACCTGGGCCAGATGCTCCTGCAGCCGGCAGCGCTCCTGGCGCAGTGTGGGGACCTGGTGCTCCAGGGCTTCCCGGGCCTGCTCTGCCACCCGCAGAGAGCCTTCCAGGCCCTGCCGATCCACCTCCTGCTCCAGCTGCAGCTGCTCCAGCCGCTCGTGCTGCTCCCGTGCCAAGGCGGCCTCCTGCTCCACCCGCCGCTGCTGGCTCAGCAGGGCCGCCTTCTCCTCCTCCAGCTGTGGCGGCCCAGTGCAGGTGGCGGTGAGTGAGCAGATCAGCCCAGCTCCTCCACCCAGGGAAGAAGGTCCCACCCAGGAAAAAGGACCACCCACCCACCTATCACAGCCAGCCCAGGGGAGGCTTCCTGGGGATAAGGGATGGTGCCTTGGGCATGTGGACACTGGGGAGCGGGAAGAAGGGAGGAGGAACCAGGGAGCGTCTTTTCTCTCAGACCATGAGAGAGGAAAGACAGACAGACGGATTGAGAGAGAGGAGGACAGAGACAAAAAGAGGCAGGGACCAAGATGGACAGGAACAGGGACAGATGTGCACAAGGAGATGCGCGGGGAGGCAGGGCTGAGGCTGGGCCCAGGATGCCTCAGTGGGGTCTGAGTGGGGAGCACAGGTGGGCGCGCTGGCACACGGCGTACCTGGGCGACGAGGTGGTTCAGACTCAGCTTGTCCTGGGCGAGGCTCTCGTTGAGGGCACTCAGCTTGGACAAGGAGTCCCGCAGAGAGGCCTCCTCTGCCCTCAGCTTGGTCATTGACAGCTCAAGCTCCACGCGGCCAGCCTCAGCCTGCAGGGTCAGGACCAGGGTGGCCAGAGGTGGTCAGACAGATGGAGAGATGGAACGAGAAGGGGAGAGATGGGAACAGATATGCAAAGACATGGAGAGAAAAGGAAAGATAAGGAGAAAGGCAGAGAGATGGGAAGAGGCAGGAAGGTGGGGAGAAACAAGAGGCATAGAGAGGCAGGACCCTCAGAGATGGGGAAGGGGGACAAGGGAGACACGAGATAAGACAAATCAATCACTGCAGAAGCCCTGTGCCTGTGAAGCTACTTAAAAGAAGCTGCACACCACAGAGCTGGGCAGGGCAGGGCAGGGCCAGAGGGCAGGGGTCCCCCAGAGTGGGGCCTAGGGGTGCCACTGCTCAGGGCCAAGACTACAGGGAGTGGGGCAGGCACCAAAGACTGTGCCCCCAACTCTCACAAACTCCAGGATCCACATCCAGAGATGAGACCGAATGACCTGAACTACAGACACTGGACAGGAGCAACTGGAAAAGCAGGGACGCAGCCACCAGAAGAGGTCAATTCACTTATGGCTGCGATCACAGGTTATTCTGGGATCTGGGTCAAAATTAGCCCGAGTCCAGAAGGAAGGGGTCAGTCTGTGACCAGGGTCAGAGGTCAGCCTGAAATACGGGTCCGTCTGTGGCAAGAGTGAGAAGGCCTGGGGCTGAGGACAGGGATAGGTTTGTGGTTGGGCAGCAAATGGACCCACCTTAGCCAGTGCTTCGGCCACCTCAGCCTTCTCCGCCTGCAGCATGTCTCGCTGCAGCGTGGCGCAGCTCAGAGCCTCCCTCACCTCCACCAGCTCCTTCGCCAGCCCTGAGCGCTTCACTTCCAGCTGCTCCAGCTGTCTGTGACTGTGGGACAGAGGGCGGGAAGTGCCCCACATCACCTCCCTGCTCTGAGTCTCCTGCAGCCAGACAACCTGGGGCAGGCCAGGGGTCAGGTCCGAGGCAGGAGCCCTGGGGTCACGAGCCTCACCAACAAGGACAGCCAGGGCCACCGCCCGTGACTCTGGGCCTCATCTGCAAAATGGGTAACACCTGCCTTGTGAAGCTGTTGTAAAGATACATGACTTTATATATGAGGAGCTTAAAATAGTGCCTGACATATCTCCCCAAGGGCCTCCAGAAACAAGAATGATATCCACTACTACAATGTACGAAACATCGTTGTGACTTATGTCTCATAGAAGTACACAGTGCAGTGGTTAAGAGGTTAACTCTTCAGAGTGCGGGGCAGAATGCTATGGTTGGGTTCAAATCCTGGCTCCTCCACTAACTAGCTGTTACCTTGGGGAAGTTACATGACCTCTCTGTACCTCAGTTCCACCGTCCATAAAATGGAGCTAATAATAGATCCTATGTCATAGAGTTATCCTAAGGACAATCCAATTGCTTAAAATGGTGTCTGGCACTTAGTAATGTGAGTATTAATATTAGCACGGTAACTCTAATTTTTAAAAAATATTAATATTACCACCATTATTTTAATTATTGTTGTCATTATCATCCGCACTCTACCTTCTAGCAACTCTCTGATCCCAGATAAGTGCCCCTACCTCCCTGAGCCTCGGTTTACCAAAATGGGGCTGATTAGAAGACTCGACATTAGAGGGACACCGTGAGGCCTCAAGACGGTAGGAGGCCCAGGAGACAACGGGTGCTGCCTAGCACCCAGGGACACTGTCGGGAGACAAGGGAGAAGCTACTCACCTACGCTCCAGCTCCCTGCGCGTCCGCGTGCTGTCCTGCACGGTGTCCTCCCGCTCTTCCTCCAGCTGGTCTCGCTGGCGCCGCAGCTCCTCCTGCGTCACCTGCAGCCTCTCCCGCTCCTGCCGTAGCTCCTCAGCCTGCTGCTGGGCTGCCTGCAGACTGTGGGCCAGGCTGTCCTTCTCCCTGCAGGACGGCGAAGGGGCGCTGAAGGGGATGCTGGGGGCTGCTCCCACCAGGGAATATGCCCCTGCTGTCATCCTAGGTGGGAGCCATAGCCTCTGTCCTCTAAGACACCTGCTCCAGGAAGCCCTCCCTGACCCTGACCATGGCCAACTCATTTCATCCACATCTCCCAGGAGCTGACTCTTCCCGGCAGAGGGAACCTGCCTTTCTTCCTCTCCCAACCTGGGCACTTGGAGGCCCAGTGGAACAGATGGAGACACTGGCATTGTCTCCAGTGTGCCACCAGGTTGAAGAGGCCAAGCAAGGCTCCTGGGACACGTGGGAAATTTTGTTGCCAACTCTGCTAGTCCATGTGACCGGGAAATGCCGTTACAGCAGCCCCTGCCCCTCAACTCTGGGAGGCCAAACACGGCTGGGTCTGTCCAGATTCCTTGGCTTCCTGCTGCAAAAGCCAGCAGCACATGGTGGCCAGGGCAGGACAGGGAGGAGGCAGCAACTGGGAACTCTGATGCTTTGCAGAGCGTTGTCATTTTCCCAACTCCAGCAGCCACCAGCAATGGACTGGGTGGGGGTGTCTGTAATGCCTCCTTCCGAGCCAGCTGGGGTTTCCAGCTCAGGCTTAGGGCTGATTGCTGTCATATCTCCTACTGCTCTGCCTCTTCATTCGAAGTGGCAACCCATAAGCATTCTAGATACGAAGACTGGCAGTAGGTGGGAAAAAGCATACAATACGATATTAAGTAAAAATAGCAGAATGGACAATGAGGTGTTTGTTCGCTGTGAACACAACTATATAAAAAGCCCTTCTCCCTCTAAGGCATGGGAAGCACTGGTTTTGCTATCGGATGGACCTGAATTCCAATTCCTATCCCTGGCCACATCACCCTGTGAGCCTGGACCAGCCTCTCAACCTCAGGACAGTAACGGTTCTGAGACTGGTGGGAAGATTAACTGAGATAATACATGTAAAGTATTTAGCAATGAGCCTGGCACACAGTAGGTGTACAGGAAACATTCGCTACCTCGTTGTCAGGAAACACAAACGGAAGCTAAATCAACGCGTTAACAGTGGTTAGGATGGGCGGGTGAGGCTGTGAGAAGGTCCCACTTTTTTACTTGCCCTCCATTTTTCAAACTTATTATTAAGAGAAACAACAAGAAACAACAACAACAAAAGTCAAAAAATAACCAGGCAGTCGAGAGTGGGTAATTTCTTTTCTCAAAAACTTTTAAGAAATAGTCTCAAGTAAGAGCACTGTCAACCGAACTCTTTGAGATGAGCACTTGAAATGTGGCTAGTGTAACCGAGGAATTGAATTTTCAGTTTTTAAAATGTTTAACTGATTTAAACTTTAACAGACACACATGGCTAGTTAGGACCATACTAGTGCAGATCCACATGCTCACAGCTCGGGCTGGCATTAGGCCCAGACACTGATTCTTCTCAGCGCCCCCACTCTGACCTCCCGGGCACCTGCTCAGGAGGTCAATGCTGCTCCGCAGACGCTGGGCCTCGCGCTGGGCATCCTCCTGGGCCTGAGTGGCCTCATCGGTCTTGTCCCGCAGACGCTGCAGCTGTTCCTCTAGGGCACGGCGCTCACCCTCACTGTCACTAAGCTGCTTCCGCAGCGTACCCAGAAGGTCCTGGCTGGCCTCATAGCGCCCGCGCATGTCCTGTGGCACAGGAATCACGGAGTCTGGGGGAGCCCTAAGCAGCCCCCAGAGTCCCCCGGCTACTCTCTGCTGGTTCTAGGGATGTATACCAGGCTGCTCTGTGGCCTAGGTCTGGGGCAGGACACTGGGACCAAACCCCCAGACTGGGTTTCCACTCCCCTCACCATCCTTCTGAGCTCTCTGCCAGGGCTCTGAGCCTCCATCTCCTGGGGTCCCTGGCAACCCCAATCTAAGCCCCAGGATGCCAGACAAATCACCAAGCGCACTCCCTCTCCTGGGTTCTAACCCCGGGGCTCCTCCCCTTTGCATCCAGGTTCTGATTCTACCCCCCCGGACTCCTCTCTGCCCCTAGTTCCCAAGCTCCTCTCATCCTAGGCAGACTCCTCCTCCCAGGCCTTTTCCCAGGGTTCTAGTTCTGTCAGTCCTGTCAGGGAACCTCGTCCTCCTTTCTATACCAAGCTCCTCCCTTCCCAGACTCCGCCACCAGCTACCCAAGCACCTCCCACTCAGCTCAGATTCGCCCCAGAGCTCTCAACCACCTCCATGGATTCTAAGTTGCCCGTTCTCAGGGCTGACTCCACCCTGGGATGCTCGAGCTCCTTCCCCCAGACCCTGTCTCCGCTCCTAGGACCCTGGTTCCACGACTGGGCTGCCCAAGCCCCTCCCCAGGACTTTGGCTCCACCCTAGGATGCTCAGGCCCTGCCCCAGAACTCTGGCGCCTCCCCTACGCTGTCCAAAACCCTCCCCCAGAGCAATCTCATCCCTTCCTACCTGGAGCTGCAGCTGGCGCTTATGCAGGGCAGAATGGATCAGGGCAAGCATGGAGGAGTCTGAGCAGGCCGGGGACGGACCTCGGCGTGGGGAACGGCCGCGGCCGGGTGAGGAGCGTCGTGATGGGGACGGAGTCCGGGGGCCAGAGAGCCCCCGCAGGCTGCCGTCGGACGCATCAGCCGTATGCTCGGAGCCGCTGAGCTGGACGCCACTTTCCATATCCGACAGGACCGCCTGAAGGTGGCGTAGGGAGGCAGAAGAAGGAGCGCAGCCGCAGGGTTAGTTGGGTAAAGAAGCCCAAGCAGGTCAGTGGAGCCGACAGCGCCGCGAGTCCAGCTCCATCCCAAAGTCTGCAGCACATTCTAATCCCTTCCTACAAGCCTTCCTGACTCCACCTGCACTAGCTCATAGTCCCCGGCCTGCCAGACGAAGCCTCCTATTTATTGTAAAGACCTCATTCAGCCTTTCTCACAGATGAGCCTGAAATGTGCGGTGCTTCTCGCAGGCTGAGTCCCCGGGTTCCCGCGACCGCTTGCAGTTCAGCTCAAGGCCACCAGAGGATGTGGTGGCCTGCGGACTGCCTGGCCTTGACCTGCCCAGGGCTCCCAACTCTTCCGGCCTATCCCGGCTCCCTCCCACCTCGCACCTGTGCCAGGTCCCTCAGGGTCTGCTGCAGCCCCTCTCCTTCCTCTGTCTCCAGGGCCGCCTGCTCCTGGAGCCGCAGGGATTCCTGGAGTGGTGTTGGAGAGACAAAGAAAGGGTGGTCAGGGTCTCTGCCCTAGTCTGCAACTCCACTCATCTCCCTCTCTGGTCCCCCACCCACTGGGTGGCCATGCCCATAGGCCAGCCATATGGTGGACCCCACAGCAGCCCCAGTGTCCTCATTGCAGACTAGGTCCAGAGAAGTGCAGTGTCCTGCCCTAGGGTCACATAGCCTATTGGAGGAGAGCTGGACATAGAACTGGGCCTGGCCCCACACAGAAGGATGACTGACTCAGGCAGTACCCTTGAGGTGTGTCCATCTGATGGAGAGGCAGCTGAGTGCCAAGGGAAAGAGCCCTAGGCTGGCAGAGCACAGGCATGCGTTTAAGTCCTGACTCCCCAGCTTGCTGGCTCTGAGACTCTGGACAAGTACTTCCCCTGGGGCCCTGGTTTCCTCATCTATATAATGGGAATCATGCTACAGGGCTGCTGGGAGGATGAAATGGGATAAAAGAGGTGAAGGTGTTCACACTAAGCCTGACATCTACTCAGTGCTCAATTAATGAAGGGCGAAACAGTCTGAGTGAGATGCTTGGGGGTGGCCCGAGCAGCCCATCCCTCAGCCTGCGTCCACAGATCTGGTCAGTGCCCCCGTCCCGCCCTGCCACATCTCAGGGGCGGCTGCATCTCACCAGGGCCTCAAGCTTCTCACTGAGGGCCTTGTTGACCCGATCCTTCTCCAGATTCTGGTTCTGAAGACACTCTACCGTCATGGCCAACTCTGTCACTCTGGAGGTGGGATTGGGGGCAAAAGAGGTAAATGAGAGGCCCACCCCAGCTCCTCCTCAAACCCTCCAGCTCTGTGTCTTCGTGCTTCCCCAAACCCCCAGGCAAGGACCCTAGGGTTCATCTCCCTAGCTGTGTGACCTCGAGCAAGTCACTTCTCTCTGGGCCTCAGACTTTCTCATCTGTAAATGAGAATGAAGTTGCCACCCACTTTATCTCATGGGAAAGCACTCCGGGACTTGTCTAGGTCACAGGAGCTAGGAGCAGAACTCCCGGCATCAGAGGTTGAATTGCCCATGATGTATGTTGGGCAATAGCACTCTGGGCCTCAGTCTCCCCGTCTGCCAAATGGGTTGCCTGAGAAGACTGGCAGGGGCAGGGACAACCCCACTGAACAGACCCCCTCCTTCTCACATCTCCAAGTGCACACTCTGCAGGGAAGCCTGCCTCGAGTGGTGCCTACCAGGCACCCACCTGGCACTGAGGTCGGCCTTGTCCAGGTTGCTTTGCATCTGCAGCTGGGCCAGTCCCTTCTCCTGCAGCATCTTATCCCGCAGCTGCTCCTCCAGCTGGGCCTGCAGCAGTGCCTGCTTCTCCAGGGCCGCCTCGGCCCGGCTCTCAGCCAGCCGCAGGCCTGTGCTCAGCCCAAAGCCCGTCTCCTGGATGGCTCGTGAAGTCCGTGCCAGCTCCCCTCCCAGCTGCAGCAGGTCCCTGGTGGAGAGAACACAAGACGGGGATGGGAAGGGAGGGGAGGAACTGATTCCCAAGTGTCAATCAACTACACTGGGAAAAAGTCGCACAATGCAGTGTAGGTGAGGCTATGGGGAAACAAGCCCACCCTGTAGTTACCAGAGGGTAACCACAAAATTATAAATGGATCAGCTCTTTGACCCACCAACCCTACCTCTAAGGATTTATCCTACAGAGATGCCCCAACGCATGGAAAACAGTCTGTGTATAAGGTAAGGTGATGTACTGTGGCACTGCTCAGGTAAGAAATGCCGGCGGCAACCCAAATGGCTATCGAAAGGGGGCTTCTATTAAATAAATGATGATATAGCCACTCAGTGGAATACTCTATAGCCAAGAAAAATGAATGGGGACGCTCTTCAGAGCCTGAAATGGAGCCACGTCCCAGTTATGAGGTGCAGAAAGCATGTTCAAGAACCACAAAGATGAAATTTTACCAAGAATATGTAAAGCCCTCTGTGACATTGAGTCAATTGGAAATTTGGACACTGGTTGAATATTTGATGATTTTAAATAAAGATCATTAATTTAAAAAATGTTTAATGTGAAAAATAAAACAAGTTGGGTCTCCCTGCCTTTGTGCTTTCCCGACGCCTCGCCTGCTCAAAAACCAGGCAGGACCAAGCTCCCCTGCTGCAGCGGCCCTTTGAGGGGGTCTCCCTTCTGACCTGACCTCCCCCCACCCGCTTTTCGCCCCAACCCTACCCACTGCCGTTTCTCCTCCCTCTAAGCCTTTGCTCAGGCTGTGCTTTCCGGAGGGAGTACCCCCAGCTCTGGCAGTAAAATCCAACCTATCCCTGAGGCCAGTGCAAATCCCACCTCTGTGGAGCGTTTTTCTAACCTCCCTATCATCCTTCTGAACATCTAGGATTTCTGTTTCACTTTCGTGTCACTAACCACTCACTTCCTCAGTCTAGAATATTTTGGGGCGTCTCTATCTTTCCATCACTAGAGGTGGTGAGGTCCTTGATAGCAGAAGCTGAATACTGTAGTGGATTAAAAGCGGGCGCTGTATATCCTGACTCAGCCACTTACTGCTGTAAGTAGGGGAGGGTCGCTCTGCCTCTCTGAGCCTCAGCGTCCTCATCTGTAAAATGGGAACTATTACAGTTCCTACCTGAGAGGGGCTCTGTGGATATGAGATGAAATAAAATGTACAAAAAACCAAGCTCAGAGTAAACACCTAGTAAACGCTGGTTGCCACCAACATGGTAAGGGTTCATTATTACTAGTTGCCTCTGCATCTCCAATGGGCCTGCACACAGTAGGAGTGTTGGATTGAGTTGAGTTGAATTCAACTTAAAAGTGGGGTTGCCTCCCAGCTGCTGCAGCAGCATCTTCCCAAGCGGCCCCCTGCACCGGCCAGGCCTCACCTCTCGGTGGACATCTTCACCTCGCTGACCAGCCTCCGGACCCCTACAACTTGCCTCCAGAGGAGGAGCAGGCGACTGTGCTCGCTGCTGAAGTAGGCATTGAAGGACTGGAGGGAAGACAGGCTGCGTGAGGGGCTAGAGGGAGGGCTGCCTCCTTCCTCCCCAAGTCCCACCTTCCTGAGAAGCACTGTCACCCAAGCAGGGCGTCTTCCCATGGCTCTCTGGGCCTGTGCACAGGGCTGTGTGAGAGCTGCCCCTCTCACGCTCCCAAGCCTCTGTCTGGCACAGTGAACTGGGTTTACAAGCTGAAAGAGGCAGCAAGGAAGGGCAGAAAGTGCCGGGACCTGGGTTTACATCCCAGCTACCAGCTACGTGGCCGTGGGCAGGTTACTTAATTTCTCTTTCAAAATAGGATGACAGCACCCACCATATACAGTTATTATGAGGATTAGAGGAGAAAATGCACACCTGGCATGTACGACCTGCTAAACAAGGCCGGCTATTATTATAACAGTTTCTCCCAAAGGGCTCACCTGGCCAGGAGGGCCCTCCCGCTCCTTCCCCCACAGTGTCAGTTCTCACTACTATACAAAGGCACTTCCCCTCAGGTCAGGCTGGCCCCACGAGGCCCCACTGGCCTTCCAGCAGCCCTGGGCCCACCTCCTCCTCACGCCTCCATGCAGCCTCCCGCTGTTCCAGCTCCTTGCGGCTTCGTGTCCAGTCACTGGTCACCTTACGTATGTCCTCGCTCAGAGCCTGGTTGGCTGAGCTTGCCTGGTCCAGCTGCTCTCGGAGCATAGTGTTCACCTGTGCCAGGCTGGCACTCCTGGGTGAGACAAAAAAGGATCAGTGGGCACATGCTGGAGAGGACCATCCTGCTAGCCACGACCCCTCCCTGCTGTGCCCACCTCTGCTGCTCCTCCTCCAGGCGGATGAGGGCACTCTCCAGGTCCCGGCTGTGCTCTGTGTCCTGAGTGGGAGAAGTGGGGCATCAGGTTGGGCACACGGAGGGAAGAGCCTGCCCTGCCCCACCCTGGCACCCACCCTCAGCCGCTGCTGCTCCAGCTCTGTGGATCTCTCCAGCAGCTGCTGCTCCAGATCTGAGCACTTCTTCTTGTACTGGAGAATCTGGGGATGGGTAGCGAATGGTTAGCCCTAGGGCATGGGGGCAGGGCAAAATGAGCACATGGGTAGGCAGGAGCAGGAGTGGGTGGCCCTGACCTTGGCCTGCAGCCGCTGCACGAGCTGGGCCTGCCTCTGCTGGCCCTCCTGGTAGGCCTGCAGCTTGCGCCGGTAGGAGGCCTGCTCCTCCTGCAGCTGCCTCCGCAGCTCCACGCTCTGCCGTGCCAGCCCCCTGGGCTCCTGCGTTTCCAGCTCCCCAGACTCCAGCCGCACAGCCTGCTCCAGCTGCAGGGAAGGGTCCTGGGTGAGAGTCCTGGGCCTCCTGGGGAGGCAGGCACAGGCCTCTGCAGGAGGTGCCAGGCTGGGCCCAGGCCCACAATGCCTTGCATGTGGGCAAGCCCAGGATGCAGTGCACGTATACACAGGCTAATGCAGCCATGCATGGACAGATAGGGCGTACACGGACACATGTTTGTGGGCCCACAAACATATGCACACAAAATAGACAGATGCACCGGAGGGTAAACCTTAGGGGCCCTGGGTGCACTGTGAGCCTCTCCTCCAAAACAACTAACCCCACTGTGGCTGATATTATTAGATCCACGCCTACGTGTCCCCACCCCTACCCTAAGTGAGCGCAGGAAAGCCTGAATTTTTATTCTCTCTTGTGTCTTAGACCTAAACAGTGTTAGTGGCCTGTTTGTTGAGATCATGAATTAATAGCATGAACACACGTGAATACATTCAAAGAGGCATCTATACAAGCACGTACATCTGAGCTGAGACATGCACACACATAAGGCACAAGGGTGGTGTCAAACATCCCCAGGGCAACACATACAAACTCCCAGCCTGCCCCCACTCCCCACGTATACAGTGCTCAGATTTGTAAGAGGTGCACACAGATGTTCTGATAGACAGTGTAGCTTATTAATACCCTCTGTCCCAGCACAGCCTCGGATGCCCCCCTTCCTCTGACCTCATGGAAAGCCTCTGCTGTCAGCACCCTTCCTCCACCCCCAGGCAGCTCGCAGCCCCCTCATCATCAGACCCTGGAGGCACGGGCAGGATGCCTGGCTCTGGCTGTCCCCACTAACCTTGGAATCCCTTTGCCCCTTAAGCACCTGCTAGTCCCAGGGGCCTCCTCAGCCTCTTCCACCTATTGGGGAGGCCGGTAAAGATGAGCAGGACTAATAGAAGAGTGACGGTGCCCAAGGAGAACTCACGAGACAACGGCCCAGCTCAGCGGACTCTGACACTACGCCACGCTCACCATCAATCTCCCCAGCGCCTGACTCATTACAGCCCAGGCAGGGCATTCACACACCCACCCAGGCCGCATCCCAAGGAAGCCAACAGCAGGGCAGCTGCTCTCATCCGTGCTCATAACGGGGCCAGGCCAGGTTAGTGGCAGGTGCAGGTTCCGTACGCCTAGGAGGTGCTCGATGAGCCACTGAGAAAACTGAAAACAACTTCATCTCTTACCTCTCACCCAACCACCCCAGGGACAGTGCTGGGGCAGGGTGACTGTGGCCACGGGGGTGCCACTCACAGGGAGGGGCTGGTGCGGGCTGCTTGGGGGCTTCACCTCATTTGGGGGAAACACGGTCTGAAGGCGTGGGGGGAGGCAGTATGTAGGGGATTGCCTCATCGTGGCCAGCGTTGGCAAGGAGTCCACCTAATCTGGGTGACGGGCAGTGTCCCCAGCTGAACGTGCTGGCAGTGGCACTGAGGTGCTGTGTGTGTTGTGCATCCATGCAGGTGTACCTCACAGGTGTGAGTGGGCAGTGTTCTGTCATTTGTCTCCACCTGGGACCCTGTGTGTCTGTGTCTGGGTCTCCATGGGGACCTGAGTGAGGTAGCATCTGTGGTCGCAGGTCTACGTTGTGGTGCAGGCATTAGGTATGTCTGTGTGTACCCATGTGTTCATGTGTTCGTCCATCTATTTACACAACCGTTAATGGGTGAGTATGGGGAGTGTGCCTGGGCTCTGGGTGTCATCTGTGGTGTGTGTTGGTGACTCTATGTATCCATGGATACTTACTTTTGTCTGGCTGTGTGTATGCACGAGACATGAGACAATGTTATGTTGTCTGCAGAACTGGTTATGTTGTCGTAGTGGTGTGACAAGGCGTCTAGGTGACACGTTCCAGGCCTGCATGCGATTGTGTGGTGTCTGGCTATGAGTGACACTTCTGCTGTGCCCCGTCCGTCAATCTGAGTGCATCCCTGTGGTGAGTTTGTGTTTCTGTGTGGTGTGTTTTGTGCATCTGTGTCTGTTTGTGTGCGGTTTAACTATGGCCTGTGCCTTGTGTGTTTTGCGCAGCTGTTTTAACCAGGTGCTGTTTGCTTCTAGGATTAAGAGGGGTTCAGGCAATCACTGGGTACTCCGCCTGCTTCCCCAGTGTCCTAGCCAGGCCCAGGCCACTCCCAGCCACACCTCACCCCTTTCCACAAACTTCTCCCCTCACAAAACAGCTTTTCAATTTTACTCCTAATTCAAAAGGGAAGGAGGGTGTCACCAAGCCAGGGATGAAAGAAGTTTATTGTCTCCCTTAGCAACCGCTGCCCTAGTACCCATTATTATTTAAGTCACTCAGTCCAGGTTGCCATGGACACGGGGAGCCCAGGGGGTCTGTCCCGTGGAGCCAAGGGGGCATGGCCACTCCCTCCTTCTCATCCCAACTGCCTCGCCCAACACCTGCTCCTCAGAGACAGGAAGAAGTGGGGGTGTCAGGGGACCCTGAGGCCCTCCCTCTGAACTAGGAGGTGGCCTGCTGGGAGCCCCAGCCTCAGTTTTCCCACATGCGATCAACAGAACACAGATCCTGACCTGCCCCCACTCTGTTTTCCTAGGGATGCTGTGGGGTTTAAAGGGTCAGAACAACCTCACTGACTGTCCCCCAACCCAGCCCATGTGCAACAGTTATGGCCACAAAGGCAGGCCCTGCCACCTGCAGCACGCGGACAAGTGTGCAATAGAAAGAAATAGTTTCACAGGATCGCAGAGCCCAGACCAGGGGCCTCATCCCAGCCCCACCACTGACCTTGGGCCTACGATGCCCACCTCTGGGCCTGCTTCCCCATCTGCAATAAGGTAATCTCCAGGCTCCAGGCTCCGATGTTCTCTGTGGACTGCCGTGCTCCCCGCAAAAAGGCCTGGGGGTCATTCTCACCCAATCCCTGCCTCCGGG
>NW_011888867.1:897510-983276 GCF_000151845.1 Pteropus vampyrus
TGGACACAGCTACAGCTGAAGTGTGGCCCCAGCAGTCCCAGGAGGCACAGGAAGGAGGCTCGGTCTAGGAATCAGGAGGCTAGGCCCCAAGTTCTCGCTCCTTCCTTCTCTAATTACTACTCCTCTCTGGGCCTTGGTCTTGCTGATCTGCAAAATGGGTGGCACCGTAACCGGACCCCGCCAGGGGAGCAAGAAAGCCTCTCACTTAAGCGAAAGGCTTTGCGTGGCTTCTGAGGCCAGTGCTCAGGATAGCACTGGTCAGGTTTTGAAGAGGAAGAGAAAGAGGGAAAGAAAAAGAAAAGCCAGAGGGAAAAGTATTAGCGTCCCGCCTGTCCTGCGGGCTCCTGTGGGCTCCTGCGGGCTCCCTCCGCCTGGGAGCACTGGACACACACCACGAGCCTCTAGGCTCTTCTAGCCTGGACGAGGGCTCTTAAGGTCCCTGTCTGGGGCTTCCGGGGGCCCCAACATCCCTGGTCTCCCAAGAAGGCTGAGGCTGGACGAGGGCTGGGACAGGAGAGCTGCAAACGTGCCCGCTGTGACCGTGTGCCCTCCCCACATATTCGGTCATGGGTGCCACCCACGAGGAGGAGTAGGGACCCATCAGCCTTCCTGCCTGGGTGGGAAACGGACAATACCACCCCTCGGGCTGCAGCAAACCCCTGAGCTAAGCTGAACTTCCCCCTTTCCTCACCCCATAATCTCAGGTTCAGCCAGCTCACGCTTTCCCCTGGAGGGAACGGGGTGTTTGGGTTTTAAGTCTGGGCAGATGACACCACTGAGCCTCCCTTTCCTCATCTGCAAAACGAGTCCCTCTATCAAAGGCTCTTCCCGCCTCCCAGTGAGGATTCAAGAAATGGAAGCTGCAATCATCATCATCATGACTGCTGAGGAGCGGGATGTGAGTAGAGGTGACAGAGAGAGGTGGTACCTGGGCTCTCAGGCTGGGAGAGGTTGCGGGTGACAATCTCCCTGATGCGGGCGGACAGGCGGCTAGGCTGACAGTCCTGGGCCGGGTCCTGCACACCAAGGGCCGTCTCCAGGCCCGGCCCCAGGACGCTGCTCTCCAGTGTCTGCGGGGAAAGAGAGAGGGTCTGTGGGAGACCTGAGTCCCTGGCCTGGGTGGGCAGGAGCAAAGTCCTGCCACCCAAGAAGTACGTGCCCTGGAGATGGTCAGGAAACCCCCCACATGGAGGGAAGCCTGCGAGTCAGAATGCCCCACGGAAGGGTGCTTTTGTGTGTCGCCTGCTGGGGAAGGAGGAGGCCCCATCAAGACCCAGAGAACCAAACCCCACAGCCCACTCACAAACCCCAACAGGGCAACACAGAGTGCTGGGCTCTCCAATTTAGGATCCCATGGTGCCAGCAGAGGTCACCCCAACCCTCAAATTTGGGAGTAGGGACCCTCACCTTCCACAGGGCACTGGGATAAGGGAGCCACAGTAGTTGAGCCCTGTGCACCCCTCTACCCCAAGTTTGGCTGGGTGCTGCAAACTGGGGCCCCTGTGCACCTCACCACCACACCTCTCCCACCACTCGACCCCCAAACTGTGCCCACTCCTCACCCACTCTTTCCAGAGCAGCTGGGCACAATGGGCACAACCCCCAGGACCCACCTGGATAACTGTCTCCAGTGCCAGCTGGGCCTCCAACGACCCCTCCAGCCCCAAGCTCATGGGGGAAGGCTGTAGCCACCCCTCAACAGGCCCTCTTCCTGGGCCCCAAGCCTAGCTCAGTCCTCACAGCCAGAATGCTGTGCTGAGCACTGGGCAGATTAGGCTTAAATCCGGCGGCGCCCACATGTGACCACAGAGGTAGGAGGGGCTGAGGGAGGGGAAGGGGACGGGAAAGCAGAGGGGAGGGGAGCGAGGCAGAGGGGAAGAGAGGGTAGGATATAGAGGGGGAGGGGAGTAGGATGAGGAAGAGGTCGGGAAGAAAGGGAAGGGGCAGAAAGAAAGGAAAAGGATGGAGAGGGAGGGGGATGGAAGGAGGTAGGGACCTGGTGGTGGAGGACCCCCAACACACACACACACACACACACACACACACACACACACACACACACACACGGTCCCTACTCTCCCCAGCTGCTGGGTCCTAGAGCCCGCCAAGCTCAGGGCATGGGGTCAGCATCCAGGAGACAAGAAAGGCCAGTCTTTAAGAGTTTAAGAATGTATTTACAGGGTGTTAGGTGACTTTTCCCACATCCAGAGCAGGGCAAAGAATACAGGCTGTGGAATCACCCAGACCAGGCAAGGAACTGAATCCCCCTCACCAACACCACCCAACAAAGCAACTTTGCCTCTCTGAGCCTCAGTGTCCTAGTATAAGATACAGATAAATTTGGCACCCATCTCATGGAGTAGTCTGGGGGATTAAACAAAATACTGTGTGTGCATAGGGAGCATGTGACAGCGCGGGGTTCACAGTGAACATTCAGTAAATACTGATTTCGTTCATTTGAAAATCCGAAATATACTGTGCCACGTGTTGGCAGTATGATCTTGGACAAGTTACCTCTCTAAGCCTCAGTCTCCTCATCTCTAAAATGGGACTAATAGCACCTACCACATAACGTTGTGAAGATTAAATGAGTTGAAAGGCGTGGAGGTTTAGAACCATGGCTGGCATGACAGTGAGCAGTTAGTGGGTGGCAGCTGCTGTCATTAGCGTCATGTGTCTGGGTTCCTGCTACGTCTTAGCCCTCGGCTTCAGGGTGCCCTCTGCTCTAAGTGCCATGTCTGTAGGAGGCATATGTGCATTTTCTCATTAAATCTTCATCTCAACCCGTTTCCAGATGAGAAAATGAAGGCTCAGAGAGGTGGGGCTCTTACGTATTAAAGGTGTAGGTCCAGAACTCATTCCACTTAGGCAGGCAGCCTTCCAAGATCACCTCAGGTCAAGGCTGGGACGTTTATACTCCAAGCTTCTAACACTGTGTCTAGGTCAGACCCAAGAATGCAGCAGGTGCTCCATAAATGCACATCAGTCCAGCCTGGACCCCTCACCCCCAACTAGGGAATCTGTTCTGCAAATGGAAAACCAGGAAACACAGCACACCAGGCCAAAAAGATAAGTGCTATCAAGTTGCCATAGCAATCAGATTTAGGCAAAACTAAACTCAGCCAGAGGCAGAGTTTTTGCCACCACAAAATGCTGGAACCCCCATCTTCCCACCTCCTAACAGCCTCTGTTAATGCCTCTACAGGCTGTACACCCACAACCAGAGCAAGGGGGAGGCCACAAACAGCCCTGGGCCAGGATCTCCAACTCTGCTTGCCCGGCTTGGCAGAGAGGGGCCCTGTGAAGTGTTTGGGGAACTGAACCGACTTATTCGGTGCCTTCCCCCAGCCAGTGCCCTTAGAGATGGGGGAAGGGAGCAGGATGCCAGAACCATGGACACTGGGTAATACCAACCCTTGGTTCTGCCCACAAAGTTCTCCCCATAGAGTCCTACTGGGTACTATAGGTCCCAGTACATCATATCTAAACCCTGTGTGTTTGCAGAGTTCTTCAACATCCGCAGCTTCCATCCAGTTCTCAAAACAATGATGGTATTCCCACAGGAAAGGTCTGGATGTTACGGTTTTGGTATCTGACTGCCAGGACTCTAAATATGGCATGTCTCCCACCAGCTGTGTGACCCTGGGCCAGTGACTTCATCTCTCTGAACCTGTTTCCTCATCTGTAAAATGGGCTAATAATGGTGCCTGCTTCTATCATGAGGATTAAATAGGATGATCCACACTTAGCTATGTACCTCGATATGGTGTGGCAGAAACTGCTATGTGTCCAAAAAACATTTCCAACTTTTCTTAGGAAAATGGCTAAAAGCCATTTCCCAGACTCCCTGGCAGTCAGATATGGCCATGTGATCAAGTCCTAGCCAGTAGAACGAAGACAGAAAGAATATGGGCCACTTTAGACCCGGCCCATAAAAAGCTCCCTGGAGGAACTGTTTATCTCCTTGCCTGTCCATTAGCTGGAAGGAAGTAACACTGAGGTCCTGGGTGATGCCAAGGCCACAAGTTGGAAGGGGTTTGAGTCAGTCTGTGGAAAAGCCACTTGCCAAACACCGGACAGGGCTGGCTATGAATGAGAAATAAACTTCTGTTGTGTCGAGCCTCAGATTTCTGCGTTTCACTATCACATCAGCTAGTATTACCTTACTCACCACACGCTCTTCAATAGTGGGTAAGTGTTGGCTGTGATTAGTGTTATCATCACTATCGCTAGTAGATAGTAGATCCGCTCTTTCCAGTACCTAATCTGGAACCGTGTGCCTGATACACAGTAGTCCCTCAGCCATTGTTTGTTGGGATAGTGGCAGGAACTAGCCAAAAAGTTCCTCAAAGATTACTCATGAGTTTCAAACATACCAGCTGCTCTTGCCCATTTATCTCTTCTTTATTCTCCAGTTGCTGACTAGAAATTAAAATAAGAATATTGCACCAGCCATGAGCCAGGCTCTGTACCCAAAACTTTGCATCTGCACCTTATCTATTTTAACCTTCTTGACATCCCTGTGATGTGGTACTGCTCTACTCACTTTACAGGTGACAATACTAAGGCTCAGTGAAGTTAAATAACTTGTTCGAAGTCACCCAGCCACAAAGGGCTGAAGCCACAGGTAAGCCCCCGGTATGCCTTGTCCTAAAGTTCTAGACAAAAACAGCAATGGCTACCATTGTATTTTGCTTGCTCTGTGCCAGGCACCACCCTAGGTGTGTAATATGTATTATATAAACCACTGCCATCTCTTGCTTGGACTGCTGAGATGGCTCCTCATGGGTCTCCCTGCTTCCCCACTTGTTTCCCACCCCAGTCTATTCTCACACGGTCAAGATCACATCCTGCTTCTGTTCCAACGTCGTCCCTCACTGCCTCCTATCACGCTCAAGATCACATTCAAAGTCCTGCTACAGCAAACGAGGCCCGCCCTGCCGGATCTGGGCCCCGCCCACCTCTCCCACCTCATCGCTTTCCCTCTCCCCCTAGTTCTCTGAGCTGCAGCCATGCTGGGCTTCTTGATTCTCAAATACACCAGGCACACTCCCACTTCAGGGCCTTTGCACCCCCATTTTCTCCGCCTAGAATGTTCTTCCCCGCTTCCTCTCATGGCTGACTCCCACCTGTTGACCAGATCTTGGCTCAAAAATGTCACCTCTAAGAGAGCAAGCCCTGACCTCCAGCTAAAGTGGCCCCTGCCAGTGATCATTCACTGTCTTCACCAACACGAATGTGATCGGTCTCCTCCAAGGGCAGGGACCAAGTTAGCCTTGTTTACTGCAGTCTCCACGGTGCCTAAGGCCCAAAAGCATCATGAACAGCTGTTAAGCGAATGAATGAATGAATGAATGAATGCTAAGAGACAAGTAATAATATAGGAAACTAAATGAAAAAGATAAAATAGAAACAATACCCCTGGGCTTTGGTGGAGTCACAGTGGTAATTCTTGGCCACAGACGTTAACCACAGAATCTGGGTGAACACATCCAGCACCAGCGGCATCCCAGTTCAGAATAAAATCCGTCAGTGTGCCCCACATGAGACTCTTGGATGGGAGGGGTGCCTAGTCTCCAAGGGCTGCCCCCATCCCCAGGACTTGGGAGAAAGTCAGAGATCTAAGGAGTTCTGGCTTCAGAGGTCTTTCTGAACCCTGTTTCTGACTGAGGAGACCAGTCAGTCTGGCCTTAGCCTCTGGTCTGCTTCTGGTTTATTTATTAAGCACCTGCTGTGAGCTCAGCTAAGGAAAATAGGAAATCTCAGATGAAAACAGACAAAGGGTACTTTCATGGAACTCTCCCCCAATGTCCCATTCGCCCAGAGAAGTCACAGCTTCAGAAAGAGCTGGGGAGACTGATGGCCACCGGGTCAGAATTCCGCCCAGAGCACTGTCCCCTGGACTATGCATAAAAATCAGGAGGGAGCCAGTTCAAAAGGCCAACCCCAGAGACTGGCACAGGAGCCTCAGGCCCCATTGTGAGAAACCCAAGAGCCCAAATCCTTGCACAGGCTGTGCCATCTTCGGCAACTACATTAACCGCTCTGGGCCTCAGTTTCCTCATCAGTAAAATGGTACTACTTTCGACTCCGTAGGGTTGCACCAAAGGTGGAGACATCTCACAAAAGAAGGGCAGGGACGTGGACGGTGCCCGCCCACAGGAGCCTCAGTAAGGGATCTGCAGTTTGTGGTGGCAGTTGGGAAGGGCCTCCCACTGAAGTTCAGTCCGGGGACCCCCGGGGAAGAGGGGCTCTCGTCCAGCGCCTGCAGGCCCCAGCCCTTGGGCAGGCCTTCGCCTCGTCCCGCCCGCGCCCGCCGGCGAGACCCGGGCGGGATTGCAGCAGGACGCGACAGGATGTCCGCAGAGCCAGTGGGAACGCTCCCGGCCTCCGGGCAGCGGCGGGGGTGCAGGGACTGCGCCCTGAGCGCCCGCAGGGTCCGGGACGCGGTTTCGGCCCGCCCCCGCGCGCGCCCGCCTTCCCGCCCTCCGCGCGCAGCAACCTCAGCCCCGCGGTCCGCGCCCGCGCGCCCCCGCCGTCGCCTTCTGCCTGAGCGCGCCCCGCGTGCCCGAGCCCCCGGCCCGCGGGAGCGCGCGCCGCCGGCCTCCTACCTTCGCGCGCTGTTGCCGCCACCGCCGCCGAGGCCAAGTGGGTGGAGCCAGCGGGGCCGGGGGGCGGAGCCCGCGCCCGACCCGCTCGCGTCCCCGCGTCCGCCCGGCGGAGGGCGCGCCCTAGGGCCGGGGCGGGGCCGCGGTCGGCGTGCCGCGGGCTCTGTCTGTCGAGCGCTTACGAGGGACCCGCACAGGGTGAAGGCTCTTTGAACACCGTCGCGTTTACTGCTCCGGACAACCCAGCAAACGGGGATTATTCGCTTCTTTTGCATAAACGGGAAATCGAAGATGAAGCAAGTCGTGCAAGGTCTCGCAGCTGCAGGGTGGCAAGAGCATAATCGGAACCCAGAGCCAGCTGCTGAGTCCCACTGCCGTCTCCCCTCGTGCTCCCAGGCCGTAAAAGGCCTTAAACTCCTAAGCTCTGGCCCAACCAGCCTGAGGGTACATTCCCACCCGCCCCGTCGGAGCCCACCCATCATAGCAATACCGAAGCCTCAATGACTGGACCTGTGGGGAGAATGTCTTTGTTTTCCTGATTGTCCAGCAACCTTGGATGAGATACTATGGCCTCAGTTTGTTCATCTGTAAAATGGCGGACCCTCATGTGCTGCCCGTTCCTTCTCATAAACTTATGCCTCCCCAACCTGGGATGGAATAAGACCATGAAGGACACCATGCTTTAGAGAGTGAACAGCGACTATCTGTCCTCGTTTCTATTGTAGCAATACTTTAAGCTCCATCTGCCTCCTGTCCTTGAAGGCATGGGATCAAATCATCCATTTAAAAGGGGGAGTCTGGTCTGAAACTCCGGCTGAGGGAGGGGTGTGCTTTGTTTGAAAAAGCACGTTGAATTTTATGATTTTATATTTGGAAAACAGCAAATACCCAGAAAGAAAAGCAGCAGGCCAGTGGCTGATGGTTCAGCATCTCCCCCTGCCGGGAGGGGAGGAGTGGGAGTTTATCTCTGTCCAAGAGGAGCATGGGTTTCAGATCTGAGAACCCGCTCTGGAGGCTGCTGATGTGCCGGTTAGACTCTGTCCCCTGGGGATGGCGCAGGCAAGGCTGTGGCCCCCGCCAGGGCTGAGAGCTATTGGTCAAGGGAGATTTGAGTCAATTCCTGGGATTTGGGGTGAGGAGGGGTGCAAAGTTGGGAGGCAAAGGGCAGCTTTCCTGAGGTGTTCCTGGCCCAGAGCGCTAACTTCTGCTGGTAAGCACAGGTGCCCCAGCATGGTCCAGATCTATGTCACCCTGTCTGGAGTCCCCAGACCTGCTGGATTCCTACCCAGGCCCTGAGGAGCTCATGATCTCACAGTTCACTTTGGATCCTGCCTGTCCCTGTGGAGCCTTCACTCCAGGGTTCCTCACAGCACCAGAGTCTGACTCAGACCCCTGTCCTTGCCCTTCCCTCCAGGAGACTTGTCTGATGCCCAGCCCACTCGCCCCTCTCAACCGGATCTCCCTTGGTGACTAGGCCCTGCACGTCACAGGCAGCCCGCACTGTCTGTGTACCGCACTGTGCTGGCTGCTTCCTCGTATTTTCTCATTCTGTCTTCAGTCCCCTCCGAACACTTCTGTGAAGCAGAATCTAGGCTGCAAAGCAGGTTCTAGAATTATTTCCATTTTACAGATGAGGAGACTGAGACTCAGAGAGGTGCAGTCACTTGCCCAAGGACACACAGCAGGAGGTTCAGTGGCTTCCCAGCCCACACCCTTTCCTCTACACCATGCTGCCTCATGCGAGGTTTTGGGAAGGCGGCAGACAGAGCCCTCTCCTCGAACCTCTTACCCTCGTGCCCACAGGAGCCTGCCGTCAGGATGCACATACTTACACCAGCCTCCTCAGGAGGCGTCTGGTTCCTCTCTCTGTGAAAAGGCTGGGTCCCCTGCTGTGCTCAGTGGCTTTGCTCAATTCAGCCTGGCCTGTGGTCATTTGAATCCCCAGGCTGATGCTCACCAGTCACCCTGCCCCATAACCAGGTGATACCCAGTCCAGTACCCCAGGACTGACCACCAGAAGGGAGTTGTGCCTGGTGCTCACCTGCTCGCTGTATAGGGTTCTAAATCTGCAACTCAGGTAACTGGGAAACAAGTGACTGAGTTACCACCCCCAAGTTGCTAAGCACCTGCCCAATCCGGGTGCTAGGCTGGCTGGACTCTGCCCACTACCAACCAAACCACATTAACCAAGAGGCACAGAAACAGGTGTTACAGTTAACTGGATTCGCTAAATATTGTTTGGTTAACTTGAAAAGTCTGTCATGCCTGACTTTAATAGCAAAAAATTAGAAAAACCTAAATGTCCATCAGTAGGGGACTTGCACATATGTCAGGGGTTGTTCATTTAATGGAATACTACGAAGTCATTCAAAATGTTACAGAAGAACATTCAGTGACTGGAGAAAAGATATTAAGTGAAAGGCTTCAGAACAGTAGGACAAAATAAGCCCATCTTCGTAAAAGAAAAAATATTTGTTTTGTAATAGTTATTTCTTATATATGGATATAATAGGAAAAAGATGAGAAGTCACTAAAATGTTTACCATGCTATATACCTTTGGGTGTTGGTATGACGGATGACCTTTCAAATGTAGATTTTCTTTCGTTCTTTGAAAAGATGATACATTTACATGGTTCCAATTCAAATAGTAAAGAAAGTTATAAGAAGTATTTCTCCCATCACTATCTCCCAGTCACCCCATCTCACCCTGCAGGCAACCTGTGAGGTGCTGTTTCCTGTATATTTTTCCAGATATTTTATGTAAAGTAAGTATTTTTCCCTTCCCATTTTTTTATGAAAAGAGAACATATTATATCTACCTTATTCTGTCCCTTGCTGCATCTCCTGGATATAGCTTAGCAACCATGCCTTGTCAGAATATAAAGTGCTTTTTTATTCTTTGTACCTCCCCTGCCAAGGACCTCGTATTCCAGTGTACAGATGTCCCCCAATGTGTATGACCCAACACTTAGTGATGGCATTGTAGTGGGTAGACTGTAGTGAGTTGTATCGTCTCCCCCGAAAAGATATGTTCAAGTCCTAACCCCCAATACCTATGAATGTGACCTCGCTTGGGAATAGGACCTTTGCAGATGTAATTAGTTAAGGATTTTGAGATGAAATCATCCTGGATTTAGGATCTACCTAAACCCAATGTAGGGTGTCCTTACAAGAAGAGTTGAGGACACATACAGAGACACAAGGAGAAGGCCACGTGAAACCGGAAGAGGCAGAGATTCTTGGTCAGAGACTTTGGAAAGAGCATGGCCCTGATGACTGACATCTTAATTTCAGACTTCCGGCCACCAGAACTGGAAGAGAATACATTTCTGTTGTTTTAAGCTCCCCAGTTTGTGGTGACTTCATACAGTAGCCACAGGAAACTAATAGGGAAGTGGAGTTCTAAGACGGTGCTCCATGATCCTCCCCTGGTGCCCACACCTCCGTGTAATCCCCTCACCCGAGTGTGGGCCGGACCTGCAACTTGCTCCTATGCAGTAGAACCCAGCCAAGGTGACAGGATGTGCTTCTCAGATTAAGGCTGTGACTCGTCTTGCTGGTACTCTTGCTTTCTCACTTTGATGAAGCAAACTGCCAGAGTTGTGGGCTATGGAGAGGCCTACATGGCCAGAAAATGAGTGACCTCTGTCCAACAGCCAACGAGGAATGGAATTCCCACCTGAGTGAACTCGGAAGTGGATCTTCCCCTGTTGAGCCGTAACATGACACTGCAGCCCCAGCAGATACCTTGACTGCAGGCTGTGAGGGATGTGGAAACAGCATGCAGAGAAGCACCTGGATTCCCGACTCACAGAAACGGAAGAGAGAATAAATGTGTGTTGTTTTAAGCTGCTGTTTGGGTTGACTGTCACACAGCAGTAGAAAACAAATGTAGAACTGTAGGCTACTTCTAATCTTTTGCTATGAGAATATTACAGATGATTGTTAATAATCTGTGTTTTTGTTTTCTTATTTACGTCACATCGGTAATCAGGAAGAAAACCTTGAAGTATCTGTCTGCACTCAAGTTGCAGTGCGGAAACACAGGTCTTCTCCCTACTCCAGTCCATTCTGCCCACGGAGCATGGTATCTTCCGGTCACTTCCTGCTCAGTCAATAGCTACTGAGCACCTACTGTGCGCCCATGATGCATTTCAGTGGCTTCTAATCACCTATGGAATAAAGCCCCTCACTTGGCCTGGCATTCAATACCTGCCATATTATGTCTTTCTTAATCCACGTGGATGGAATGGGAACTTCCGTATATTAAATAGACCTTTGTGCCAGCCCTGTAGGCAGCACTGCTCAAGATCAACTTGATTAAAAGCATGGATGCTGGAGCCAGACTGCCTGATTTCAAATACCAGCTCTGCCACTTAGCAACTATGCAACTTTGGGCAAATTATGTAATCTCACTGTCCTTCAGTCTCATCATCTGTAAAACTGGGATGAGAACCTACCTTGTCAGGCTGTTGGTATGATCAGATGAGTTTTATGTTAAGTGTATAGAGCGGGGCCTAGCACAGAGTGAACATTACATAATAGCTACTATCAACATAAAGGGGAAAGTAAGGCCCAAAATATGTTAAGTGACCTCCCAAGGCCATACAGCCATTAAATCTGTCCAGATTCCTTTCTCGCACTGACTCCCACCTCAAATACCCTTCACTCACCTCTTGTATTAGTTACTTATTGCTGCAGAACAATATTACCACAGATTGAGCAGTTTAAAGCAACTCATTAACTACCTCAGTTCCTATGGCTCAGGATTCTGGGCACTGTTTAGCTGGGTCCTCTGCAGTTGCAGTCAAGGTGTTGGCCAGGGCGGGGGCTCATCTGAAGGATCAACTGGGGAAGGATCAGCTTCCAGGTCACGTGGTTTTGGGCAGCATTTGGTTTCCTGCGGACTGCTGGACTAAGAGCCTCAGCTTCTGGCTGGCTGTCGGCCTGCTCTTGCTCCTTGACCCTCCGATTAGGGCAGATTACACAACATGGTAGCTTGCTTCTTTAAAGGCAGCAAGACAGATGTTGCGATCTCATGTAATTATGGAAGCAACACCTTGTCATCTTTGCCTTTTTGTATTGGTTAGAAGTCACAGGTCTAGCCTACAAAGGAGGGGATTACACAAGGGTATGAACACCAGGAGGTGGGGATTGTGGAGGCCACCTTGGTTGAAGTCTGTCTGCCACACCTGAGTATCCAAATCAAATCCTCCCACTGTATAGAGAGCTGCTCAGGCTCCACAACCCCTAAAGCCAACACCCACCTCCTACCACCATTTTAGCCAACCACCACCCCCAATTTGGAAACTGCTGGCAAAGGTGAAGAGATGCTGGGTCTGGTATGGGGGGCTGTTCCTAGGGACCCTGGTCCCGCAGCAGTTTTTTTCATTTGGGATTCTAGTTGGTGATGGACAGTACCACTGTCCCTTGCCCCCTCAGACTCAAGGTGCTTTTCGCGTTTGATTCTTGATGGCTGTTTCCTCATCAGTGCCTCATCATCATCTTGAATAATGGGTATGTTATCTGACTGTAGTTAACTGATTAAAGTCAAACTATAGGATGGGCACTTGCTAGCGCTTTAGATGTCTCATCTGAGTGACACCTGCATTAAGGAGCCTGCGGTCATACATCTAACCAGGAGACAGCCTAGATCCCAAGCCCAGGTCTATCTCAAGAACCCAAATGCTTAGCTCTAATAATATATACTTCTAGTTAAGGGATTTCTCTAAGTCTAAGCTTCATTTCCAGCTTCCAAGCACTTAGAAAGAATATGGAAAGTAATAAGAAATAAAAAACTTCCTCTTCCTAGGAATCTTGATGCAATTTCCTCATCCCTAATTCAATGGGCACAAGGATCCACTGTTTACTAGCGAGAGTGCTTATTTCTATAACCAACAATAACCACTGCAGCTTTCTTACAGGACCCTCAGGCAAGAGGACTGCCGTGGCCTTTTTAATTTCATTTTTTGGCCTCTGTGTGCCTATACGCTCTTACTATTTAGGGAGATGCTTCTAGAGGAAAGTCCTGGTGAGAGGCTGTACTCTTCTAGATGTACAGAAGTTATTGGTTGCCTGACAGAAACAGGGCCAAATTCCCTTATTTTGGCCAATCTTACACCACGGCCCAGAATTTAAATCTGTACACACGATCAGTGGTAAGAGGTGGCTGAGAGTCTAGTTGTGACATCCTGGAGGGTTCAAGGGCTATGCTGCTAAAAACATGTTCATTTTTGACATATACTGACAGAAGCAAAAATATTTATTTTTTAATCTTAGAAATCTGGTCCCACAAAAAGGCCAATACTTTTTTCAGTTCATCGTCTCGACTCTTCAGAAATCTTTCAATTAAGAGGTAAAAAATGTTGATAAAAGCAATTTTAGACGTGTGCTAAGGTAAAATGATTTCTTATAAACCAGTGATACAGGCAACCCCAGACTCCAGTTCACTTAGAGCTGTCTGTCATGTACAATCCCTGAAGGAAAAGAGAGAGAGGTTGTCTGCAAACAAGGCACTTAAGAAATCCCCAAGAAAACCCCAGTCCACCAGGAACTGCACTGTGAGTCTGTGAGCCCAGAGCTGCCAGTGGACAGCAAGGCCGAACCCCCGCCTCCGGGAGGACAGCTTCCACTTCCCTGCCCAGACGCTGTCCACCTGGTTTCCAGCACCTTCCTTGGTCCTGCACTGCCCACTTGGCCTGCAAGGCATGGAAATCAGGCTACGTGGCTGACGTGAACACTGCTTCCTGAAGCGCAGAGCAGCGCCTGTGGTCAACAGTGAGGGATGCTTTCAGAGGATCTCGATCGGGCATACTGCAGGAACCGTCCCTTTAGCAGAGAGAACGCGTATAGGGCAGATGGGCACATGAGCAAAGCAGATGTTAAATGTTTTTAAAAAGCGAGTTAACAATCTCAATTCCCCTTCTGATTTGTCTGCTCAAGCTGCAGCCTATAAACCTGCAAGAAATCAGGAAGGAAACCCTCCTCTGAAGCTGCCTTGACTGAAGCTCCCATAGCCAATGGGAGTGCAGAAAGCACCTCCTTGTGAACTGTGATCACGTGAGAAGGGCTGATGCGAATCCAGGCAGCACACTCCACCCCTTCGTTTGCTTTTGGGGGCTTGTGTTTAATGTGGGTCATTGTGATGAAAGTAGTCTCAGAGTCTCACGTCAAGAGGACAGACAGGGTAGGGATCCTGGAGCTCTTCTTCTGTGTTCTGGCTGCATACCTGAATCCCAGGAAATGGCCTGACATGGTGCCAATTTACTGCCCACCATGCCCAGTCTGTCAAGAGAGTCAGGCGAGGAGGAAAGGAGAGTCGTGCCCCAAACAGGGGCTGGCCGGGGAGTGCTTCGGCCTCCTTCCTTTGGCCCAGATGAAGCAGCTCCGTTCCAGCAGTTGTGTAAGGATAAGAGCTGTGCTCGGGTCAGAACTGGACCCAGCCTGTGCCTGGCTGAGTCTGGCTGGAAGTCGACCTATAAAGGGAAAACAGAGAGAGACGGGAGGGTTTAGATGCTTGAAAATAAAAGAAAATAATAGGTGGCTACTCTCTGAACAGAAAGAGCTCCAAGAAGTCAGCCCCGGAATATTCTAGAGCAGAGGTCAGCAAACTACGGCCCAGGGACCAAATCTAGCCCTCTGCCTGTTCTTGTAAATAAAGTTTTATTGGTACACGGCTAGACCCATTCATTTACAAATTGTCTGTGGCTGCTTCTGAGCCATAACAGAGGAACTGAGTAGTTGGAGCAGAGACCATGTGACCTGCAAAGTCTAAACTATTTGCATTCTGGTCCTTTATAGAATGTGTGCTGACTCATCCTAGAGCCTGTCCACATAAACAATGCAGTAACAGGATTTTATCATCTTTTCACACTGACCCCAGGTAAAAGACTTAAAATTGTATGGAGCCAGAAAAGGCAAGAGACCTTGTCTCAAAGGACTCATGAGGATGAGCCAAGGCCAGAACCCAGATTAACTCTCAGCCCCGTGTTCTGAGGTAGCTGGGGGCAGGGGAGGAAGAGGAAGATGCTGGGGACAAGCCGAAGCACTTGCTAAGGTGGTTTAAAGACCAGAAATAGTTGCACGAGGTGGCTCCAGACCACCTAGCAGTGGAGAGCAACAGAAACCTTCACGGAGAGAAGCATGTCACCTGAGCAGGCACTCTGGGGCTCTATCCTCTGGCTGGCCTGTGGATGTCCAATCAGAGGGGAGGCACCTGGAGCGATCCTAGGTTTCTAGAGAAACAGCCCTGGTCCAAGTTCCGCCACAGAGAATGTGACCCTCCTCACCCTGTGGATTTCGTAAAGTCTCCCCAGATGTCGGCGGTGGCAGTAGTGGCAGGCTTGGGCTGCGGCCAGGACACAGTGGCACCTCCTGTTGATGTCCCCGAGTCCGATGGGCGGGAAGGAAAGAGGAGACAGGAGTCAGATAGCTCTGTTTTTGATTGTCTCAGTAACCCTGAAATCAGTCTCGTGATTCCAGGTGGCTGAGAAACACAACACTCAGAGACGTGCTTTTAGGCAACAGACACCAACAAGGTGCCACACATTTCTACCATAATCACAAGAAAACAGAGAAAGCCACGTACAGGTGGAGGGGAGAGGTGCCCGTGAGGGCGAGTCACATGTCGTCTATCACACATACCTGAAGCTGACCCTGTTTTTAACAGTTTATCTTGGAAATCTGTTTAAAATTTACTAACGCCTGCCCTGGCTTCTTGAATGGAGAATGCCCACCCAAACTGCAAGGTCATCTTCATATAAAGCCCTCAGTCCAGTATCCAGGTCAACCAGCAAAGAAAATTATGTGCCAGACGTCCCGAGTCCTAGAAGCCAAACTGGCTAGGGGTCAGGGAAAGCCTTCCAGAAGAGGTACCACGGAAGCTGGTGTCTGCGTAGCTCTTCACTAAGGTTGGTGGCATGATGGGATTGCAGTGCTGGCTTTTGTTCTTTTCTGGAACCTCCCCTAGTACTGCCCGCTGTCCCTTTGAAGGCCCTGGCCTGCCACCCTCCGCCTTCCAACACAATAGCTATTTCTAATCTGCTCTGGACTGGGAGACCAGACAAAACTCAAGCCCTCAACGGTTCAGTTTTACTGTTCACCAAATGCTTAACGTCTGTTATCTCATTGGAACCTCTCAGCACAGTCCCTGGGGGAGGACAGGCCAGGACTTACGCAGGTCACTTAAGTTTCAGTTTCCTTATCTCTAAAATGGAGACAAGAACAGTGGCTATTTCATAGGCCTGTCTGAGGTTTAAATGTGAATTTATGTGGAATGCTTAGAACAGGCTCAGCACATACTGATGATAATGATGACAATATTAAAACGAGGGCTAACAAATGCGAGCACTTAACAATGTTCTGGGGTGTCGTTCATAAGGGCTATACGTGGATGACCTCGTTAGATCCTCACGAGAAACTTACATTGTAAGTATCATTACTACCCCCATCCTACGGATGAGAAAACTGAGGCACAGAGAAGTGGCAATTATCTGAATATCACGCAAGTGGTAAACTAGAATTTGAACTCAGCCAGTCTGGTTTTGGAGTATACAGTAAGTGCTCAATAAATATCAGCAAGTCATGACTCTCATCGGATACCATTCTGTTTGTAGACATGCTAATTGTCTGTCTTGTATATTAGAACATAAGCCTTTGAGAGCAAGGACTTGGTGCTATACTTGGGAGTATCCCCAGGGCCTAAAATGCCATCTGGCACACAGCAGGGTCTCCATATTGTCTGTTAAAAATGCACCAGCAGCCGAGACGGGCTAAGACAGTGGCTCTCAAACCTCAGGGAGCATACAAATGTTAACAATGCAGATTCCTGCCCTCGCTCCAAGTGATGCCCAGGCAGGTGGTCCTATGACCTCGCTCTGAGAACCAATGTTTAAAGAATAATTCCTAGGGCAGGGGCAGGGGGAGCTGCTGCCTGCTACTCTTGCCACCCTCCTGGGCTGGGGTGCTCCCCATGTGGCTGAGGCTTGAAGCCCAATCTCCATATAGGGGACCCAATGCCCATAGCCCTTAAATGGAAAAAAAGCAGGCTTCCTGCCTCGATCCTGCCCCCAAGAACCTGGTGAGCGCTGTGTGGAGAAAGTGGGCTGCTGACAATCCCCGAGCCTGGGGAAGGCTAGGTGCATTGGGCTGGACCATCAGGAAGGGAGGGGAGGTCGAGGGAATGGGATGGCATCCTGCTCTATCAGAGGCTGGCACAGGCACTAACGTCTAGAATTCTGGGGTTTCTAAAAGGCATTCTTTACATCCTGGAACAAGCACCACACAGCTAGCTTGCCAGGCGAGCTGCCTCTCAGCTGCTCAGCACCCCGATGCCTTACTGAGGGGCTTGCTCCAAACTAAATCTCCAATTTTATTTCCCATCACTCACCCCGGCATACTTATGCTGCATCCATCTCCCTAAATACACCAGATGTTTAAGTCTGAGCCCTATTCAGCTCTTCTGAGTAACAAGCGTCCCCTGTCCCAGTCTCCGTCCTTCAAGGCCTAGCTCAATGCCATCTCTTTCACGAAGCCTCCCCAGATCATGACCGCTGATGGTGAGTCCTCATACAATTGGTCTTTGTGCCCATGATTCAAAGCGTCCTGAGAACAGAGAGCTTGTCTCCATCACCCACTCACTCAAACACCCACTGCACAGCCTCTGGGAACCAGGAACCTACTTGCTGACTTCACGGCAACAAATGAGTCGAAATCTCTGCCCATCGCTGAAGGGGTAAGTGGTGGGCATCAGGGGGCAGAGCAACCCCTTACCCAGTATAGGCAGGATCAGCTTTGCGGTGCTCACCTTCCAGTCTGTCACATACAGGACAGATGGATACAAGAGGAGGGACAGCCATGGGGCCCCAGCTGCCGGGAGGAAAGAGGAACCCACAGTGCAGACTTAGCAACAAGTACGGTCACCCCTGAGCACTGACCTGAACCGGGAGCAGCCGCTGGCTGGACAAGGGATCCCCCCACAGACAAATGCTCGCCGGGGGGAGGGATCAGGGTGGAGGTTTTCCCCCCCGGGGGAGGTGGCAGCAGGCTCAGTCCTCCTGCGCTGGCGGGCCGGGCTCGGGGCGTCCCAGCTGCTCCTTCCTTCTTCTTCACGTTCTAGGGAGGGGAGGAGCGTGAACCAGTCAGTGCCGTTGGAGTTTCCACTGCTACCACGAAAGGCCACGCAGAGGGCCGAGGTGACCCCGGGCCCAAAAGATGGTCAAGAGCCATCCAGCGCTTTCACTGTTACGAGCTGTATTCAATGCCTCACGATTCTAAAACAATCACGAATACATTTAATTTTAAAACCCAGCATCTGATTTCATTAATCATCAGGGAAATGCACACCAAACCTACAATGATATACCATTACGCGCCCACCAGGATGGCTAAGACACAGAATATCAAGGACTGACAAGGGTATGGAGCAACCGGGACACCCAAACACTGCTGCTGGAAGTGTCAACTGGGAAAATGACTTTGAAAAACGGTTTGAAAGAAACTAGAAAGCTGGACACAGGAACTGACGACCCTGCAATTTCCCTCCTAGATACAGACCCAAGAGAAGTGCACATGTGCACGCGCCGAAAGCCACTGGGACGCTGTGCTGGGACGCTGACAGCAGCGCTAGTAACAGCCCCCACTGGAAACCACCCAAACGCCCACCAGCAGGTAAATGGGTAAATAACTGGATACATTCTCGCAATGGCATATGCCACCGCGATGAGAATGAATGAACTACATGCAATGGCGTGGATGCTCTCACAAATACTACACCAGCGAAAGAAAGAAATCACACAGAAGAGTAGAAAGTGTATGATTCGATTAACAAAAACTGAAAACAAAATCTAGGGTATTCAGAGTTAGGACCGTGGTTACCTGAGGTAGGCAGTTACTGGACAGGAGCAGAGAGCGGCTTCCACAGAGCTGCTAATCTGCTTCTTGAGCTGGGGCTTAGCTCGTGGGTGAGTTCAGTTTTGAAAAATTCACTGAGTCCTGCATTTGTAATTTGTGCACTCTCCTGTATGCGTATTACACTTCAATGAAATACTAAGAGAATAAAAACCTGAACACCAAGCATGAGCCACAAACCAGCACCAGCTACAAAGATGAAGATGACCTGGTTCTCTACTCTTAAGGAGAGCAGCAGCTTAATCAAATGCTAAGACTAAGCCCCAAGTCAAAAGCTCCCAAAGAGCTCCATGTGAGTCCAGCTGTGCCGGTTATTTCTAGCTCTATGACTCTGGCAAGTCTCGTAACTTCTCCAAGCCTCAATTTCCTCACCTGTAAAAGGGGAGCATGTTTAATTCATATGAGAAACACTACCTGGCACACAGCTGATGCTCAGTAAATGTTAGTTTCCTCCCAGCAAGAGAAAGAATCACATCCCAACCAGTCCACTGGGTATGACCTGCTTTTTCTCTTAAGGGCCAGTTGGCCAACTTCAAGGTCCCAAATCATCACTAGCATGAAGCAGAAAAGAGGAGAAAGAAATAGTAAGTAAAGAGGAAGAGCATTATTTTAGGGTTACAAAGTTTCTTCAAAAAACAAATCCACTATGGCCATGCCACCCTGAATGTGCCCGATCTCATCTGATCTCAGAAGCTAAGCAGGGTTGGGCCTGGTTAGTACTTGGATGGGAGACCACCTTGGAATATCAGGTGTTGTAGGCATTAAAAAAAAATCCATTTGGTCCTTGGTTCCCCCAAATCAGTTCAACTCCATCCCGTAGAAGGTGAAGGCCAAGTCTTGGCAATCCAGCCAGTCCAACCTTTTCCTCCTCTCACAGGAGCGAACAGGGAAAGCCAGAGGCAGGGCAGCTCAGGACGAAGACACAGGGAGCCAGAACACCACCACCACCTGCAGACGCTGCCCATGACTCCCCATGCCCACTCTGATCCCTTCCTGCCCACAGCACTCCCAAATCTTCCTTTCAAGGCGCAAGGCCAAGACGCAGCTTGGGGTGGGCACTGACCCCAACTCTAACAGCCAGGACAGAACTACCGGCAGTGGCAGCAAGTGACTGATATTCCTTCTCAACTCAGAGGCTTTGCACATGCTGTTCCTTTGTTTGAACCACCCTCTGACCTTTCCTTTCTTCCTTACAGGTCACTTCTTCCAGAAAGCCTTCCTTGGTTTACCTAACTCTGGGCTGCATGCCTTTCCTCTAGGAACTCAGCACTAAGGACATCCCTAGGTCACAGAACCTCTTCTGCCATGTTGTAATCACATTTTGACTTGCCCATCACCGCTCAACTCTGAGCTCTAGGACAGCAGAGGCCTCTTGTTCACCCTCAATGTGGTACCTGGGCAAGGCAGCTGCTCAATAAACATCTGCTGAGCTGCGAGAACCCGCTCTGCCCCAAGAAAGAGTGATAGGCCCAGGGCTGGGCTTGGCGTGGTGGCCACAGGTATCACCTGACTGTGGCCAACACAGCCACGCGAGGGTGGTACTCACTGCAATGTTGAGCTTGATGGTCTGGCCTTCCTTGAAGCCTAGGTCCAATTTGGGGCCTTGGTCTGGGTTCTGGGCTTGTTTTGCAAATTCGCACTGCTGCTTGACCCACCTGGGGAGAAAAAGACAAAGGCGAGGAAGGGACCAGCTGCCCTGCATTAGCACACTCACTTCACTACCTGCCATCAGTCTGGAATGAGACCTTTGTCGCATCAGGTGGCGGAAGAATACAGGCTTGGGAGTTAAGCCCGAATTCAAATCCTGCCTCTGACATTTTAGCTGCATGCTTATCAGTTTCCTCAATAGTAAAATGGAAGGACCATTCTATATGTCTTAAAGCCTGCCATACCGATTAAATGAGATCACTTATGTAGGAGGTCCTAAGACTGGTCTTCAGTGAATCCAAGAAGCTGGCCCTCTACCCCCAGCACCTGGCATGAATGCTAAGACGAGGTCTGGCCCCAGCCCTGCCTCATAGGCTCAGAGGGTACACGGTGAGACAAGACAAATGCTCAGGAAGGACAAAAGTCTCCCACCCTCCATAAGGCATCCAGCCAGCAGCCATTCGGGGTAAGGGCACCAGGACAGGGAAGAGCCACAGGCACCCATGTGAGCAGCTGCACACTCTCTACTTGCTGGAAGCCAGAGGCGGAAGCCTGCAGATGGCAGGAAAGCAGCCTTTCTTGCCCTGCCTCTTAGCTCCAGAAAGGACCAACAGGGCATCTGTTGGGTGGCCTGGGAATCCAAGCATACTTATATCACAGAAGAACAGGCCCCCAAAGGCCATAGGAGCCTGACAAGGACTCTGGCTGCTCTGGGGCCTGGTAAGGGAAGAGATGTGATCCCTCAAAGGCTGGGCCAGCTGACTAGGGTGGTAGAGTCGGGCCTCAGGAAAAGGAGGTGATTTCAAAGCTGAGATGAGGACTAGCAGAGTGCGGAGAAGCTAGTTGTCCCAAAAGACAAGTGGGTTTTCCTGAGGCGCTGCTAGAAGACAAACCACACAGCTGGGTCTCCTAAGCTGGGAAACCATTCTGTCCAGGAAAAAGGAGGAGCCATGAGCATATGTGTCTTGGAACCACTCACTTGAAATGGTCCTGCAATGCAACATTGAAGTCAAAGGCATCACCTCGGTCCCCGAAGCCAATTCCAATAAACGCCCGTCGCCCTGGGGGACAACACATGGTCAGTCTCACCTTCCAGAGGCAGAGAAACCTTTCACAAGAGGAGGAAGTACCAAGACCCTGGCGTACCATTTCCATCTTCAATGCGGATAACGAAGTACCTGCTGGAATCTGTCACACTCTCCACGGCTGTGCCAGGAAATTGATCCACTGGAGCCTGGGCAAAGAGCTCCCCTGAAAGCACAAGTTAGGATGAGCCCTGAGACCCCCCAGCCTGATATTTCTATCATACTACTGGGGCCTTTTTCCTGCGAGGCAGATGGGCAAACCTTACTCTGGGTTCAAATCAAAGCCATTCTGGCTGGAGAGAAGACACAGGAATATAACCAAAGAAAGGTTTAAGTCAGAGGTGGCCTACAGTTTTTAACATTTTTAATTTAACTGTCTAATATTTCAAAATCAAATTACATGTAAAATAATCTAGATTCCTGGTTTCTCTTAAAATCAAAGGCTCTGGCAATGCTGGGCCTCCAACCCCAAATGAGAATGATGGACCGGAGCTGTGGGCCACCTATTCCACCTGCCTTACCCATTCACATTACCTGCCTTCACCCTGGAGGCCCGGAAGCAGGCAGGTCCAGGTATACCATATCTTCAGAAAAGGCCTGGTACCTGGGGCAGGACTACAGAGGAGCCAATGAACCCAGTGGAAAGGAGGCAGGAAGTTTTTGCACCCACAGAAGAATCTGAAGCAGCTTGATTTAATCTACTCTCGGAGACAGGGCAAAAGAATGACTAGTTTGAAAGGAGCCCCTGTGACATGCATCCCCTTGTCCACTGTGACTCTCCAGGGTGCAGTGCAACACACACTTCTGTGAGCATTTACAACTGCCTTCATTTTCTCATATGCTGATCTTTGTTGGTGCTTATTTAACCGAATGTTTTCCACTGAAACCTGTGGTTCAGATGTGACTGTGCAATCCAAGGCTGAACTGAATAAAAAATTGGTGGCCTCTTGTTAATCTCTCCACCTCACTAGTTTTGTACCTGGGGATCTGGGACTCATTTGGATGCCTTCAACCTAGAACAGTGGTTCTCAATCAGGGGTGATTTTGCTTCCCCATCCCCTAAGGGACATCTGGCAATGTCTGGAGACTTTTTTGGTTTCACAGTGACTGGCAACTGAGAGATAAACATCACCCAGTGCGCATGACCCCGAGCTAAGAGAATCCTGGCTGTTATACTAGGTGGTCACCTCAAAGTCAGCTCCTAAGGTCCCCAGAAAACAGGTGTTGCCATTCCCCTGTGACAACATCTAGGACATCCCAGCAAATCCCACAGCCGGAGTTCTCTGGCCTAGCCAGGGCGGCTGTCTCTTTCAACTCCCCTTCAGACAGTACTCACCCCGCCAACCCAATGCTCTAGAACAAATCAAGGCTTTGGGTCACCTTGCAGTTTACAAGGTTTCCAACAACCTTGTGAACTAGGAACTAATGTGATCCCCATTTAGACAAAAAGGAAGCTGAGGCGCCAGAACCTCATCCAAGGTTCCACAGCTCAGACAAAAATGACACAGTTCTAAGAAATTCATTTGCTTGTGACTCTTTGCACTTTGTTCCGCTCCACAAAGAAAAATTTCTACATAGTAGAAAAACAGATGACCAAATGCCGAGGCAATTCACTAGGCAGGAACTGTGCCCAACCCCTGCTCTGGGGCCAGGGCTATTCCAGGTCGTGCTGCCTGCCACAGCTCACCCAGAGGCACTGGTGACCTTCTAAAGAGATTTTCAAACAGATTTTCCCCAAAGTGACATCTGCCAGCTGACCTCAACACAGCCCAGCGTGGCTCATCCTTTCACCAAAGACAAGGCTGAATGGGACAGTTTGCAGCTCTTTCAGTTAACAGGCGTGGTCAATCTGGGGAGTTACCAGTTGGGCAATACACAGAATTCCCGAGTGAGAACCCAAACTCAGCAGCCGAGTGCTGTGCGTCGTCACCCAACTTGTTTCAAGACAACCTCCGGGACTTCCCATTTGGGACCAATCCACAGGCCTTCTCTCCTTGAGCTCTAAAATTAGTATTTTCTTAAGAACTGTCCCAAAGAACAGATGTTTGACAGGAAATACTGCTTTAACACCTGGGAAAGTGGTTCCTACAACTAAAGGTCGGGGAAATGAAGGCTGCTTAAAGGCACACTCAGGTCTTCGATTTCCAGGACAGGTGCCCATGACCATGGAGGGGCCTGGCCAGGCCTGAGCTGCCTCTCCCTTCCCAGAGTGGGAGGCATGGCCCTTCAGCCCCACGCTGGCTTCCCTGCCTTTACCTGAGGTCCTGTCCTCCAGCTTGATGTAGGCCACCTGTCCTTTTGCAGTGATCCGCAGCCGGCCACTCCATGATGGCTGCTCCAGCTGCCACTCCGCAGCCCTACGGGGACAAAAACCACTGAGCCCCTGCCAAAGGCTCCCGCTCCATTACTCCAACGCTGGGGATGGGGAGCACGTGTGGCTGCCTGCTCTAGGCCAGGGGTTGGTGAACTTTCTCTGAAAACGGCCACACGATCTCTGTCACAACCACTCATTGTCGCTGTACAGTGAGAGCAGCCAAAGACAGTACATGAATGTGTTGGTGCTTTCAGTATTTTAACCAAATGGTTCCTACTGAGTGTGGCTGTATTTCAGTGAAACTTTATGAACTCTAAAATCCGAATTTCATAGAATTTTCACATCATGAAATACTCTTATTTTAAAATCTCTCCAACCATTTAAAAACGTAAAAACTATGCTTAGCTTGTGAGCCATGCAAACGTAGTAGGTTGTAGTTTGCTGACCCCCGTTCTAGATTACAGAGACCTTCTCTGAAATAGGACTTCCAGATTTTTTTATTTGTTTTGCAGAGGAAGCTGCTCCTGGGGCCCGTTGTTTGTTTAAGACACTGCTAGGCTGCAGTGGTTAGAGTGACCATCTGGGACCACTGAGACCATCTTAAACGAGAGGGGAGCAGTCATCAGTAGAGAAAGGGAGAGCAATGGTACACATGAAAAAAGTGAGTGGGTGTTCAAGAAACATTTTCAAAGGTATCCTAAGCAGAAAAAAAAACAGGCAACCATGGACCTATCACAATGGCCTCTCTTAGCTCTTTTAAAGCAATAACTTCACAGTTCTAAAAAGCAGCTCAGTAAAACCCCCACACAAGAACTCTAGGTATTTCCAAGAGGCTTTTCTTGGAAGTCCCTAAGCATATGCCAGGACTCTGAGAGACATCGTTAACTGTGGACACAGGTTGTTTGGAAGGGCTCACAAATGCACATTTTCACTTCACAAGTCAGCAGACTTAGTTTCAGTTCCTCTAAGGCAACAGGCCTTAGATTCAGGCTAAGCAGGGCTCTGAGGTTGAAGTGCAGGCGCTGACAGTTTCCGCTATGCCAAACCAGCCAGCCAGTCCTTACACTTGGTAATCTTCCTCTCTGGGGGTCCAAGAGGGGCCCAACCCATCCTTACTGAAGGGGTTGAGGGTAGACGACTGCCCATTCCGGGTTTGGTGCCCCATCTCCAGTATGATGATGAAAAGCAAATGTGTTTTTGTTATTGTTACTTTCATACTATTTTAAAATTATGTTCTGGATGTAGGAGGTGTTCAATAAAATCTTTGTTCATTACAAAATCAGCTATGAACCCATGTTAATCCAACTGGACATTAACAAGAGGCCAGATCTGTGGACCCTCCATCATTCCTATGGTGCAGGCCAATCCTGTATTTCCAAATAACTTGAACAAACATTGCCTTCAAGAGCCACCCCGCTTCCTGTTCTGGCCCAGCAGCACAAAATAGCCATAGGCCAGGCTGTCTGTATCAGCTACACCTCTTTTCTTTTAATATTTTCACCTTCTCTTGATAGATAATACATACATATGGTAACAAAATGCAAACAGTACAAAAAGGTATACAGTGAAAGGCAGTCCCTTTCAAACCCTCGTTCCCCTCCCCTGGGAGTTTCCTGTGATCCCCTCCAGATATTCTGCAAGTATGTGTTTATTGGTCTCAGGAACATTGCTCCAGAGAAATGGGGATGGATTCCTCCCAACTGCCACAGGCACTGATAAGGTATCAGATAGTCCACGCGCAGGCAGCAGGGCAGGGAGGGGTCCCTGGCTTCCGTCATCAGCTTAAAACTGATGGCTGAAAACTTCCCGGGACCGGTCTTTTTGGCCGGTTCTGGGCTCCTTTCCTTCCTCTCCGGGATTTCCGCCTGTGACAGGTCCCCTCCCGCTTAAGGCTTTTCAAGGATCCTATCAAGGCCAGTCAGCTCTAAAAGAAAAAAGGTCTGTGACACCACCACTCCACACCACGTTTAGGGTACCTGGCAGCTCACCGGATCCCCAAGCGCTAGACACCGCTTTAACGCCTTCCCCGCTGCCGGGAGCCCGCTGCGTGGAACCGAGACGGCCGAAAGCCTGGGCTCCCCGCCCTGCTCTGGCCACGAACCGGGAGAAACCGCAGCGTTACCTGCCCCCTCGTCCCTAAACTGGCCGTGGCTGTCCTCGGCTCCCACAGTGGGCGTGTCGGGGGGGCGGGGAAGGGGTTAAGTCGGGACCAGCCTGGCCCGGCGGCGGGCGGTCACCTGTAGCCACGGTTGGTGGCCCGCGGCGGGATGCGGTAGACGTGGACCTCTGGCTTGACGCAGAGAACCGACTCGTACTCGCCCTCCTCCATCTCGGTGCCCGGAGCCCGCCAGACTTCCGGCTCCTTCCCAACCGGGGGAGGGGGGCCGGAAGCGGTGCGACTCTATGACCTAGGTCAGGCTAGAGCGGCAGCTCGCGGGCTTCAGCACCTCGTCGCCCGCTCGCTCGCCCTCTGCTGGCGGCCCTGGCTCAAGACGTGCGGCGGTCGAACCCAGAAATCCACTTGATGAGGACCAGGGCTCTCTGGGGACGTCCTCCTCCCTCAAGGTCTCAGGGGCTGCAGAGAAAAAGTCAATACAGACTCCACCTTTGGTCGTGGGTCAGCCTCATCGCCTCAACAGTTACACCTGGGGCCCAGTTGGCTGAGATTCACAGCTATTTCCACAGCTCACCCCGAAGTCTCAGACTTTCTTCCCCGCTCCAGCATGTCCTTCCTTCTCCTGACTCTGTAAGACTTGACCGAGCCTTCTTCTCCAAAAGAAATCCTTACTTGACCCACCACGCTCAATGTGATGCCCCTACCCTGACACCTTTATCCTAACCTGCCATGTGCCCAGGGCCCACGTGGCCTAGACTCAACAAAGAGTTGTAGTCAAAGAAGCGACGTTTAATAACACAAGTGTGAAACCGAACAAAGAAGCTTTACTTAAAATGGAGTCAGGAGGCCAGAAGAAGGAGTTCTCACGAACTACCATTCCACCTCAATTAGGAACCCAACAGGAAAAGACTACCTTGCATTCCCAACAAGTATTTCTACTACTCCAGCAGGAGGAAGATGTGTCTCCTTCCTCAGCAACAAGCTCAGCCAATGGGAAGCCATCACCACCCTAAACTCCACTTTCTCCCGATGGACGTCATTCGAAGTACCCCTTCCCAACTTCCTCCTTTTTTTTCCTGTAAAATTTTTCTCACTTGTTTGCTGGACTTGCCTATAGTTTTTGCTATAACATGCTCGTTCTGCTTTGCAATTATCTGCTATTCCTGAATAAATCTACTTTTTGCTGGTAAAAATAACTGACCATTTTAAGGTCAACATAAGTAATTTAAAAAGAATCCCAATCTTACCTTGACTTTCTCACAGAATATTATAGGAGATACAAGGCCTAACCATAGTCAGAGTCTCAAAAATCCTTCTCATTCTCTCATTTATTCCACGACAATTTATTGAGTACTTACAGTGTGTCAGGTCCAATGTGTGGCACAGAGAATCCCAAATCTCTTATTCCCTGAGTACTCCCAAATTTTCTCTATCCCCTCCCCTTGAGAGCATCTAGGATTAGCTCTTAAGAGCTGAACTTTGGGGTAGTGTCTCCCATCGGCACCAAGTTCCATCACTTCTGCTCTGGAAGCCAAGCACTGTGAAGGTGGCCCACGGTGACTGTTTTGGGCCTTGCCACGTGGCTGCCACAGGTAGGAAACCTTCCTCTCCTGAACTTTGAAAGGAATCATCACTCTGTGCCAGGGGCAGCCAGGTCTTATAATGTTCAGGGCACTTTCAGTTCAGTCTAACAAAGATGGCATTGAGCACCTACCAGATGCCAGGAGCCAGATGCTGGGGCCACAGAGAGGAGACTGACCCTGCTCCGCCTTCATAGAGCTCACAGATCAGAGGAGACAGACAGGAAAAGACCTCGCTGTGATTCATCTGGCTGCCTTCTTGTAGATCCAGGGACAAGGCGGAGATTTGACGTAAGCAGCTTTCCTTGGTGGCCCCTAGAAATATATATATATCATAGGTCACTTATCTTTCTCTGTTGTATTTTCCAACCATTGTAGACATTTATAAGAGAAGTTCACCCATTTCTCAGATGGGGGAAAACATTTATAAAAGAGCACTCAATACCGAACGATCTTCGAAAAAAAAAAAGTTGATATGTGGAATCTAGACAAGCAAAACAAACAAACGAAAAAATAAAACAGAAACAGACTGATAGATACAGAGAACAAACGGATGGTTGCCAGAGAGGAGGGAGGTGGGGGCATGGGTAAAAAGAGTGAAGGGAATAAGAAGTACAAAGCTCCAGTTATTTAAAAAAGTCTCATGAATATAATGTACAGCATAGAGAAAATAGTCAATATTATTGTAATAACTGTACGGTAATAGATGGTTACTAGGTTTATTGTGGCGATCACATCGTAAAGAATATAAATGTTGATCACTACTATGTATACCTGAAACTAATAAAACATTGAATGTCAACTCTACTTTAACTAAAAAGAAAAAAAAGAACAAAATTGGAGGACTCACACTTCCTGATTCCAAAACTTACTACAAAACTACAGTAATCAAGACAATCTAGTACCGGCATAAGGATAAACATATAGATCAATGGAATAGAAATAAACGCTCACATTTATAGTCAGTTGACTTTTCATAAACATGCTAAGAAAATTCAATACAGAAAGAATAGTCTTTTCAATAAACGATGCTTGGATGAGATATCCACATGAAAAAGAATGAAACTGAACCCCTACCTAACATCGTATACAAAAGTTAATTCAAAATGGATAACAGACCTAAATATAAGAACTAAAACTGTACAACTCTTAGAAGAAAATGTATACATAAATCTCTATGACCTTAGATTTATGCGATAATCAAAAGAATCCAAAGGATTCTTAGTATGACACTAAAAGCAGAAGCAACAAAAGAAAAAAGACACGTAAGTGGGAATTTAACAAAATTTTAAACTTTTGTGCTTCGAAGGACAAAAGAGTGAAAACATTCACATAATGTGAAAAATTAGCAAATTATATATCTGACAAGAGACTTGTATCTAGAATATACAAAAAACCTTTATCATTATATAATAAAAAGACAAATAATCCAATTCATAAATGAACAATGGACCCGAATTGACATTTTTCCAAAGATACACAAATGGCCAATAAGAACCAGAAAAGGTGCTCAACATCATTAGCCATCAGAGAAATGCAAATCAAAACCACAACGAGATGCTACTTTACCCCCACCCCACACCCACTAGGATGGCTAGAATTTTTTTCAAAAGTGGATAATAACAAATGTTGGTGAAGATGTGGAAAAACTGGAACCCTCATTCACTGCTGGTAGGAATGTAAAACGATGCATTCCTACGGTCTGGCAATAACTCAGAAGGCTAAACATAGAGTTACCATATGGCCCAGCAATTCCAATCCTAGGTATATATGTACCCCCCAAAACGAAAACATGTTCATACAAAAATTTGTATGCAAATGCTTATAGCAGCATTATTTATAACAGCCACAAAGCGTAAACAACCCAAATGTCTATCAGCTGATGAATGAATATACAAAATGTGTTATAATGTCCATTAAGAGGAATGAAGGGCTGATACAAGTTACAACGTGGATAAACTTTGAAAACATTTTGCTAAGTGAGAAAAGACAGTCATCAAGGACCACATACTGTGTGATTCCATTTATATGACATGTCCAAAATAGGCAAATCCATGGAGACAGAAAGCAAATTGGTGGTTGCCTAAGGATAGGGGTGGGGTGCAAGGGTTGACGTGATGGCTCAGGGGTGTGGGCTTTCTTTCTGGGGTGACAAAACTGTACTAAGAGTGATGATTGCACAATTCATCAAGGAATATACTGAAAGCCGTTGAATTGTACACTTTAAAAGGGTGAGTTGTATGATATGGGACTTAATCTCAGTGAAGCTGTGAAAGTTAAGAATCAAGTACCCTGAAAGGGGAGGGCAGCCTATATTTGCCACCACCCCCCTCAGTTCTGTCCTCAGATTCCATGCCTTTCTGCTAGGGTTGGGGTCTTCCTCTTCTTGTCCAGATTCTCACAGTTAGTAAGTTCCCGATGGGGACAAAGAGAGGGCTGGATGCCCTCAGGAGCCTCTGCCTCCTTAAAACTTCAGCTTGTGGAATATTGGGGCCTGGGAATTCTGAGGCTGAGGCTGCGCTTTCTGAGGTGGAAAGAGTGAACAATGGGGGGTGTGGCTGAGGGGGTCTGGTGGGGGGAGGTTTCTCCCAGATGGGTCATCCACCCTTGGAGCGGGAATGCTTAGGGAGCCCTAATGGGAGAGAGGCAGGGAGAAGAGAGGGGCTCCAAGGGAGGAAAGAGGGACCTGGTCCCAGTGCTGCCTTCTCCGAGCCAAGTGAGAGCCTAAGTCCTTCGGGAGACTGGAGCTGCCACCTGGGTTGGGGGGGGGTCACCTGGGAGCTTGTAGGGGTGCAGGCCTCACTGCAGGAAGGACTGGAGGGTAGGCAAGGTTAGGAGGGAAGAAGGAGGAAGGAGGGATCTTGGTCAGGAGTTAGGGACACATTTTCTGTGCTCCTGGTAGACTGTGAGAGCCATCAGAACACCTAGTGTATCCTCAAGGCCTGACACTGTGCCCAGCACGGGCACGTGTCTGTTGATTGAGTGAGTAAATGAATAAATGTCTTCTTTGGAGACAAGGTAATACAGAGAGACAAGCAGTCTTGGGAGTCACTCAGGTCTGGGTTTGAATCCACTTCCTCTGTAGGCCAGCCATGTGGTGTCGGATAAGACAGTGGGCTACTATCAGCCTCAGTTTCCTTATCTTTAAAACAGGGCCAAACCCACTGACCTCACAGGGTAGTTAGGGGAATGCTTTTTGCAAATGTGGCCAGCAAATAGAAGGTTCCTCCATGGATGTCGGCTGGCCCGCCATGACTTAAAGTGGAAGAAGCACTTTCAAGAGTTCAAGGTCACACAATCTTGCTGAGGGGTAGGATTTACCCCTAGCAACTAGTTAAGCCTGAAAAGGGGTCTGTGATGTACTCGTAGAAATGGTGTTGACATTGCCTCAAAGGAATTCAGAGGCTAGAGAGAGGGCTGAGGTGGTTGGAAGCTTGGAGAAGAGGCGGGAGCTTGAAGGATGGGGGTGAGGGGTGTTGGGGAGACAGAGAAGTGGGAGGAGGGCGCAGAGCCTGGGGGTCTGTGACATTAGGATTGCAGGAGTCTGCCCAGATTAAAGCAGGTTTGCGTAGAGGGTGGCGGCACAGCAGAATATAAGGTTAGACGGGCGAGGCAGGAGAGACACTCAGAAGGGCTTTAGAAAGGACCGTGTCCAGGGCAGGGTGGGCATGCTTCGGTGAACTACATATTGCCATTGGAGACCTCAGGGTTCCCCAGACAGATGTCCCCAACTCCTGTTCCTTAGCCCCAAGAAGAACTTGGGGGTTTTCATCTGTAGCAGCAGCAACTGTGATGTTCTTGGGGAGTCTCCTTAAAATGCACGTTAGTGTATTAAAGACTCTGAGAAGTCCTGCAGGGAAAGAGTCTGTTTAATTTTAACTCAGCACACTCCAAACACATGTGGCCTCAGAACCTGTTTTTTGTGGTGCACCTTGTAGATCTAATATTCCAAAGAACACTCATTAGGAAATGCTGCTATAGGGGAAAGTGCTTGGGTTTCGGCATCCAACAGAGGCCATGGTTCATTTCCTGCTCTGTGACCTAGTCTGTGTTGGACGTCTCAGTCACTGTGGGCATTAGAAAACGTATGTGGGTGAATTGCATGTGGCTACTTGCTCCCTGGTTTTGCTGTGTTCCCTTCCTGGCCCTGCCTCTTCCCCTGAGCCAGGCTCCCTACATTACAGGCTCCACGTGGACTGCTGGAGAAGTGGTTAGGGAATGGACTTGGTGGAATTTTGACTGGATTTCTCCTGTGGTACCCTCGTTGGCCCTGGCACAATGAACAACAGAAACGCCCAGATGTACACAGAGGGTAGGATCAAGTCTCCAGGGGCCCAGCTGAGTCCTGGCCTTAGGACCACCAGCAACATGGCTGATGTTGAGCCCACCATATCAGAAGTCAGCCAGGTAGGAACCTGCACCTCATTTTCTGACACATCCGCTTCCAAGGACATCTTTCCCCTCCCCTTCCCAGGCTTCCTCCCCAGCTGCTCTAATTAACACTTAGAACCCATTCCAAACTGAATTAGGCAGGAAAGAGAACACATCAGCTTGGATAACTGACAAATCTATCTGTAGACTTCAGGTATGGCTGGATCAAGGTGCTAAATGAGTGTCTCTTCACTCTGCCTTCCTCTGTGCCATTCCCAAGTAGGCTCTCCCTGCAAGATGGTAAGGATTGCCTTGGCCACTCCAGGCTTACATCTTCCTAGCTTACATCCTCTGACTTAGCATCCCCAGCAGGGAGAGAGCTTCTTTGCAATTGCTGACAAAAGTCTGGTATCACTGTTATTGGCCCAGACTGTGGTCATGTACTCATCTCTGAACCAGTCACCACGGCAGGGCAGAGTGGCCTGGATCTCTTGGTATAATGGAGCCAGAGGTGGTAGTCAGTTGGTTCCACTGAGCCCCATTGGCCATTTAGAGAAGGAAAGGTTTTCATGAAAAGAATGCTGGCTTCTGTTACCAGCCAGATGCTGGAGGAGCAAAAGAAGTGCCTAGTTATTCTACCAGGTACCTCCCCTGGCCTCCAGCTCCCCTTATAACGTTTATTCCCCTGACAGCTGCTCGAGGCTTCCATCCACGCCCCTCTCTAGCCCCATCTTAAGCCTCCAACACACTTATCAGCCTCTTTCCATCAATTCTTTTTAAGTGCCAAGTGCCATGAACTGAGAAGCACAGAGAAGACCCTCTACCCATCTAATCTCCCCAGAGCCAAAAAATGTCACCATAAAAAAAATCCAACATTCCCTTGGGTTGAGTATCACTCTCTCCCTATAGCCTCTGTTATAAATCATGGATTCCCCTGGGGGCAGGGAGAGGGCCTGAAGAGAGAATCTCGAAGGGAGGCTGGGGCAAACATTCAGGGCTTCCTTCGCCCACCCATTCATTGTTTTCAACAAGGTAGTCATGGAGTCCAGTCTCACCACTCAACCAGCCGTATGACCTTGGGCATGTCACTGCACCCCTCTAAGCCTCATTGCTCATGTGTGTCATGGTGAGAACTGAAATCCCTAAGGCACATGACACAGGCCCCGCCTCCCAGCAGGTGCCCTCAGTATTGGCTGGCATCAGAATCTTACATTATTACAATTATTGTCAGGTGATAGAGCCAGGTTGTCTGGAGTTTGCTGACTCAGGTGAGGCTTGGAGCTGGTTCTAAGTCATTGGCTCAAGGTCACCCTGCTAGGGAGTGGTGGACTAAAATGGGCTATCACGACCCAGTTCCAGAGCCTGAGCTCTGAAGCAGTGGAAGTTGTTTGTGGAAGCCTCTCTTAGACCTCATGAGTGTCTTGAGGTCCCCAGGGTGCCCTGCCAAGGTGTTCTCAGTGGGATACCTTTGGCTCAGCTGCTACTCGGGACTCCAGGTTTAAGCCAGAGCCATGGGTGCCGACTGACAGCTGCTCACCTGGGCCAGGCCCTGCGCCGCAGCCTCTCTCTCCTGCCTCTTGTCTCATCCCCACCTCTCTTTCCCCAGCTGGGCACAGGGTCTCCCTCTGTCTGAGGCCAGTATAATGCCCAGGAGTGAGGGGAACGTTCCAGAATGAGGTGCCAGTGCCACGGGCATTTTTGTTCCAGGTCGTGCTTCCAGATGCTGTAGGGAAGGGCAGTGGGAAGGAGCCCACATCAGCCACAGAAAGGCCAGAGAAGGGGCCGGGACAAGGAGGAGCATCAGAGGAGGGGCCTCCGGAGCTCAGGACCCAGGAGCAGAGGCATCCGGCAGACCCAGGGTGAGCTGGGGGCTTCCCAGAGGGCAGGTCTAGGAGAGACCCCCCCACAGCCCTCCTAGGGGGGAAAGAGAGGACAGAGGACTCCCAGACCAGGATGGACCCTCCCAGCCTTGGCACCTGAACATCTCTTTCATTGCACAAATAATGCTAAATAATTATTTATGTCAGTCTTTGCCTGAGCTTCCCCACTGGACCACAAGCTTCTGTTTTGTGTCTTATTCAGCCTCAAATCTCTCCTGCCTGGAACTCTGCCTGGCACACAGTAGATGCTCAATAGATATGCATTAACTGAATTAATAGAAGAATGAACAAAAGAGAGTCTGAAAGACACAGAAACATATATTTACATGGAATGATTGTTATTATTTTTGGAATATTGTATGTATTTTTAAATTTGTCTGCAGTGAGAATGTATTCTTTTTAAAAAGAGAAAATCGAAGGAGAGCCAGAGAGAGGCAAAGTGAAAGACTTGGGAAGTAGAAATAGTAAAGACTATTCCTATTTAAATAGGAATTTAAATTTGATTATAACCAAAAACCTCTAAATAACCTCCTCTACAATCAAAGCCAGGTTTGAGTGTCCCAAGACAGGTACCACATACTGCGCTGGTGAAAAATGCAAACCATTTCAACACATTGATTTAAACAACTTGGCAATTTGTTTAAACTGACTTAAAGCTGTCTTTACCTTCTTCCATTTCTAGAAATATGCCCTAAAGAAGTAATTGGAGATGCAAGCAAAGTTTATGCAGAAAATTTTTCACTGTCACATTATTTTAAACACTAAAAAACTTGGAAATGCTAATGTGCCCTAAATGCCTACAGTTAAATAAATTATGATTATCTATAGAATATAGAGTTTTACACTTTCATTAAAAAGCATGTTTATGAAAGATTTTTGGCATGGGATAAATTTAGACTATAATGTTAAATGAAAAAAAGATTGCAAAATTGTCTATGCAATGTAATTTTAAATATGTAAAATTATGCAATTACTCGAAGATGGTAATTAAGTAAATCTCCATACAAATATGCATGTATATCCATAGGGAGAAGCCTGGAAGAAGTACTCCAGAATACTAAAGCGAGATGGATAGGCATAGATTCAAATTCTAAATCGGTTCTCTCTGATTTTTCTTTTTTGCTAAAAAACGATAAATAATAATAACAATCTTAAATCCTAACTCCTCTAAACATGGACATCAAAGTGTCTGTAATTTGGGGAATTCATGTCAGCCCTTCATTTGTTCTCTCAGGCATTAAGTATGCACCTACGGTGTGCCTCGTTCTGCACAGGTAGCTCTGGGAACTACAAAGGAGTAGAGTATAAAACTATATTCCCCAGTCCAGGAGCTGAGGCGTCCCTTTGTCTGTTCTCCCCAGGGAGAAGCAGTCATCTTGGGCCCCTCAGGAAGAGCCGGAGGTGCTGGAAGCAGGCCAGGATCAGGCCAAGCCAGGAAGTGAACTGGGGGTGCTGCCTTCCAGGGTCCCCGCAGCACACGAAGGGCTGCAGCAGCAGAGGTCAGGAAAGGAGAATGAGGACCAGCAGGGGAGACAGCAGAACCCAGGGATGGTGGAGAGTCAGGCCCCCGAGAGCTGCCAGGTAATGTCGGAGAAGACCTGGGCAGGAGGGCATGGCTGACTGATGAGGGAGACAAAGGAACACCCCCGTGCACCCCATTCTGGGGCACTTGTGTCTGCTTCTCTCTGTGCCCTGGAGATGTCAAGTGCAGTCTGTGCAGGTCACTGGGATATTCTGGATAGTCTTGATTGTCCGGAGCAAGCCTTTAAAGCTCGTTTTCAGAGTGAGTGCCCCATGGAATGTCAGCGGGCGCTGGAGGCAGGGAGGAGGTTGGGGCCAGAGTTCTGATACAATTAAAATTGGGATGTGCTGGGTTTAACGAAGCTCAAACAGGCTTCTTTAGGCCAGGACATTCTAGAAACTGTCTTAGCTGGTGAGCCTTGTGGGACCTTGCAAGATACAATTAGAGTACGATGCCTTCTCTAACTTATTTGACTACCAAATATCTTTGTACTTGTGTTTATTTTAACACTTCGTGTTTTTAGACAGCTTCAATGAGGTATAATTGACGTACACTTGCATGTGCTTCAAGTGTATAATTTGATGTTTTGGACATATGTATATATACCCGTGAAACCATCACCACAATCAGGAAGATGAACGTATCCATCACCTCTCAAAAGCGTCCTCGTGCCCCTTTATCATCCCTTCTCCCACCTGCCCTCCATCCCCAGGCAGCCACTGATCTGCATTCTGTCACTATAGATGTCATGTTTCCTAGAATTTTACATAAATGGGAGCATACGTTATTCGTTCTTTTTGACTGGCTTCTTTCAGTCAGCATGATTATTTGGAGATTCATCTGTGTTATTGTGTGGATCAATACTTCATTCTTTTCGTTGCTAACATTCCATTGCATGGACATATCACAATTTCTTCATCCCTGCACCTATTGATGGACATTTGGTTTGTTCCCACTTTTTGGCTATTATAAATAAAATATTCATGTCTATATAGCCACAGGTTTTCATTTCCCTTGAACAAATAAATGCCTACGAGTGAAATGGATCATATGGTATGTGTATGTTTAACTTATTAAAAACTGCCAAACCTTTCTCCAAAGTGGTTGTACCATTCTACGTCCCCATTCGCAGTGTATGAGAATTCCAGTTGCTCCACAGTCTCCCCCCAAATTGGTATGGTCCATCTTTTTAATTCTAAACATTCTAATAGGTGTGTAGTGTGTGGTGGAATCTCGTGGTCTTTATTTTCATTTCCCTAATGACTAGCGATGACGGGCATATTTTCATGTACTTATAGGCCATTTGTATATCTTTTTTGGAGAAGTGTCTATTCAAATAGTTTGCCTATTTTTTTAGCTGGGTTAGTCATTTTATTGTTGATTTATGAGAGTTCTTTACATATTCTGGATATTAGACTCTTACCAGATAGACAATTTATAAATTTTTCATTTTACTCTCTGAATTGTCTTTTCACTTTCTGACTTTTTTTCAATTGGGTTGTTTGTTTTCTTATTATTGAGCTTCAAGAATTCTTATATATACTGAATACAAGTTCTATATCATATATGTAATTCGCAATTGTTTTCTCCTGGTCTGTGAGCTGTCTTTTCCGTTCTCTTAACAGTGACTTTCAAAGAACAAAAGTTCTGAATTTTGATGAAATCGGATTTATCAACTTTTCTTTATGGGTTGCACGTTTGGTGTTATTTCTTAGAAATGTTTGCTTAACCCAAGGGCACATAAAATTTTCTCCTATGTTTTCTTCAAGTTTTATATTCTCAGGTTTAATATGTAGGTTTACGATCCATCTTGAGTTAACTTTTGTGTATAGCGTGAGTGTTGGATCGAGGTTCATTTTTTGCATATGGCTATCCAATCATCCCAGCACCATTTGTTGAAGATTATCCTTTCTCTGTTGAATTTTCACCTTTGTTGAAAATCAGTTGACCATGGAAGTGTGAGTCTATTTCTGGACTCTCTACTTTGTTCCATTCACCTATTTATCTATCTTTATTCCAACACTACACTTTCTTTTTTACAGTAGCTTTACAATAAATCTTGAAATCAGTCAGTGTAAAAATCCTCCTATAAGAAATGCCATGAAGAATTCTTACTCTTTGAAACATCCCTTGGGGAATCCTATTTACCGAGGATGATCTCATTTTCTCCAGGCTCCCAGTCTACCTCTACGGTGAAGCAGTGATCATGACTTTGGGTAGGCTATGCCTCCTATGGGCCTCAATTTCCTCATCCCTCAAAATGGGGCCACCAAACTGTGCTACCTTCTAGGGGTGCTGAGAGAACTCAGTAAGATGATGCTTGCAGTGCCTGGACCAGAGTAACCATGTGATAACTGGTCTCCAGGTGAGTATTGAGGTTCACTTGGGAGCCAGGATGGAGCTCCCCATTTTGGTGTCCTTCTCCTCAGCAGGGCCCAGAGTGGCAGCCCATCCCAGGTCACCAGGCAGCAAATAAGTCAGATATAATGCAATCGACAGAGTCTTCTTGCACCTTGGACAGCTATGGACAGCAACTGGAAGACAAGTCCCCCAAGGAGATAGGCACTCAACACATTATGCCTGGCCCAGGGGGACCTGAGGACAGTTTCCAGGAAGCGATGCCCCTAATTCCTATGATAACTTCAGAGAAAAAGATGGCCAACTCCTTCCCACCATCCACTCCAGGACTTAACACACCCCAAGAAGGGTAAGTCATCCTCTGATGCCACTCCCCACCCTACTCCCTGACCTCAACAGTATTGTTCCTCTGCTAAGTTACAGGTGGGGTAAATTCTAGTTCTGACTGCTCTTGACCTGGTGTAAGACCTTAGGCAAGTCTCTACATGGGGATGTGAGGGAATGAGGAGCCCTTCTGAGATTAGAAGGCTAAGGAGATGAGGCTGGGGTGGTGGACCTGAGTGTCCTGGGAGCTGAGAGAAGGTGGGTGCAAGGGGCAATGCTTGATCTGAGCCCCTCCCGCTTGGGGGTTTCTCCTTCGTTTAGGGGCAAGGCTATGGAGACCAAGCCAGTACTGGGGCCTGTTCCTCCACGAGTAAGTAGAGCCATAGTGGGGATGGGGATGGGGGTAAGAAGATTCAGGAGGAGGAAGGGGGCAGGGGCAGAACAGAAACGGGACAGTGTTTGGAGTCAAACTGGGGAAAGTGTAAGTGTGTGCCTGTGCGTTGGTGTGAGTGTGCACAGGTATGTACGTGCATATATGTGCGTGTTTGCACGTATGCATGTGTTATGCACGTGTGTGCATCTTGGGTGGAGGTCAAGGATGCTCTCACATTCTGAAACCCTTAGGTTCACTCAATACTTAGGTAGTGATATCAGCGTGGATGTCTTCCACTCATTTGCTCTCAGTCACAGCACACAAACCAAAGCTTCCCTACCTCCACCGGTTCTGCCACTTTCCAGTTCTTTGACTTGACTGGGCAGCCTGTGATTACACAGTCATCATTCGTGCCTGTCCTTCTTCTGTATTCACTGGCCAAACCCCGACCTTGGCTAAACCCAGCCACCCACTCACCCTCCACCTGCACTTGAGCAGTTCAACACGTCTGGAGAGAAACCCTGTGTGGTTGATGGGTTTCATGCTGAAGCAATGACCGCTAATGTCAGAAGCTCCTGGCAATCCTCTGCTCTTCCCTGGCCATGATGTTCCCCACCCCCGCTCCAGAATGTCGTTTCCCGACAGCGCTCTCCATGCCTTGCATCTGGGTTGACGATCTGGCCTCATGCCTCACTGAAAGGTGAGAAGCAATAGACAAGAACCAGCACTGCCTCTTCCCACCCCAGCTCTACCACCCCTACTTTCACCTGGTTACAGGAGAAGCCATGAACGTGGGTCTCTGTCCCCATCGACGGCTGGCCCCCCGCTTATTCATTAGCTCTCATTTCCTACCTTTTCTCTCCTTTCCAATCAATCTCTCCATTTCTACAGGATCAGTTCATAAGCATACCAACCTGGATTAATATCTACAATATTAGAAACCACACACAAACACCTCCCTTGGCCCACACGCCCCTCCAGTTATTGACTGTGAGTACATGTTATTGACTGTGAGGACATATTGTACGGGTGGATGGAAGATGGGTCTGAAGGCCATAGGGAGCCACTGCAGGCTCAGAAGCAGGGCCGTGGCAGGAGAAGAGCTACACAGAGGTCGGTCCAACAGCATACACAGGACATAAGGTGCCAGGGAGAAGGGGCTCAGGGAAGGCAGAGGCAGAAATGCAGATGTGGAAGGGTTGAAAAGGGGCAAGGACAGATGTCAGGGCCTTGGCACTATCCTTCACCTGAGCTGGGCACCTGCCAAAAACCAAGCTCAGAGCTGGGTCCCAAAATAATTAAGGAGGTTCTGAGACCCCTCCCTTCCTGGGGCTCAGAATCTGGATCTGAAATGGGACCATGGGCCCTAGACCTTGGCAGCCCGGAGGACCGTGGGAGAGGTGATGACAGACTGTGCTCATGGCTGCCCCCTGGGGTCCCCACCTGGAACCTTCCCCAGAACAATGGAGCATAGGAATTCCAAAACTGCTTCTGTTGTTTGTTTGTATTAACCTGATGGAAACTGAGCATTGGCCCTTAATTCAGAAGAACAATCAATGGAGTCTTTGGCAAGGGGGGAAAGTTGGGTCTCCCTTCTGGGCTGCAGAATTATCAACTATAATCATTTCAACACTATCGTTTGCTGAACACTTACTCTGTACTAAGTGCTTTATTCACATTACCTTGCCCCTTTGATGTCACTGAGAAAAGTGACATAATTGAAATCGTTGGTTAATTTATTGAGGACAATGCACCAGTCATGACATTGGGGACTTGATGCTGAATGGAGCTTACAATCTAGTTGGGGGAGAGACCATTAAAACATGAACAAATAACTCGTTTCTCTGTAGACAGCAATAATGCAAGTCAGGCTAGACAAGGGGAGGGACTTGGAGGCAAACAATGGATTCTCTGCCGGAGTGCTCAGCAGTCTAGGAGGTAACATTTAGGTCGAGACCTGAATGACAGAAAGGCCTGAGCCATGCACAGATCTCAGAGAACATCCTGGGCAGAGCCAGCAGCAGTGGCAAGGCCCTGACGGACATGAGCTTGTCTAGACCAAGCCCAGCAGGAAGGCCAGAGTGGAGGAAGGAAGCTAGGGCGGGAAAGGGTGGGACGTGAAGTCAGAGACGTGGTAGGGGCAGATCACCCAAGGCCTTGAAGTTCAGGGTGAGGGTTCGGAATTTAATTTGAAGTCTATACTAAGCCATTGAAGTTTTAAGCAAGAGAATGAGATGAGCTGATAAACTGGAAACACTGATGTAGCAGCTAGGTGGATAATGAACTTGGGTGCGGGCCAAGGGCAGAGACCATGGCAGCGCGCTGGACAAGAGATGGTAGTATGACTTAGCCCGGGTGGTAGAAGCAGAGATGGAAGACGTTTATGGCTTTGACATGGATTTTGGAGGAGGTGGTGCCAGCAGGACTTGCTGATGGGCTGCCTGGTGGGATCGTAAGGTAGAGGAAGAGGAATCAAAAGGGCTTCCAGGTCTGGGGCCCAAGGAACAGGTGATGCTGTTGACTGAGGTGGTGACACTGGGGAAGGAGAAGATGGAGGAACCTAGGGTCTGTTTTGGTCATGTTCTAGACACCCAAGTAGAAATGTCAAGGAGGACGTGTGGAGTTAGGAAGGACAGAGAAGTCAGGATTGGAGACGTAAATGTGAGGAAAATGGAGATCGCCTCTAGGGAGGGAGTGAACGCAGAGCAGGAAAGAGTCCGGGGACAAATCACTGGGTCTGCACAACATTTAGAAATGGAGCAAGAGCAAGGAAGAGCCGGCGAAGGAGGCCATGGAGGAGCAGCCAATGAGAGCGTGGGAGTCTAGAGAAGACAGCATTTCCAGAAGGGGGGGGTTGTCATCTATGGCTATCACTGCTGAGAGATGGGCTCTGAGGAGAGCAGAGACCTGACCATGGCTTTGTGAGAGCAGCTTCGGGGAGTGGTGGCTGGAAACCTGACTGGAGATGGGAGGACAGTGGAGATGGAGGGGCAGCCAAGTCTTTCAAGGAATTTGGCTTTGAAAGAAGAATGGAGAAAGGGGATAGAAGCTGAAGGGGTTCGCAGTGTCAGGAGAGGTTTTGTTTTTTTTTTTTTTCTTTTAAAGAAGAAAGATAATGGGTCATGTCTACCTGCTGATAGGAGTCATCTAGTGGGGAAAGTAGCGCTGATACTTTAAGAAGAAAGAGTGTATGGCCGGAGCTGCATCTTTGATTGGGAGGGAAGACTGGGCTGGAGCCTGCATGGCATGGCCTGGTTGGAGGTGGGCTGGGGACTGCCCATTCCTGTAATGGGAGAGACAGATGCACGAGGTGGCTGGATTTGCTGAACGAATGAGTGAGAACTTGTTTAGTCCTTACTATGTGTTGGTGGCTGGGTAGATATGAGTAAAAGAGGCAGACAAGGTCCTGCCCTCATGAAGCTTACCTCCAGTCAGACAAGCAAACAATGGGCGTGGATAGGCCACTACAGGCTGTGCCGAATGCAGTGGAGGAAATAAATGAATGGTGGGCCCATTTCACTCGAGACCACAGCTCAGAGAGCTGGGAGGTGGCAGAGCCCAGGTCAAGTGTTGGGGAGGACATGGGGGTGGAGCCTAGTGGGATGCATGTGAAATTTGGAGGACATGCTCCAGGGGCCCAGAGAGGAAGGGGCGATGTGAGGATCCCCTAGAGAGTGGGCGGCAGGAAGAAATTTTATGGGACAGTCTGGCCGGCTGGAGGCCTCTCCGATTCCCTACATCTGTGCTGTCCTCAGGAGGTGAGGGACACTGGAGAAAGGAGGGAGCTGGACTGTGCCCAGAAGCAGCTTCAGGAGCTCACAGTGGCTGCAGGGGGCCAGAACCAGGGCTTCATGAAGTGCTTGCTGGAAGTGGAGGAGGAGGAGGCCACGCATCGGAGGGCCAACAAGGCCCGGGCCCTACCAAGCCGGAAGTCTCCCCGAGTCCTGATCCCTGTGCCCACCGCAGCACTGCTTGGCAGCTCAGCTCCAAGCCTGACTCAGACCTTCACCTCAGTCCCTGCCATGGCCCCATCCTGGGCCCGGCCGTCAGCCCCTGGGCCAATCCCTGCCCCTGTGGGCGCCCCGGTCCCAGCCTCTGTACCCGCCACTGTCCTACAAGCACCTGCCCCGGACCTGGGCTGGAGAAGGACAGAGCTCTTGCACCAGAGCAGCGAGAGGAACCTGAGCAGTGCCAAGGCACGGTAGGAGCCGCCCCAAAAAGTGTGTACAGGATCAGAGCTTGTGTCTCCATGTCCCTGGCATCTCTCTCCCAGACTCTTGTCCCTGTCACTGTACCTGTCTGTCTGCTCTCACGTCCCCCTCTCCACCTCTGCTCACTTCTGAGTCCTCCCTACCTTTCCCGGCTCTCTATTCCCAAATCCAAGCTCCCTTTCCATTCCCGACCCTTCTTCTCTTTCTAACCTGCCACACGCTATCTCTTCTCTGTCTCCCTTCATCTCTGCCTCGCTCCTCCCTTCATCTCCGGGTTACTCCATCTCTCCTGACCTCTCAGAGCCTCCGCCAGGGTCCTTCCCATGACATCCTCTGCCCCAGCTTCCCCTCGCCCTCCTCTAGCTTTTGGTGGCAGCCTTGGGCAGGGGAGGCGGCTGGACGTGCACCCTGGGCCCGGGTTCTGTCCTCTGCAGGCAGGAGCTGGAAGAACACAGCCTCCTAAAATTATCTCAGAACTGGGAGGAGCGGATGGAGGAGCATCTCACTCTGAAGCAAGAGGAAGGTGAGGCAGGCCTGGCCAGGGAGGCCCCTCACAGGGGCAGGCAGAACCCTCAATCTTTTGGGGTTCATAGACCCGGGACAGGGGTTGGTTTACAGATCCCACCGCAGCCCTGTGTAGTGCACCCGGTGGGATTATCCAGTTAGGGGACAGTGCAGAGTAGGAGGCTGACCCAAGCTCACACACCGCTAGGTTGGGAGCCAGAACTCATGCTGGGTCCTCTCCCTTGGGTCCAGCTCTCTTCCCAGTTCCAGGGTTGCCTCTCTGAGTAATCGAAGCAAGTTTGCAAAGCACTTCAAAATTGGAAGGTGTTTCTGCCTCTCCCCACCCGAGTCCACTTTATTGGTCCTCTTTAGAAGCAGCCTGGCTGGAAGGCAGAGCGCCAGGGTCCCCCTGCCTGTCCTGGGTCACCTTTCACCCTTTAACAGGACAGCCTGCCCTGGGTGGGTCCCCATTTCCCACCGCATCCCACCCCCACTCAAAAATGTAGAAGTCCTGCATTCCCACCCTGGCATGAGGCGCCGTGCCCTTTGCTTTCCATCGTCCTTGGAGTTGGGCCCTGGGACTCCATGTACCTGCACTGGGAGGAGGAGCGATCGCTGCTTCCTCCCAGTGAGCTCCAGAGGTTGTCTCCTCAGCCAACGGTGCACACTGCCAGCCCGGCCACACCACACCGTGGCCCTAAAAAAGTGGGTGTGCATCCTCCTCCACCTTTCACTCCTCCCCAAACTCTGGGACCCTCTGGGCCACAGTGGCCCCATCTTTTGCTTTCTCTGAATATACTCTCTAGCTCCCTATTACTCCATCTTTGAGGTTCATTCCTTTCAGCATTAAAACTCTCTAGCCACTTTAGCCCCACCTCCTTGAGCAGAGTTCATGGACAACATGCCATTTTGGCTTAGAGACCCAGGGTTCCCACCATGACCCTCAGCCCTGTCCGGTGAGGAAAGAGCTGGCCACCCTGCTCTGATGGTTCAAACCACCATGCATTTTGGAGGATCAGATCTGTTTTTGAGGGTTGTTCTGTTTGTTTGTTTTTTTCCTTTTCCACGGTGCCTGCTCACAGCACATCACCACTTCCCACAACCCAAATCCTAGCCTTCCCCCTTCCCCACATTTCAGTTCTGTGTGTCAGAGGCTTACAGACATAGTCTACTGTATGCCAGGCCCTAAATTAATGCAACCGCTCTTGGAGGGTGCATTGTTGATATGTCCATTTTACAAGTAAGAAAATCGAGGCCCAGAGAAGTACAATGACTTGCCCATGGCAATCGTATTAGTTTGCTCAGGCTGCCCTAGCAAAGTACCACAAGATGGGTGGCTTAAAATTTATGTTCTCATAGTTCTGGAGGCTAGAAGTCCAAGATCAAGGTGGTGGCACGTTTGCTTTCTCCTGAGGCCTCTGTCCTTGGCTTGCAGATGGCTGCCTTCTCCCTGTCTCTCACGTGGTCTTTCCTTTGTGCTTGCGTATCTCTGGTGTCTCTGTGTGTGTCCGAATTGCCTTTTCTTGTAAGGACACCAGTCAGATTGGGTTAGGGGCCTCCCCAGTGGCCTCATTTTGACTTAATCACCTCTTAAAGGCCTTCTCTTTAAATACAGTCACATTCTAAGGTGCTGGGGGTGAGGGCTTCACCATATGAATTGGGGCTAGGGGACACAATTCAGCCCATAACAGCAGCCCAACTTGTTATCAGTGGCAGAGCCGGTCTTCTCAGTGGGTCTATAGATTCTAACCCACATTTTGCTATGGGCTGAGAAACCAGACGCCATACATGTTATGACTGACTGGCTCTGCTCTGGGACTTTCTCAGCATCCTTCATGGTCCTCTGCTCTGGTCCAGACAACTGAAGCTATCCTAGAAGCTATTTCCATGCCGATAAGTGACCGCAGATCACCAAAGTTTCGTACCTGGAGTCAGAAAGACCTGTCTTGTCTGGTCATCTAACCTCTGAGCCTCAGTTTCCCCATCTTTACAAACGGAACAAGCATTCTACTTTACTCTTAATTCTTCAACAAGGCTGTTGTAAGAATTAAATGAGAGCGTGGCTATAAAGAGCTCAGCACTGTGCTTGGCACACAGCGGGGGTGCCCTACAGTGGGCGAGCCCTAAAGTGGGCGTGCCCTAAAGTGGGCGTGCCCCTGGCGAGAAGTGAAGGTTACTAATTAGCATTTGCCGCCCAGCTGAGCCCTCCGCCTGACCTTGCATGGAGAGTGAAGTGCGTAGATAGGGCCACACCCCTCCACTTTCACTCTTTTAGTGGCTTTGCGCCTCTCCCGGGCGGTGGTGATCGAGGACACTGGGCAGGAGGAAGGTGGTTGGGGGTTCGGGTGAATGGTGGAAACAAGCAATGTCGCCCCCTCACATACCTTACTGCCTGCACCAGCCTTCCGCAGTTACTTTGAGATCTTCAATGGCCACGGCAAGGTGGACGCACGCAGCCTGGAGAACATTCTGCTCCTTGTGGGCATCTCCCTGACGCCGGCCCAGGTGGAGGACGCCCTGATCAGCGCCGACGTTGATGGTGAGAAGCCGAGGCTTCATTCGGAGTCCCGCGCAGGGCCAGCTTCATAGGCAGCATGAGGCCTGCCCTTGGTTTAATGCTCTGCTGTTGCAGTCTAGAAGTTCTTAATAATTTTTTCTGGGTTTTCATTTTGCTCTGGACCCCACTGGTCTTGGGCCTAAAAGTTAATGCTCTCTGAGCACCTACTCAGTGCTCGATTCTGGAGACTCAGAGGTGACCAAAATCTACCTCCTGACCCCAAGATATAGGTGATCTCTGAGATCTTTTCCTCTTAGTTCCTCTTGTGTGCTTCATCATACATCCCCTATGACATGGTCACTCATTTTACCAGCTGTATGACCTTGGACAAGCCACTGAAGTTCACCAGGCCTGTGGGGCTGATGGCAGTGCCTATCTCACTAGGCTGCTGAAAAGATTAAATGAGATGATCCAGGCAAAGCATTTGCATCCAGGAGCCATTATTCACCCACTAACTATTAAATGCCTACTGTGTGCCCATTCCTCTGCTGACCACTGAGAATAAAGAAACGTTTAAGACCCACATGACCTGCACTTGAGGTGTTCACACAGACAGTGACAGAAGTAAGAGTCACCAAAGGAAATGGTGCTTAAGGTGGCTTGGAGGAAGGGATCAGGAAAGAAGGCTTCCTGGAGGAGGTGATGCCTGAGCCAAACTGTGAAAGATTAGGCAGGAGTTAGGCAGAGAGAGAAGAGGAGGGATGCTCCTGGTGGTGGAAATAACCTAGACAAAGGGAAGAGGGTGCAGGGCAAGTGGAATCACATTCTGCTGCCTTCATCACTGCTCACGTGCAAATCCTCACCCACGAGCCAGGAACTGACCCCGGCTCTTCCCCACTGTGACCCTAGGCAACAGCCTTCTTTTCTCTGCACCTCAAGCCTCATCTGTGACATGGGGTTAAGAGTTTTAAGCACCCTCAGAGGGTGGTTTTAAGGATTAGAGACCATTCATTCATTTGTCAAGTAGTTCAGAGAACATTTGCTAAGACCTGCCTGTCTTAAGCCCTGAAGATCCAGAGCAGAACAAAACAGACCCAGTTTCTGCCTTCTAGAACCTCCATTCAATTCCACACTTGATCTCAGCCAAAAGGCTGAGAAGCGATAAATTCCAGATCTTCCAAGTGTGTGGTTCAAGTACAGAGGTTTTATGAGAGTGTTTGTTGGGGTTCTGACCTGGGCTGATCTGACTTCTCCGAGGAAGCAGTGTGAAGGGGAAAGAGTTGTTAGTGAAGGAGGTGTGGAGGGTGTCGGAGAGAATTCTAGAAGAGGAAGTAGCATGTGCAAAGGCCTTTAACAGGGAAGATCACGGTCCCTGGTGGAAGAGCAGGTTAGTTGGGGGAACTTGGCACCAGGTGAGGCTGGAGACAGGTAACAGGCAGGTCTAGCAGGGCCTTGAAGGCCAAACCGTGAATCTAATGTGTACAAAGGTGTTCTGCAGCAACAAGCACACAGTAATAATAACAGTTGCTGACATTTAATGAGCACACATCACATGCATGGCCCTGTTCTAAGCGCTTTGTTTCACTTTATCTCTCATGAGATAGGCATAATGGTTATCCTCACCCTATACATGGGAAAACTAAGGCTTAGTGCGGTTAAAAGACTTTGCCATGATCACACGGATAGTAAGTATTGGACCTGGGATATGAACCCAGTCTGCTGCTTCTAGGCTTCAAGTTCTGGGAGCTTCTAGCCCAGGAGATTTTAATTTTCACCTTCTAGCCCAGGAGATTTTAATTTTCACCTTCTACTTTCCTGTGTGCACTATGCTTTCTGCATTGAATATGTGATAATTTTATAATCAAACCCAATGAGTAAACACTAATAACCATGCCTGGGTTGCACTGCCCGAACCGGTTTTGGGAGGCCCCGTGGCCCACCTTGTATTATTCTGGCCTCCGCAGGAGATGGCTATGTGGGCTTCAAAGACTTCTTGGCCGTGATGACGGACACCAGGCGCTTCTTCTGCTCCGTAGGTGAGCAGGAACAAACCCAGGGCTGGGGGAGGGGCCGGGTGACTGGGGGAGGGGCCAGGTGGCTGGGGCAGGGGGCGTCCAGGGCTACCAAATGGTAATGGCAGCCACCATCCCATGTCCCCAGAACAGAACACCCTGACAGACATGGCTCCCCCGAACCCCCACACTCTGCTCTTTGAGATCCTGTCCCTGCTGGTGGAGATGCTGGCCTTACCCGAGGCAGCCTTAGAGGAGATCACCAAGTGAGTGCGGCCAGTCGTTGCGGGTGGGAGGGGGGATGTGTGGGTCGCAGACACAAAGATAGAGCCTTGCGTTTTGGCAGCCAAGGACTTTCAATAGTTAAGACTCTTAGTGGCAAGTGAAAGAAACCCTAATAAAACTGACTTGAGCAAAAAGAGAATGTACTGGCTTACATAACTGGTCAGGGCCTCAGGAATGGCTGGATCCAGGAGACCAGGTGATACCACTAAGGCTTTCTCTCTCCTGCTCATTTCTGTTCCTTGGCTTCAAGCTCAGCCAGGCTCTTCTCACAGTGGGAAGGATGGCCACTGGCAGCCCCATACTCACACCCTCCTAATTTAGCAATCTCAGCAGCGAGAGAAAGTTTTTCTTGCAGTACCCACGTAGCAATCCAAGAAAAAGAATGTGATGGAGCCTGCCTAAGCCAGAGAGCACAAGAGTTGGCCTGGTTTAGTGGTTCATCCAAGGAAGAGATGGCTAAATACAAAAACGACATGAACACTTGAGGGTCAGAGAAGCAAAGGGCGAGAGCGGAATGGCCCAGTTGGTCTGTGTATCACACAGAGGCTTGTCCTTGCCATTCAGTAACAGGTCATTTTTTACCGCGGACCTAGCCTTTTCTGCATGGGGTGAGGGTGGAGGGTCGGAGGTTACAGGCTGCTCCGGAAACATCAACTTAGCAACCCCAGACAGAAAATCTACTCTACTCCCAGCATCTATAAATCACTCTAAGTATATATAACTCTAAAGAACATTAGTTGTTTTTTTCTCGTATCTATCCATCCCTCTACTTATTCATCAATCCATACTGTTTTTTATTAATTTCAAAGTAAATTCTAGTCATTTCCCTCTAAATGCTTCAGTATTACATATCGTTAACTAAAGATCAATATTTACTTAGATCTTTTTGTTCTTTCTTGAGGTATAATTTATATTCAGTGAAATGCACAAGTCATCACTGCATGAATCTCAACAAATGCCCACACCCTGGCAACCTGAACCCCTCTCAAGACATTTAAAACTATACCATTACTGCAGAAAAGGCCCTCACGACCCTTCCCCATTGGTCCATGAACCTACCCCTGCAGAGGCAAGCCCTCTGCTAATTTTTTTCTATCACAGATGGTTTTTGCGTGTTTTACGACCTCATATAAATGGCAACATACAGTATGTAGTCTTTTCTGTCTAGCTTCTCTCACTCAGCATAATGGTTTGAGATTCCTCCACGTTGCTACAGGCATCGACAGTCCGCTCTTTTTGTTGCTGAGTAGTACTTCATTATATGAATGTACCACAGTTTGTTCATCCTTTCTCATGCTGATGAACTTCTGAGCTGTTCCCAGTTTGGGGTTATAATGAATAGAGCTGCTATTAACATCTTCGTGTAAGCCTTTTTGTGGACGTATATTTTTGTTTTCTTGGATAAATACCCAGAAGTGGAATTGTTGGGTCATAGGGTAAATGAACGTTCACTTACAAGAAGCCGCCAGACTTTTTTACAAGTGGTTTGTACCATCTACGCTCCCACTGACGATATAAAACAGTTCCACTTGCTCCACATCTGGTGAAAATTCGCTAGTCAGTCTTATCAATTTTGGTCATTCCGGTGGATATGTAGTGGTGTTGCTTATTTTTTTTAACTCACATTTGTTTGTATTCCTGAATATTTTGTTTAGCTTTCCGTATTTTTGAGCTTTATATGAGTGGGCTCATATTGTAAGTTTTGTTATCTTGCTTTTTCTCATCCAAGTTATGTTTTTGCGATTCATCCATGTTGTGCCTACCTGTAGATCGTGTATCGTTTTGCCTGCTACCTACTATTATGTAGTATGATTATATCACAATATATTTATTTGTTCTGCAGATGGGCATTAGGGCTACGTTCAGTTTCTAGCTGTGGTAGAAACGGTGTGAATATTCTTGTCTATGTCTCCTAGGACACGTGGGCAAGAGTTTTTCCAGAGCATCCGTCTTCAAACTTTTTGGTCTCATGACTCCATTACACTCAAAAATTATTGAGGACACCACGGAACCTCTGTCAGTATTTTCTATATTTGACCCTAAAACTTAGAAATTTATTAAATACCTATTAATTTATTTCACAATAATAACCACATTACAAGTTAACATAAAAAAACATTTTAAATGAAAAATATATTTTCCAAAACAAAACAAAAAATGTTAGGGAGAAGAATGACCTTGCTTTATACAATGTTGCCAATCTCTTCATGTCTGCCACATCTGCTTCTGCATTCAATCTGTCCTTTTGGTGGAGGTGCATGAAGAAATCTGAATTCACGTGTACACGTAATTGGAAAAGGGAGTATTTTTATAGTCTTCTCATTTCATTGCCACATATGGTGTGGAAATATCTCTTTGATTTGATACCAAATTTGACAAGTAGTAGTGTCTTAAAGGTTGTTTTGTAATGTGGACTCTGAAACCACATCAATGAAGTTTTGGTTCTCTTTTAAATAAAAATCTATTGCTCTGTCTTGTAGTTTAGATGGATCTTTGCCCACAAATGTTTTTGTAACATGCATTGGTCATTTGGAAAATATTGTGTCTCTTCCCAATGTTGACATGTCTCATTATAATTCTATATATACATTATATATGTAATTGTTAATATCACCACTGATATCTGAAACGTCTTTAAGTACGAGAAGTGTTGTGGGTGGCTACAGTTTGTTTTCACTGCTATAAACTGTGCTGCGTATGAACATGTGGATCCTCGCGATAATGGATTTAAGTTTTCCAAAATTCTTTTACTTGAAAACTTTCATTTTATCATAGGCAACAAATACTGTATCAGTTGTTTTCCTTGAAGTGATGGGCTCACTTCATCCATTTTGGGAAAAATATCTGCCAGATACCCAAGGCTGAATAACCATAGTTTTGTCCTTTCATTGGATGTGTAGGGAGGTCAAACTTTCCTTACCGTCTTAGAGTTTCTCATTGGGACTGGCGTGGGATGGATTAACAAGAGAAAAACATATATATTTTATTTATGTGCACATGGGCATCCTCACAAAAAATAAAAAATAAAAAAATAAAAAAATGAAGACCCAAAGAACTGACTAGGCCTAAATGCTTACATACTCAGTTGAACAAAGAATAGCAATCCTGGGAATGTAACTAAAATGTATGGGCAGACTAAAGGAAGGAGTTCTTTTAACAAGGTCTGTTTGTACAGAGTATTCTCAGCCAAGACTTCCCGTCTGTCTCGCGATAAGAATGTTTCTTCCTTCTGGTACAGATAGGGCATCTTTCACAGCGGAATTTTATCTCCTGCTTTTAGAAAGAAAAAAGGTCAGAGTGCCCTTCTTGCATCCATTCTTTTTTAAGTGCCTTTAACTCAAAATAATCAATATGGCAAAGTGGCCTATTTGGGGATGGCATGTCCCCAATGCCTTCGTTCCATCTGAAACTTCCTAGAAGTTTCATATATTAAAAGCTTAGTTGGTAGGGGTGGAGAGAAATTCAAGTTAGAAGTTGTGAAGTAAGAGCTCTGTAAAAGGGGGAGAAAAACATAGATTGGAACAAGCAGAAAAGAACAAATCTGAACACATTGTCCCATATTTCACTGGCTCCGTCTCTTTGTCCTGAGAATAGGTCAGTTCAGTTAGACAGTTGTGGCTCATTTTGGGGGGCGGTGGCAGAATGGGGAGTGGGGAGTGGGGCATCACCCCAGTCAGGTCTCTATGTGGTGCGAGCAATCAAGCATTTAATGAGGGACAATGAAAAGAGAAATAGAGGTTAATGGTTAGAACAAATTGCAAACTCAGTTTTTGAGTGCAAAGGGCAGTTAGTCGGTCAAGAAGACTTTTATACGTTGGGCTCAAAGCATCTTTAATGGTAAAGTGAAGACAGGCAGGGGCAATCCGACAATTTTCTGGCTTGCAGCTTGAATGTCTTCAGTGATGTCTCTGTGTGATTGGGTATTCCATACAGCTGTAGGCACAAAGATTGTTTATATATGATCCGTTGTGTGGATTTTTTTTATTATTATTATTTTAAGTTTCTATTAAGCCATTCAGCTTTAGCTTGCAGGGCTTTGAGAAAAGGGTGGTCTTAGTTTTTAGTGAAGCCAAGTCGGGAGGATGGGAGAAAAAATGGAACCGTTAATTCCTGATGAAATGCACAGGATGGCAGAAAACAGTTTGTAAAGAGGACAAAAAGCTCAGAGTCAGTGAACATGGCATGGCCCGACAACCCACAAAGGTGTGTTATTGTTTTTATTGAAACAATTTTTTTTCTCTACAATCATCCCCATTTTTACCAAAGATAATCAGACTAATTTGTTTGTAAATATAAGTCTAGTCTCATTAAAGTTGGCTTGACTATTTACATAACTGTAGCAAAAAGTAGTGATTGATCATATAGATTCTTCTTAAGTCTGTTCTGCTGGGATTTTTAATAAGGAATCTTGGACTGAACTTTTAAAAGCCTCTCAAGGTTAAGCAGCCAAATCAAGAACTTGCCATCAGACTTAAAACTACGGTACCTATAGATTTGGGTGAATTTCTCTTTTTGTAAGGCCCTCGAGATATATTGAGGCGTATAGGCCTACCAGAAAATGACCTTTACTCACCTGTAAGACCTGGCACTCTGAAAGTCAGGTATCAGGCCAATATTTTAAGAGGGTTGTCGAAGCAGTGGCTCCTTAATGTCAACTTTAGCTCTTTAAATTTGTCTTGTGTTTCATATCTGATCTATGTTCACCATTTTCAAATATGATTAGTGTCAAAGCTTTGGTAGTATAATCAATGTTTTTATATCCTATAACAAAGAGGATAGATTCTTATTGAATTTATGTAAGAAACTATATTGCCATGAAAACATTTATGAACATAAAAATATTTCTTAAGAGTTTTTAAATTTTGGAGCAATCAGGTAGAGAGAAAAAGACATTTTAATTTTGTTTATAAAAGTATATATTTTTACCAAATTGTTATGTTATAGACAGCATACAAGAAAAGAGAAAAAAAGATTATTTAAATCTGGAAAATGAAACATTAAGGAACCAGCAATGTTCCACACAAAAAGTCATAAACTTATGATCATCCTCATCTGTTCAGTCTCACGTAACTGATTTTTGTTCTGCCTGACCTAAGGTTAGCAATTTTATGAATCCATATTTTTTTCCATCAGAGTTCTGGAAATTCTTACTTCAGTGGCATGGCTTTAAAGTTATCAGTAATCTGTAATCTAGAGTACATGTCAGAGGCTGTCATAAATTTCCTCGGAGATTAAGTATTTTTGCCTTTAGTTAATTCTAAAAGCTTTCAGAGAAGAATCAGAATAAAACCATAATTGCGAATTACAAAAGAGATATACAACATTGAGATATACAACATTGAGATATTTGAGATATACAACATTGTTAAACCGTTATAATAAATCTACTTAATTTCAGCCAACTTGACCACCCAAGATAGCTCTCTCCCTCCCTCCCTCTCTCTCTCCTCTCTCTCTTTCTATACCCATTTAGGTTTTTGTCCTTTATTTTCCTTTTATTTTAAAAGAAACTTTAAATACCCTTAAATTAAGACAAAATCACTTTTTCCTTTAACAAAAGCATATTTTTCATACCTTTTCTTACCACAAATACATCTAATTTTCCTTGCATAGTTTTTTTTTTAGCCCTTATTATTCTTAGCGGTCTTATTTACTTGTATTTGTCAACATAAAAAATGTCCAAATCTGTAGAAAAATTTTACACGAGTTTATTTGAGTCAAACTGATGATCGGTGCTGGGGAGCAAGATCTCAAATGCTCCACCGAATAATAGTTTTGCAACTTCTTTTTTGCATTTGAAATTAAGGAGAGGACATAAGGAAGATTACATGGAGACAGGAAAGAGTAAGGCAGGAATTGGCTCCGATGAGGGTGGTTATGTCTTAGTAGGAGGGGTCAGAAAGGGTGGTTCACTCATTAGAGTACCCCAGGCAGTGTTATGCAGCTCTTTCTCTGCATAGCTCCCACCTCTCTGGTTTTCTGATACACTAATTAATCCCGGTGGCTTCCATCTTCCTAACCACCAACGTCCGTCTCCTTACCTCAGTGAGTCTACTGTATTCTGCCTGGGAGACCACTTCTTGACTGCAGACCAGAGAGTACCGCCCCAAAAATTCTAGGGAGATCATAAGGCTCACCTCATTAGTGTCTTTCTACGGTCCTGTGCTGCCTTGTCCAATATCCGACAGCAGTTTCATATATTTTGTACATGTGTTTAATCATTAATGACATTAGGACAAGTTTAGCACTGGTTGCTCCATCAACAGAATCAAACAGGATTCTGTTTGTCTTCAATTTTTTTCCCCACTTCTTCAGATTGGATGATTTCTATTGATCTGTCAAGTTTACTAATTCCTTTTTCTGCCGTCTCCAATCTGATGTTAAGCCCATTCAGTGACTTTTTCATTTCAGTTATTACACTTTTTGTTCTCGAATTTCTATTTGTTTCATGTTTATAGTTTTTCTGTTCATTCACCGAGATCACATTTTCCTTCAATTATCTGAACACATTTTTAATAGCTCCTTTAAAGCTGTTGTCTACTAAATCCAATATCTGGGCCACCTCAGAGTTGCCTTTTATGATTTTTTTCCCCTTACTACGGGTCACATTTTCTTGTTTATTTACACGTCTGATGATTTTTTATCGTGTCCTGGACATTTTGGATGATACGGTTTAGAGATTGGATTCTGTTATCTCACTGGATGACTGTTAATTTTTGTTCTTGTAGGCAGTTCAACTACTGCCTGATCATCTTGAATTTGTAGGCTTTGTGTTTTAGTTTCCTGAGCCCTCTAACTTGTTCAGACTCAACTTCCAAATTCTTTTTCTTATGTGGATTTTAGTTTTAGGGAAGGTCTAAAGTAGGCAAAGGTTGGCAAACTATGGGCTGCAGGCTACATAGAGCCTGCCGTTTTTATAGATAAACTTGTATCAGAACACAGTCACACCCCTTCATTTACATGTTGTCTAAGGATTCTTCGATGCTACAATGGCAGAGTTGAGTAGTTATTTATAATAACTTCTGTGGTGGTGAAATTTATCTCTCCTTGTAGTTATATCAGAATTTGCTTTATATTTCATATTTGGAACTTTGTATTCCCTGATGAATTGAACATTTTATCATAGTAATCATTTGTGTCTCTAATAATGCTTTTTGTCTTAAGGTCTAGTTTTTACAATATTAATAAGGCTCTATCAATTTTCTTTTGCTTACTAGTCAACCGATATAACTTTCTTTATCCTTTAATTTTTAAAAATTTAAATCAAAGTAATAGGTGCACATTGTTTAAAAAGCCAAATAATCCATAAAGGTTTATAATAGACACTAGCAGTTCCTTACCCCACTGCTTACTACACACCCCATTCTGTCAAGTCTACCTTCCAAAGGCAAACACTTTTGACTTGCTCCTTTCTTCTTAATAATATGCATGTACTACGATATTTTGGTTAGCGATTTTGAGACTTGTACCTATCAGTTTCCCAAGATGGTAAGAATTTAGCTGTCTGAGACAACTGTCCCCTGAGCTCCCCCTTCTCCATTGCAATATATTATTATTTTTGACTAAATAAGTATTTGGGGTTTTTATTATTATGGCTATGCAATGATTCATAGCGGATGAATCATTTCCTTTCTTGTTTATTTTTTTTTAATTTTTCTTTTATTTCCTAAAGTGGGTGATTGCCTTAATTTTTTCTTTCTTTGTTCTCATTTTTGCTCCTCCCTAGAGTTTCTTTTTCTTGGAGGCATGTTCTCAATAATTCCATTCTTCTTGTTTTTGGATTGCTTTCTTTTTAGGCTTGCTGCTGAGCTAACATCTTGGGACTCTGTTGTCATTCCATTGTTTCTTCCTTTCCTCTGATTAGGATTCTGCTGAATCACATGTCTAACTCTTCCTTGGTTTGTTTGGTTTGCTTTTTAAAAAAGCGGGGTGGGGGTGGGGAAGAGCATGTTTCCCGGTAGGTTTTTTTGGGGGGGTTAGAAAGGCAGGAATTCAACATGAGGTACTGAAATCCCAGCCTTCAAAATATCTGTCTTTTAAGCTACAGTGATCTGACCTAAACTGGTTGTCCCATATGGCAAGTGCACTGCCATTATGGGGTCTGTCTCCATCTTCATTTACATTTGCCTCTCTCCTGTGTTAGATCTCATTTTCCGGATGTACATCTTCCTTTTCTTCTTTAGTTTAGGCCTTTGTTTTGGAGAAACGTGCTCTCCGGTAGCTTCTTGAGAAAGGATGCATGGGAGGTAAAATTTTTGAGATTTTGATGTTTATTCTATCCTTGAATTTACTGAATAAGTCAGCTGGGTATAGATTTCTAGGTGTATTAGTTAAGGAATATACCCCAATATAATTATAGTTCAAACAAGATAGTTTATTTTTCTCTTATACTGACAGTCTAGAGGAAGCAAGCAGAAAGACGAAGTCCCCCCAAGCACCCAGTTTTCTTTCCAATTCATTGTTCCCTGGGTCAGTCCTAAGTCAGCTTACCAGCAACAAACCTGAATTCAAGCCCACAGGAAGGGGAGAGGTGACAAGCAAACAATTTTCTTTGTGACTGGGAAAATTGAACATACTGCTTCTATCCTACTGGCCCTGTGGATGAAGTTATCTTCCAGTCCATCTTTTTATTCAGTGTGTCGAGTCTAGATTCAATCTCCATGTGAGGGCTCTGGTGTTCATTTTCCATTTTCTGTGTGTGAAGCCCAACAAAATACAACATTTCAGGCCCCAAGAACAGGCATAGGCCCTGGCAGAACCATCGGCTTAAGCCCTAAAGACTTCTCAACATTCTGAGTGCATGCCCACCCCTCGCCACTGCCTACCAAGCCCCAGGTGGTCCGGCCCTCCCATCTCGCTGCCCACATCTCCCCTTCTACTTCACACACCAGGCTCAAGCCCCACCGGCTCCTTGCTGTTCCTCAAGTTCATGAAGCTCCTTGCAACCTCCAGGCCTTTTCTCATGCCATTCCCTCTGTCTGAAGACGCTTCCTCCAGATATCCATTTGGCTTGCTTCCTCCCTTCATTCTGCTCAAAAGCCACCACCTCCCAGACTTTTGCTTATTACCGTGAGCATAATAGCCCCTCATCACTACCCCGTACCCAGCTTTCATTTTCCCTCAGAGCACTCATTACTACTGACATGGTATCATATTTTATTTGTCCATGGTCTGACTCTCCCACTGGATATGTGCCTAGGTAGTTGATTCAGAAAGGGATTCCAGGGAATGGAAATGGGGAAGAGATGTGAACGGCAAAGGAGGAGGAGCCAATACAAGGATGTGTTATTGAGTCAACCACCCCCAGGATCTTCTGAGGAGACTGAACGGTGGCTCAGAACTCTGTCAGGGGAAGAAAGTAAGAAGCCTGCAAATTTCAGCTGCTGGCTCCTTTGCTCAAGGGTGGCCCCCTCCAGGTGTTTAATTCCCCTGCACTTCTGGGTTGCACACGAGTCAGAGAAGCTCTGGGGCAAGAAGCAAGAGGCTCTGGCCTGAGGTGAGACCATGTCAGGTTATCCCTGTGCAAAGATGGTGGAAGCCCATGTGGAAGTGGTTGCTGCGGCAGTGGCTACAGTGAGCGGTGAGGCCGATCGACTATGATATGGGACCCTATATGAATATATGTCCATCACCGCTTTTCCCCAAGCACAGAGGAGGAGCCAGCACACAGTAAAAACTCCATAAATATTTGTCGAATGAATGGATGGTGCTGTAGTCTAGTGGATAAAAGGCAAGTTGTGATGAGTTAAAATAAAGTGAGCCGTGGCTTACAATGGAGTAAGTACAGGTTGTCAGGGGGCCCACAGTGGGAGCCTAGCTCCTCCGCGGGAGGAGAGAGGACTTTCTCGAGGAGACAGCCCTTAAGCCAAAATCTGGAAGATGAACAGGAGTTAATTGCACAGCAGACTTACGAAACACTTGCACGTCTAAGTAAATATATCAGTGTATCAGTGATGAAAATTATAGGTAACATTTACCAAGCTCTTTCCATGGGCCACACACTTTGCCGAGTGCTTGACTAGCCTTGTTATTTAACCCTTTAACACACAGACTGTTTGATCGATTTTACCCAGGGGAAACCTGAAGCTCAGAGAAGTCAAGTGACTTGCAGTGAAAAAGAAGAGATAACCATTTCCCCCCATTTTACATAGGGGTGATTGAGGCCCAAAGCAGAGCAATGACTTGCCCATGGTCACAGGAAGTTAATGGCAGAGTTGGGACTAAAACCCAGGTATCCCAAATCCTGGGCTTGTGTTCCTGCTCCAGAACTGGCCAGACAGAACAGGCATTCAGGAAGAGTGAGGCAGGAGGGTGAGTTACACCCGGCCACGCTGAGCTGGGTGGGCACTACCTCCCCAGCTATTACCAAAAGAAGCTGAAGGAAGGCACCTGTAAGACCCGAGAGATGGAACTGACCACAGGCCAGCTGCGGTCCCGGAAGAAGCTTCTCCACAACCCACAGCAAGCAGACGCTTTGGAAATCCCAGAACGAAGGGTCCTCAGGATTCTGAGCCGTTTGAAGCAGCAAAACTATGGTGAGGGCCCTGGCATGGTGGGGTCTCTGGTCTGCCCACGTGGCCTCTTTCCCTGGGTTCCGACACAGCCAGGCCCAAGAACTAAGAAACATGGATTCCCACTTTGGGCTTAACCATGTCCATCAGTCAATACGCTGATGATCACTGCCCCATCTCCAGACCACTGAGACAAAGGCCTTCTGCATGAATTCTTCCCAGTGCCTTCGCCCTAAGCACAGATAGGTCCCAAAAGCCTGGACTGAGAAGGGAGGGTGATTAGCACTCCCGCTTATTTGAGCATCCACTGGGGTCACTCATTGTGCTAGGTCCTTTGCAGATGTGCTAGAATTTAATCCTCATAATCACGTATTTACCCCATTTTACGGATGAGAAAACTGAAACTGGGTAAGTTTAAGCAACTTGCCCAAGGCCCACAGCCAACACATCAGAAAGGACAGTTTATACCGAGATCTGACTCCAAAACCTGTGCTCTTACCACTGGCAAGGTGGCCTCTCCATAATGGTAGGTACCACTCTTTAGATGCGTACTGTGTACCAAGTGATGGGCTAGGAGCTTTCCAGAGTCTAGAGTGTGCCTACCAGACTTACCCAGGATCCATCGCAAAAAATATCGGCTCCTTTTTAAGCTGCTATTAGCCCTTTTGCTGTGCTCAGCTTTCACCAGGGCATTTTGCATATACTATACTTTTAGTCCCCATCCACTGTGAGGGGGGTACCACTATAATCTCCAGCTTATATAGAGGCTTAGGGAGATACAGTAAATTGCCCAAACCTACCTAGCTCATTACGTGGCAAGCCAGGATAACACCTGGGTCTGCCTCCTCCCACTGCTGGGCATGCTCTTAAGCATTCCCCTCTCCTGCCTCCTTTTCCCTTGCCAGCTGCCAATCTGCAGAGCCCCTATGCCCAGGTGCCCTGCATCCCACTCTGCCCAAGGCTGGACAAAAAGACGGTCCGCCGGAAGCAGAGCAGCCACTACACGGACCAGTGCACGCCCACCAGCCTGGGTTCCGACATCCATAGCCTCTTCCTCCAGTCAGGATCTCAAGGAAGCAGGTGGGTACCCCAAGGGCGGGGGCCCCAGCCCAGGCCCATCCATCTCCTTCCTCACGAGGCCCCTGGCCTGAGGGGAATCATTCTTCCAAACAATGATGCCCGGGAGGCTGTTGCTCCAGGGAGAGAAAAAGAGAAAGAAGTGGGCTTAATCTTTGTTGAGAGCCTTTGTACCAAGTAGATTGTTAAGTCAGGGTGCTTGCTCACGCTTTCCTGTGCCCAGGACTCAGGGTGGCACTACTCTCAGGTCCTTTGCCCAAGTCTGATTCTATGTTAGTGGTGGGAAACAGGCTTAGTGGCTAGGTAGAGGGAAACTTCCCCTGCAGCATACCCCTCCCACCATTTTGGGGATAAAAGAACACCTATCTGGGAACCAGGCTGAGCCCGACTGCTGGCTCCATCACTTCCCAGGGATGGCCCCCTCTCATGGGCACCTGGGGATGGCTCATTTCCTCCCACCCTTCTCCCCACCTCTCTCCTTAGGGAACACAGCTCTGACAGCCGAAAGTGGCTCAGCTCTGTGCCGGCTCGGACCCACTGACCCTGCAGAGCAGCTCTGGGCATAGGTCATCAGGCAGAGAATACTGCTGGGTTTTGCCTTTGTGGCCTGGTAAGCCAGTAAATACGAAGAACCTCGGCCTGTGCCTGGTGCTGGGGCCCCTACCCTCTGGGCACCCATCTGCTCCCTTGAGATTCTGGTGGCAGGGAAGACCCCGTCCCCCAGGTCTCTACCCCTCCACTTGGCTCTCAGGGTACAGGGCCTTAGCCTGTCAGGCTTGGGAACCCCTGAAGCAAGATGCACCTCAAAACACTGTCCAGCGTCAGGGCTTCTGCTAGAGGTGGCCCTGGGTGCAAAGTCTTGACCTCCTGCGCACTCTGGGACCGGGAGCCCCACAAGGGCAGGAATTCTCTCCCCACTTGCTCAAAGGGAATGATTACCCTAAGGGAAGTGCCCACACAATACCCTGACCCCGAGTAGGGGCAGACTCCACAGAGGGCAGGAGGGGCCGCAGACAAGCTCTCACCAACCATCCCAGGTCCTAGAGGTCCCCTTCCCCTGGAGACTAAAGGTGTAGGTCCTTGCTCCACAACCTTCACACCCACCCAGGCCTACATGTCTAACAGAGTGTGAGCCCCTTCCTGGGGCTCAGCAGAGGTAACTCCCCAGTGGTTACATAAGCAGTCACGGCAAGAGGTTAGGAGGCCAGGAACTGAAATGAGGACAAGGCTCTGACAAGTTCAAAACATGTATTTAAAATACAATTTATAAAATGCTTAATCTGCCGACTCAGGAGCCCGCGGTGCGGGGTGGGGTGGGGTGGGCAGCTGCCCGCTAGACCAGCAGAGCAGGACTGCAGGGGTGCGGCCCCCCTCCCATGCCCTTCTGTTCAGACACCCAAAGGGCCCATGTGCACCCTTGGGATCACATGGCCAGAAAACAGGACCCCAGAGGTTTCCAGAGTCTCTGCTTACCAGGGAGGCTGGGGCAGCCCTGCCAGCCCATCCCTGAGCAGAGCATCCCCAGATGGGGCAGAGCAGGGTATGGCTGGGCTGGACAGGGCAGGGCGGGGCAGTGGGTTCTGGAAGGGGCTGATGGTAGCAGATAGGGTGTTACCTCCTGCCTGCAGGTGGGGAGCACCCTGATTGAGTGGGCTGAGAAGGGTTGGTCACCAGGCCCGGACCCCCAGCTCCTTTGGTTATAGGCTGACATCAGAGTAGTGGCTCATGGGAAGCGGTTAGCTGGAAGGTCTGAGGCCTGGCTCATGGGGTCAGGGAGGAGCTGGGGGAAGGGGACAGTACCATGAAGGCAGATAAAGGGGCAGCAGCCTCAGGTTTCTGCCCCCCTCCCCATCCCCCGGGGGTTTTCCAAGCCAAAGCCTGCAGCTTACTTTAAAAAAAATGAAGTTTAAAAAAAGCACTTAAGGAAAGTTACAGACAACTACCAAAAAAAAAAAAAAAAATCAACAAAAAAACCCCACACACACGAAATCCAAACCGTTCTCCCATCTCCCCTCCCGCCTCCCCCAACACAATAGTTTTCCTGTTTCCATTTCTTTCTTTTAAAAATTTTGCCTGCCACCTCTCCATCTGGGAAGCCAAGGGCATGACTGCTGGTGGATGGTGACAGGCACACAGCGGGCAGAACCCATCTTTGGCCAGAGGGAGGTGGGAACACCAGTCCCTACTACATCCTCGATCCATACACACGCATCAGCCAGCCTTCCCTCTGGCTCCCATTCTGGGAAGGGGCAAGAACAGGTGGTCCCAATGGCTGAACAATCAGCACTTCGGCCTTGCCACCTGACCTACCTCTGTACCCATCTCCGACTGAAAGGACAGTCTCACCTTGGGCAAGAAACCACTATTACATGAGGGATGGACACTATGCATTCAGAAGGAGAAAACTTGGTCAGGGCAGTGGAACTACAAAGACAGTAGCCAACCCCCTCCCTCGCCCACTCCTGGAGGTAATTCCTCGTCAGAAGAGTCTGTGGGCACAACTCAGCACCCGGTGGACTCTGACTGAAGCTTTGTTCCAGCTCTGCTCATGGACAATTTCCTGGCTTCACACAGTTAGGAGGCTGTGCGACGGCCTAGTTGCTGATTCAACTAGCAGCCTGCCCTTCCTTCCAAGGCGACGATGTAGTGGGACGCGGCCTGCTGTGCCTGGCCTACATTCCCACAGGGCAAGGCCGAGAGCCAAGTGCACCAAAGGCGGAGCGAGCCTGCAAACCTAGCTAGCCACCTTGGGCACCACAAGCTGCCCTAATCACAAAGCGTCACACCAACCACTCCAAAACTCATCTACCGAGTGGGGAGGCTGTCTGGCTGGCTGAGGGATAAGGCGCAGTGCAACGGAGACCCGAAAGCCTGAGAGGAGCCGGACTGTGCACACGCACAGAGCTCTGGGTGGCTGCCCTCTTAGCCTCTTCCATCGCATGGAGCCAAAGCACATCTCTAGGCTCCAGGGACAGAGGGGAAATTGCCTTCGTTCCAGGTCCTCGCTCTGGAAAAGGGTGAAGGGTAGCCTAGGTCTATGGGGAACCAGTCTGTCATCATAAATCTCTGCAATGCACAGCCTGTCCTTTCCCAAATGTCTTCAGAATGGTCTGCTCCCAAGGTAGTGATTTCACAAAGGAAATGTACCAGCTATAGTCACCAAGCTGACACCATCAACAGAGATGGGACTCCACAGACACCTCTGACCACACTAGGCAGGAAGCTGAGTCCTGGAGCCAGGCTCTTTCCCGGCTTTCCTTGTGCTGACAGCAAATACTGAGCAAGTCTTGCATCCTTTACTTCTAAGCTCAGGAGTGCGGTCTCACTCCCTGTTCGCTTCCAGAAGAAGCGAGCCTGGCTGGTAGGGAACCACCCTGAGGGTATGGGAAGGGGAAGCTGTTCACTTTCCCTATCTCCCAAAATACTAGAGGTGGGGTTGGCACCCTCCCCAAGCTCTCTGAGCCTGTAGAACTAGCCCAGTCTCCAGGTAGGGCCATGATGCCCTGGGACTTAGCTGGGGGAGAGGGAGGTATAGGCATGGGTGCTCATCTGTCCTAGGGGCTACAGAGCCCTGCCCCTTTTCTGGGCGGCAGTAGGAATACAGAAGCTAAGCTCACCAAAATCCTATTGGTTAATGTTTCTAGTGAATTTCCCAGAAACATTTTTAAGTAGACTACCAAACTACCCTTTCTCAATTAAAAATTCATTAAACTGCTAAAACCCCTCCCATGCACTTTTCTTGCAAATCAGGTATTTGTATAAACAAACGAAAATAGGAAGAGAAAAAAAAGAAAAGATATTTTCAAATGGAACTTGCTTTTAAGTGATGAAGACATGCACTTGGGCGTGGGTAGACAGGAGTTCTCGTTTGTTTTGAAATCCCAAATTAATGAGCATGATAAACTGTTATTGCTGGCACTGGCTTTACCCCAAGTGGCCAAGTGGCACTGTCTGACTCTCTACTCTGAGTCCTTGGTGGGTCCCCCCAACCCTTCCCTAACCACCCCCCACCCTTTCCCTTTCCATTGACTTGGGACAGCCCTTGTAGATGTGCCAATCACAGTGGGAGGGGGGGAAGGGGGAAGGTCACAGTGCATGGGGTTCAAGGTCACAGTGGGCAGAGCAAAGGGGATCACAGTGCAAGTAAATCAGGTCGTTCCCTCTGCTCAAGTCCAGCTGTCTGCCACGGCAGTGCGACCCGTGGCGGACGACCCAGGAGGCGGTAACGGCAGCAGCGGCAGCATCCTTTCTCGCCCGCATTTATCTGCGCTGTTTGAAGCCTTGTGACCCATCAGGACCCAAAGGCTGTCGGATCACATTATTGGGCTGCCTGCTGTCTTCGGGTTGGGAGATCCTGGTTGGCCTGAAGGAAAGAAAATCAGAGGGAAGCCTGAAAAAGGATATAAAAGAGGTCCTCAAATCTTAAAAGCAACTACTCCTGAGGCTGGGGCAGAAGTCACAGTGGCTATCAGCCAACTCTAGTTCCTTGCACCTGCTTCTCTGGCAAGCAGACGCAGGACACTCCCAGGCTGAGAGGCCCTGGCACGGGGTGGGTAGATGGCCCATGTCCACCATGTCCACCTCTAGCGAGCACCTGCAGAGCTCTTCCCCCAGTCTGGCTCACCGTCATTCATCTGGAAGCAGGGGGAGTGCTCAAGGGCCCACGCTGTCCAGTGGCAATGACCATGCACAGCACACCCCCCACAGAACCATGTGGCACAGACTCTCCAGGGTGTCGGGCCCAGGTAAAGACCCCTAACCCACAGTCCTGGCTCCCGCCATTGCTGTCCTCCTGCTTCTCTCCAAGTCACGTGGTTAATCGTTGACTCATATTACTATGGAAGACTAAAAGGAAATGGACTTTTTCTACTCTGTCAAGTGAAAGCTTAGAGGAGAGATAATGGAAGCCTACCAAAATAATGAAGGGACAGAAGGAAGGTACATACATTAGTTCTTCAACTGCCAGAATACTGAGCTCAGAGAGGCCTTTCAACGTTAGAAAGAGGCTGTTTGAACAAATATTGCTTTACCAGGAGGGGACAAACTTAAATACAACCTCTAGAGCAGCAGAGATGAAAATACCAGAAATAAAAAAAAAAATTAGAAAATTCACAAAAACATCACAGTGGGCTATTATGAGACCCAAAAGATAACATCTATGCACTGAACTGGGCATTTTCCATCGAGCCAGGCAGGGTTCCCAGAATCCTATGCTCATTTAACTGCACGACAACTTGATGAGACAGGTATTATCCTTATCCCATTTTTCGGATTAGGCTATGAAGGCACAGAGAGGTTGAGCAGCTCTAAGTTAACAGATGTAAGTGGCAGAGGTGGACTCCGGCTCCAGCAGGTTTTGACTCAAAGTCCATGCCTTGAACCTCTATGCCACACTGCCCCCTGGTGCCTGCACAGGCAGTGTCCAGCAAAGCATGACCTCAAAGCTCTTGGAGCAGTCCACCAGCCAGTGCAGTGAAATGAACCGGCCCCACAAGGCTAGGGCTGGCAGCTGGAGCTGTGTTGATTCCAGCCGGCTTCTCACTGCTCTACATGCAGCCAGGCTCCACCCTCTCCCTCTCCCCCGCAACTCAGGTGGCCTGGTGGGGTGGTGGCTGGTCAGCCCTGCCAGCTACACTCACCTGTCGAGGATGGGTTTCTCTTGCTCCTCCTCAGGGCTGGCACTGCCCAGGATCCGCTTCCGGGCCTCGGCGTACTCTGCTTCCCGCTGTGCTAGGGACTTGACCGGAAGGGCTGGCCTGCTGGTGGAGTTGGGGCTGCTGACCACACCGTTGCTGGTGGGCCTCTTGAGGATGCGGATCTGTGGGGGGGGCCCCGTGGGAAGGCTATCGTCCTGAATCACAATGGGCACTTTGGGAGGAGATTTGGATTTCCTGCTGACAAAGAGCAAACACAGCTTCACAAGTCCTACCCTTGACTGCAGAGGGCCCATCCATGTCCCACACCCAGCCCTCATCACTTTCCTCCTCCCGCCCTCCTATTTCTATTCATTATTCTCTGGTTTCTGACCAGACATCAAAATTCTCTCTTCAAGAAGGAAGGGTTTCTCAAAAGAGCAACCTTGCCATAAGCTCACACAGTCCACAGGTCTGCTCCCCAGACCTAACCCCAGGCAAAGGGGGCTGAAACACCAACTCGTTTTCTGGGACTTCTATCACCATGTTCATCACAGTTACATCAACTGCTGTTTGGCCCCTGTGGCAAAACATTTCATGCCCAGAATCCACTGACTTCCGTTAAGATCTCAGCTTCCCTACACAGACCAGAGTATAACAGGCTGGTGTGGTGGGAGCCCCTTAGCTTGGGGGTCAGCAAAGTGTTTCCTCCCAGGAAGGCCTTCCACCATGTGTGCTCAAACCAGTCAAAGCTAACCAAGGAGCCCACACCGCCATCCCTGCCTGGCATCCAGACAGGATCACCAAACTGCCTCAGCCTTCTGGTGAGTGACCTATGTCTCCCAGAGATAAGCTACACCGAACACCTGGATCACCTCTTCAGAAGAGCTTCTGAGCAGAGCCACCTCCCTCACCAGGACTCTCTGGTATGCTGGACGCGGCGGGGCTGGGGTGAAGGACGATCCTAGAAACAGTGCTTGGCAGTGCTCAAAGGAGAAGCATTGTCCAAGGCTGGTGGATGTGCACATCAGGCGATGTGTCCACAAGGAGAGGTGGAAAACAACATAGGAAGGAAAAGAAACAAAAGCCACAGGAGAAAAGGGATCCAGGAAGGAACGGCCACCCCTCAACAAACACGAAGACCCTCCCCAGAGCAGTCAACTAGCTTCTCTTCAGAACCAAACAGCACGCGGGGGCCTGTTTCCAGAGCCTTGGTTGTCAGGAGAGGCAGACACTGGAGCAACTCAGCGGCTGTCAGGGGAACTAGAACAAGTCCCGGGCAGGACAGGGATGGCACGGCAAGGGGACTGTAACCAGGCATTAGTGTAGCTGCTCAGATGAGACCGACAAGAAGCCAGCAATCTGATCAGAGGCGGGGAGCCAGGAGAGCTATTGAGGGGTAGGGTACCTCCGCGGTCCCTGGGGGATGTCTGTATGGTCCATTAGGCAAGTCCAGAGAGATCCTTCCCTCCTCCCCCTGCCATTTGTCCCTATGGGAGGCCGACAGGTCACCGAAGCCCAAAGACAGACGGCTGAAGTCAACATTCACCTGCTTTGGAAACCCACTTCCTCTGCTGTGTGGGTGGGGAACGAAGCCATTCTTAAAGGTCTAAGGATTTCTGAGATTCTTTTCTTCCAGGATACCCCTACAATGCCCTAAGCCACCAAGTCACGTAGGGCCCAGAGGAATCATCTGTCCAACCTCCTTTTGTCACAGAGAAAGAAACTGATGTCCAGAGGGGGAAACAACTTGCCCTAAACCTCAGAGTAATCGGGAGCAGAGCCAGGCCGAAAACTCAAATCTCTGACTCATCACCTCCCCACTTTCCATCAAACCACCTTACACAGGGTGCCCACTGAAGAGGGAGGCAGGTGCAACACTCCTGCCTCACTCCCAAAACCTCAAGCCACCATGTCTTTGAGGGAACGGTTCACTGCCCAGGAGCCTGACCTGCTAACCCTAACGGCCAGCTGGAGAATACCACTGACTGCCCAGCTCTCAAACGGCAGAGAGCACGAGCCCTCAGACCAGACAGCAGCCTTACCTCTCCTTTTGTGTGATCTTCAGTTTTTTTTCCAACCGTCTGTCTATTTCCTAGAGGAAAAAAATGTATATAAAAAGTGGAAAAAAATCTCTCTCAAATAAAAACTTACGTCTTTATTTTTAGAGCTTAGGGCAGTGTCCTCTCTGGCCAGGGACATAACTGTCCTTTAGGGTAACAGATACGGATTTCCCTTTACTAGACTCTAGGGTTTGGGGACCTGACTCCCTGCGGGGTTCATCTCCCTCCATCCCCATGGCCACGGCGATAGTTCTAGGCCTCATCATTAAGCTGGGTTCTTTGCATAGCCTCCAACTGGTCTCCGGGCCTCTAATCTCCTGCACAGCACCACTCAAATCAACTTTCTAAACACAAATCTGATTGTGTCACTTCCCCATCTAAAATGCTTCAAAGACTTGCCCCATCTAGTCCAAGCTCCTACACACGCCTCACCCGTATCTTCCTTTATCTTCTGTTCCTGTTTTACACCAGAGCAAAACCGAGCTAGCTCTTCCTAACCCCCAGAACAGAGAGTGCTGCTCCACCTGCCTGCAATGTGCTTCCCCTTGCAAACTCCCCTTTATCCTGCAATACCCAGTTTGGCTGTCCGCCTCTCCTTTGTGAAGTCTTCTCTGATCCCATACAGGTATTCTGCTCCTGAGATAAGCTCTCTTACGTTCCTTCATGATCACACGTATCACATATTTTATAATCTATTTTTTTACTGTCATGGATTTGAACTCTGTGGTTAGCACCTAGCATAAGGCCTAGAACAAAACAGAAGCCTGAAGTCTGTGAAACTGGATGGCAGTCTGAGCCCTCAGCACCAGGAGCTCCATGAAACCTCCACACACTCACGCACAAGTGTCCATACACTGGATGGGGGGAGCTGTACACAGAGCACAGACCACATGTCCAAGCTCCTTGGCTGTCCTAGTCCTTTTTCTTATGAAACATCCCACTCAACGGTTCTCAGTGAGGGCAAGACCATCTAGCTACTGGAGCAGAAAGAAATTTTATGCAAAATTATGTATTTCTCTGGAAAGAAGATCTGCAACAGTGGTTCACAACCATGGTGATTTTGCCCACCAGGGGACATTTGGCAATATCTAGACATATTTTTGGTTATTTCTACTGGAGAAGAGGTGCTACTGGAATCTACTGTGTAGAGGCCAGGGATGCTGCTAAAATCCTACAATGCACGCAACAGCCCCCAGAGCAAACAATTATCTGGCACCAAATGTCAGTAGTGCTGAGGTTGAGAAGCCCTGACTTAAAAGATACATGGGATTTTCAAAGGAATCTATTACTTGCAAAATGTTAAGAATCACTGTCTCAGTACAAAGTCTTTGAAATTTGCTGAGATCCACCTCAGGGCACAGTGAGTAGCAGTTTTCACAAATGCTCCGTGTGTCTCGAAAATGACTATGACAGTGATAGGTGCAGTCCAAGCTGGTTAACTATATTGCTCGAATCTTCTAAATTTTTGTTGATTTGTTTCATCTACTGACTATGGAAATAATCAACAATTACTCTTTCTAGTAAATTAGACAGTTTATCATTATGAAGTGATCTTCTTTGCCTTACAATCGTTTAATAATAAAGCCATCCCATTTAGGGTGGAGTTAGCTTTCCCTGTAATGTGTTTATCTTTTAATTTTCATCTTTCCAATGTCCTTATTTTTGTCTATAAACAATCTGAAGCCAGACTTAAATCAAGTCTGACACTGACACTCATTCTGACTGGTGCAAAATTGTATTTAATTTTTTTTTGTTTTTATGAAAAGACCCAAAATATATTGAGGCAAACACGACAGACTGTATTCTGAGGAACCCATGAACTCTCTAGCTAGGACACCTCTAGAATGAAAACTTCTCACTCAAGTTTGGAGCACAAGCTGGCTGGCGTCCAATGACTATTTAATGACCAAATGGAAAAGGGGCGCTGAGAGTGAGAGGGTGATCTAGATGTTTTCTGTGAACTGACAGACACTCAAAGAAAATCTACGCCCACTGCACAGTCCGTGTTGGAACTGTAATTCTTCTAGTTTTTTATTTTATTTCATTCCTAGTGTCGTTGCCTGAGTAAATACTGTGTCTCTTGTTAGTCTAATGACCGTTACTTTTTATGGGCTCGTCAAGGCTTTCCACAAAAAATAAATATGGTTTTAAAGTTCCACACATTTTGCTCAATCTGAAAAATGAGACTGCCTATTCAAGTTCCCCCATCATAAACGCAGAGTTTACCTACCACCTGTGGGATTTAGATGCCTTTAAACAAGGTCAAAACCAAATGTCTCCACAGGCCAGGCAAGTAACCAAACTCCATATGCAGGGAGCACAGTGGGGGAAGTGAAGGGGCTATAAGGCACCAAAGAGCACCAGCCCTGTTATTTTAGGAGAAACTTTAATTCAAGATTTGTATGGGAAAGCTCTAAAATGTTAAACTTTATTACATGAACTCTTGCTTTCATATCACCGAGAAGATCCATTAAGATATATAGGCAAACAGGCCCAAACTCCTAAGAATCCAAGTCATTCGATTTTTTTAAATTGTGGTAAAATACACATTACATTGGCTGAATTTGAGGGGTCTCATCCAGCTTTCCTCTCAGGAGAGCAAACTGCTTCCTTCTTTCTCTAGGGCTTTAGGGAAGACAGGGGGTCTGCCCAGGCCCAGCAGATGGAGCCCAGGTGGAATAAAACCTTCAAGAGGGCATATGGGCCGTGCCTGAGTACATGTGCTCTGGCCCCAAACTAGAACATGACCAGCATACTTGACATCTAATATAAAACTACTAGCTTTAAAAATAATGCCTTACGCCAGTATAATACGTTATGGCTATTAATACACGTTCCCAAACACTCATTTTCTGCTCACACAAACCTCATTTGATAGACAAAGTAGCTTTTAGCCTTCTCTGTCAGATGAGGATAATGTGGCTCAGGGAAGTTAAGGACTTACCCAAGGTCACAAATTAGTACCTCACAGAGGCAGCCCTAGACCTAAAGCATTTGGAGACCCTACCCCATGCTGCCGCTCACAATTGCTCAAATCCTTGGAATTGCCAGTAAAGCTTTAGATATTGATCCTCTCTTCCTCAGCCTTCCTGAATTCCACACTGCTTCCTGGCACTCCGAAAACTAACAATAACACTCCCATGGGACTCCCAGCCCCGAACTCCCTCACGTCACATCAGGCAGGACAGCTTATCTGAGCTGAGGAGGAATTCTTCCATCAGATGACAGAATGGGATATAAATCCAACGGCTCTGGTGGAAAGCTGATCCAGGCTATCTCCACATGGCCCCTGGACACCAGCCTGCTCAGAGCCATCCAAGCAGGAGAGGGAGTGTTCTGCCAGCAGCTTAAGAAGGTACTGCATCTTGCTCTGGATTCTGTCCACGTATCATGAGTCAGTCCATTCTCTCCTTCGACAAAGCCTTACAATCAATCTGCTCTCAGACTTATGCTCTGAAAAGCTGGACCAAGTTGAAACTCTCCTACAGGGCACACTACACGGAGAATACTCATCTTCTCCAGAGATGTGATAGCCCAATGGAATTAAACAGCCCTCAGACATGCCGTGTGAGGAAGTATCTTGATGTAGGCCCCAAAAAGGAATCTTATCACCTAAGGACACCTTCTCTTTTTACAAGAATGTACAGAGCCCTGGCCAAGGTCAAGGCTCCTGTGTTAGAAATCCAACCTCCATGGCTAGTGAAAGAAACCCATAAGCTCATCGTTCTGACTCCGCTCTGAGGGTCACAGGGCATAAGCACATCAGAGGCAAGGTGCTAAGAAAGTTTGATTTCCTATGGCTTCTCCTGGAAAGGCTCTTTTTTTTTTTTTTTTTTTTTGGTCAAGTAGCACTGAGCAGAAGCCAGAAGATGATGCTGTGTTAAGTGGGGTGGCCACCTCTCTGGGTCAAAATCCTAAACAAAAAGATCTGTTGTTATCAAACACAGGTATCACTTGCCCTGTGGGGTTACACCTCTATGAAAATAAAGCGCATGCTTCTTGGTCTGAAAAAACAACTGAAACCAGAAGGAAAGAGTGGAGGCAGGACATCACAAAGAACCACAGTTGGGGGCAAGGTGGATCTGGACAGGCTGGTCCCTCCTGGGAGGTAAAGGAGAGGCCATGGTCACAAGGTGAATGAAATCAGACATCAACATCTGCAAATTCAACTCAGTTGGGTTGACACACAGGTTCACTGGCTGCTGATGCCCGTAACTTTGCGGTGATGATGCTTGTGTGAGACTCTGACAGATAGCTGGGGAGTGGAAGCATATGAGGGGAAAAGCAAGGAAGAGGACATCTCAGACAGCCGAATTTGTAACACAACCACAATCTGCAAAAGGAACAAAAGAGGCAAAGAGGATAGAAATGTATCTCCAAGGGCAGGCAGAGTACAATGACAGATCATTCCTGCAACATCAAGAGGTGGACGAGGAGGGAAAGAAGGTGAGAAGGGGAGGAGAGGAAGGAAGGCAAAGGAGAAAAACAGGCCTTGCTGCAAAGCACAGCAAGGACAGCGCCATCATAGCTGTACTGTCGAGACGGGAAGGGTCAAGAAACAGTCTTTCTCAGTTCACCAGGGGTGATGAAGCCCTGGGGGACCTATTCAAACCAGCCGAACTCACTAGAGACAGAGCGCAAAACCCAAATCCACACCTGCTACACTTCGGGGGTAGGAGTGGGTGTCTCCTCCTGGTGCCTGACCTGCTGCTGCCCGCTCCCCAGGCCCTCCCCTCTGATGCCAAAGGAGCACACTGTCCTCTCCACCACTGCATCCCTCTCTCTGATAACCGGAATCCTCTGGTCACCAATGCAACTAACAAACTCCTAAGAATCCAAGGCATCTTGTATTAAATGGAGGTCTACCCTTGGTTCCCAGCTCTGAGTTAAGAAATAATCTCTATCAGCAACAGTTACTATGCAACTTTTCTCAGATAATTTGCCCCTCTTTGTCAGTTTGTGTGTCAAAAGATGTCATTTTCTGATTTTTCTCTCAAATTCAAGGACTAACAACTGGTCTCATGTTTTCTGTGAACCACTATGTCCCACAGACTCATTTGGTCTTGTCTAGCTGTCCCAACCTGGGGAGCACACAGCTACAAGCAGACACTGGGCGGGAGGGGATCTGAAAAAGACAGGAATCCCGAGAGAACAAGGATTTCTCTCGGAACCAGAGCCTGACAGGTCCTGATGACCATAATGCCATCGTTTTGGAAAAAAGAAAAGAGAAGACCCCGTGAAGGAGCAGAACTCCACTATAGCAGGCAGCGCAGATGCCAGACCTAATCTCTTTTAAGACTCGGGCAGGACTTCAGCACCCGTTCCCTTGACTACAGGGTCCCCTGTGTCAGGCGGGGTTTCCTGGGCACTTATGTCTCCTCTACCATGCATCTGGATGGGATTCTGGCTCCACCTGAGAGGACCTTGACTTCATTTAGGAATAAAGCAAAAGAGTTCATAGAATCATCAAAATCTGGTCTAAATCAGATAAAAAGGTCTCTGTAATTTTAAATAAAGTGTATCACTGGCTATTTTCAAGTCCAGATGCCCAATCTATAGAGACTTTTCCAAATGACCTTCGTATGGATTAGTTTAATTCTATGTTTCATCCCTGCCTTGTTTCTCTATGACAGTGATGTGGCAGTGTCCTGCCCCAGTAGAGCTGACCACCACTGCCAGTGCTCCTGTTTATTCCATCCTCCCCGCCCGCGCCCCCCACCCCGCAACCACGGCTAATGCCAGAGAAAGAAGCACCCGAAGTCATATCACTCCAGGTTTGATTCTGCAGCGATGCTTCAATACCACTGTCAGGTTCAAAAGATTAACTCAACTCCTGAGCAAACATGACTGTACAAGTCAAAAGAAGCAGAATTCAGAAGTTGGGAACAAGGAGGTGTATGGAGGCACACCTAGGCCATTAATTCATCAGATGCCTTTTTAATATAGACTCAGATTAGTCTGTTTGAAGGTTCCATTGCCCACAAAACATTCCTTCTTCCTCTGTTAACTCCCAGAGCAAGGGAAAACATTCCACTTTAAGTGGATCACTGTAGGGCACAGGATATAGTTCTAAAATTCTCTCTCTAAGGAAGTCTATGCTTTGTTAATGTATCTCAAGGCCATTTTCCTTTTCCTTCACTGTGGCAAAAAAAAGTTGGAGACAAGCGTTTATGGAAAACCTACTATATATTAAGTAGGAGAACCGCCAGATGCTGGACATCCAGAGGTAAGGCAATCCTTGCTGATGAGGAGAGCCCGGCCAGGTGGGAGAAGACAGATAAACCAATCACAGTTGCTACATTAGTTGTATGAACAGTATTTTGGGAAGGGAAATGGAGGGAGCAATCCTACTATGGCAAGTCAGGAAAAGCTGCAGGAATTTGAAGGACAAGAGTTTCAAGGTGAAGAGAAGACAAGGGCATTAAAAAAGTTGGAGAGAAAGAAGATTAAAACAGAGGGAAAGGAGTAGAAAAAAGAAAAAGAACTAAAAATAAATACTTCCTAAACTAAGAGATTCCAATCTAGAAAGGTATCTTACCATGAACCCATCTCTCTTTTAAACCAGGTCTGGAAAACCATCTGAGATTACTTTAGTTGCTGTCAGCAATGGTCTTTATTAATTGGTATCAACACTACACAAAGGGGTAAGCAAATAGAAGAACACAAGGAAGTAAACTGTTCACGTCCAGACACTGAGATTCCAAATAATCCCTAAATGTCCAGAAAAACTGAGAGCAAAAGACACAGAGCAATTATTTTATTTTGTCAAATAAAAATATTAGGGAAAAAGTTATCATCTACTGTCACCATCATCATCATGCCATAAGATGAAGGACATTTAATTTCAAAACAAAACAAAACCCAAACTACTACTCAAAGAGCTGCTGCAGAAAATTCCTATGGCTAATTCCTATGGCTAGCAAGATAAGAATGTCAAGAAATCAGAGGTACCAGAAAACCATGAAGGGCTTTGGGGTGGTATGCTGTAAAGACAAAACAATTCTTACTTGCTTGTAAAGGAACACCACTTCCTGCTTTCTTTCCCAAGTTCACTACAGCTTTCAGGATCTCTCTGCGCCTGCCAAGAAGAGGAAACCCTTTGGGCACACACTTCAGCTATGCCTCCCAGTACGGTGGCGACCACCATAAGTGGCTGGTGAGCACTTGACACGTGGTCAGTCCAAACTGAGACGTGCTGTAAGCGCCAAATGCACAGATTTCCCAGACTTAATATAAAAAGAGTGTAAAATAGTTCATTAACATATCTTCGATATTGATTACATATTGACATGATGCTATTTTGGATATATTGGGTTAAATTAAAAATATTAAAATTAATTTCACCTGTTTTTTATACTTTTTAAATGTGGCTTCTAGAAAATTTTAAATTAGACATATGGCTCACATGGTACTTCCGTTGGACAACACTGCTTCATATCTAACTTTAGATGAACAGAGATACAGCTGCTGTACATTTAACCTTTCAGCAACTAGCAACTACCTTAAGGACCCAAGGGACATGTTTTACTGATATGCAAAACCTACTGAGAAGTCCTATTTGTCATGCTGGCATAACGGCAACTAGTCAACCAACAACAACAGCAACCCAGTGCCAAGTGTTTGGCTCAGACGCTGCTGAGAAACATTCACCACTTCACTTCAATCCTATCTGAGCCCCACCATCCCACTGAAACTGTTCTTGTCAAAGTCACCAATGACCTTCACTGCTGCCAAATTCAATGGTAAATTCCAAATCTTCATTTCATTCAATCTCTCAGCAGCATCTGACATTGCTCAGTGTTGTTCCCTTAAAGGATTTTCTTTACTTGGCCTTCCAGACACTACTCTCTTGGTCTCCTACCCCTCTGGTAGCTCCTTCTCATACTCCATATTTGATTTCTCCTATAACAGGATAGAGTCCTCTCTTCCTCTCCCAATCTTTTGCAGTTGTAGAGTTTGCACCTCTCCTCTTCTGGAGCTGTTAGCTTATTAAGTGGTCTCATCTAGTTCCACAGCTTTACAAACATTAATAAACAACTGCCAACTCGACATTCCCCGTTGGATTTCAAAAGGTACCTCAACTTACCACGTCCAAAACTGAACTCTTGATTTCACCCACTGACTCAAGCCTGCTCCTCCCATATCCCCTCCACGCACCCATCTCAGCAACTCCCGTCCTCTAGCCGCTCAGGCCAAAGCCTTTAGAGCCCCTCATGATGCCTCTTTCACATCCCACGTCAGCAGATCTTATTGGTTCTGCTTTCAAAATAGACCCTGAATTTTCTCAACAATTCTGCTGCTGTGACCGCCCCCCCAACAGCCACTGAATGGACAGTTACAACAGCATCCTAATCAGTCAGTCTCTGTGCTTCCACTCTCGTCCCTACCATTTATTTTACACACACATAGCAGCCAGAATGATCCTTTTAAAAATCAAGTTAGCCTCTACTCAACACCCTCACATGGCTTCCTATTTCAAGGTGATATCCACTATGGCCTACTAATCTCCCTGCTACCTCTGACCTCATCTCTTACTACTTTCCCCTTCACCCACTCCTTCACACAGGCCCCTATTGTTTCTCATATAAAACAACCATGCTCCAGCCTCAGGGCCCTGGCGCCTCTGCCTGGAATGCACTTCTACCAGCTTCTGCACAGCTTGCTCTCACTTCCTTCAGGTCTCTCTGCCTATCTTTATTTGAGAGGTCTTCTCGGATTTTTGTTTTGTTTTATAAAATGGTACCCCTGCCAGTCACTTTCTATGCCCCCAAACTGTTTTATTTTTCTTCGCTGTGTGTGTATAAAACATTATTTATTGTTTATTTTCCATCTCTCTCCACTAGAAAGTAAGCTTTGTGGAGTCAGAATCTGAATTGGGTCTGAGTCTGAAGGTAGGGACACTATCCACATTCAAAACAAAAGCCAAGACTGCCTTAGGCTTTCTTAGCAGTGGTGGTGACAGCAGCTTCAAGCGCCTGCCACAGGTATGTGAAAGGAAGGCACCGTGTCCTCCCTTTACCACCTCTAATCCTCACCACACCTTTGAGATGTATAGCAGCCTGCTGCATGCTCAGAGGTTAAGTGACTTGCCTAAGGGCACTTAACTAGTAAGTGACAGAACTGAACCCTCAACCTCAAAAGGAGAAAGCATAAGATTCAGGAAAATGGCTGGTGGGTGGCCACAGGAACTTATAAGGTAGGATAAAGGCTGACAGGTAACACCAACCTGCTCACGTGGCCTGGGTTCCTAAAGAAGGCCTATAGCAGCAACAGACCACAAGGAGCTGAATTCCAAAGTTCAGAGCTTAAATCTATGAAGAAGTACACACAGGGAAATAACTCTTCAGCAGAGAAGGTAGCAATTTACACATATTCCAGGCTGGAGGACCTCAGAAACTCTGTAACTACCATCTTGAGACAATGTATTTGGTCTGCTTTGAGTGACCCTTCAAAGGGTCTCCATTTGGGAGGAATCCATACAGCCCTTTACCTTAAAGGAGAGAACAGGCAGGGTGGGGGTGGGGGTGGTGGTGGTAATAAGTCCTATCCTGTTAACTCTTAGAGGAAACAGCATATTAGTCCTGAGGGGAGCAAAAAGGAGACCCCTCAGCCCAGCAGTCCCCAAACTTTGGCACCAGAGACTGGTGCTCCCATGAAAAGCTAATGCCTGTTAATCAGAAGTGGAGCTGAGGCGGTGCTAGCGCTGGGTGCTAGAGCGTCTACCAGTACAGATGAAGCTTTCCTGGCTAGCCCGCTGCTCACCTCCTGCTGTGCAGCCCCCGGTCCTGTACTGATGATCCTCAGCCCGGGGCTTTGGGACCCCTGCTTGGGCCAGTTTTAGGAACTTCAGAGGCCACACTGTCAGTGGCTGGAGAACAGGGAACAACGTTCCTTATCCTCAGGGCAACAATACTCTCTGCTCCAACATCTGCCTTTGGGTGATACTTTATTTAACTCTCACCACCAGGCAATGCAGATTCACCCAATTTTACAAATGAGGGAAATGAAGCTGAGAGAAAAGTAGACAGTGATCAGTCCAAAAGTCAGAACTGGCACTTAAAACTGAGCCTAGTCTTCTGACTTTTATTGCTATGGATGGAGAAAGTGGGTCAGAGACTGGCAGAGGTGACATATATTCTTGCTACCTTTTGTAATGAAGACAGGAAGACTCCTCTCCCAAAGGAAATAGTAGGCACACAGACTTCGGGGATGGGAACAAAGTCACTACACCTTCTCCCCACCACCAGGTTTTATTCAAACACCCAAGGGCGTGGTCATCAAAGGCACTCGGCAGGGGAGCAAACAATGCCTCCAGGGCCAAGGCAATAAAATAAATGGTTAAAACAAGAAGAGAAGAACACAATAGGTAGCAGATAGGAGGAGGGAGGCTGCAGAGGAGAGGAGAGCAACCAAGACCCAGGGCAAAGGTATTCAAATTCGATATTTAAAAAACAATGTGTATTCCCCCCAAATCTTTAGGCCTAATACCCAAGGGCTGCCAGTCTACAACTACAGATGTAGAGATCCTAAAATAGCAGAGTTGTTAAATCATCTCATGAGATCGGAGCAAAAATTATCTCATCTCTTTTCATTGGCCAGTTGTTTCAACCAGCATCTCCCTTGCGGTAACTGTCCTTGCATTGTCCTTTGGCTCTTGAGTTCAAGTTTCTTAGACATAAACTTTATCGGCTCATCATCTAGGCAATAGAAGCAGGGAGTCAATCCCAGGAGAAACAAATAACAATACTTCAAAGGAACTAGCAACTAAGCATACTAAAGCTCTTAACTAGTTAATTATCTGCTGAAAAGCAAAAGTAAACAAACTGCCCAAAAAGGTCCCTAAGAGTGAGGCCAACAGCCAGGGCTGGGATAGACCAGGTGATCTCCTCTCCCCGACACTCGAAATAGTAGTATCTAACTCCTCACTAGGTCACTGAGACCAAACAGAATGAAGAATAGAAAAATGCACTCTACCTGGCCTGTAGTGCGTGCTCAAGATGCTATCTAGAAAAAGGGCCTGTGGGATTGGGGAGCTTGCAGGTTTATAGGCATTGTCTATTCACCAGTGAGACTTGCAACTTGGTGGCAGAAACCACTGACAGCTGGAGAGGCACATAAACTTCTCTAAAAGGCTAGTGCATGAGGGATGGAATTTAGCTCTCAGGGTATATGAAGAGTGGTGACAGTCCTGACCTTTCCAGACTCAAGTCATAATTGTCCCGAACAATCTCATATGAGGATCATGACCCTGAAGAACGCAATTTTAACTGCACGTATTTATTATTCCTTTTAGAAAGGAATGACTGCTATTTCCTGTGTTCATTTTTTAAGGGAAAAAGTTCTGGGTGTAAGGATGACCTGGGAGGGACATTTTGAAATGTCTTACCCTCAGGGATAAGATTCTTTACATACAGACCCCTGTGGGGATTTGTTGCTAATTGTGGCAATTAGCAACACTGGCAGTGGTTCGTTTTAACTATCTTTCCATCAACATCCTGCACAGAATTAGATGGTAAAGAGAAGTATGCTTGGCAGAAGCTAGCAGAGATAAAAACACTTGGGAAGAGAAATCTCTATTACTATTTTTAAAAAACCATTTCATTCTGTATTTTGGCCACAGATATAAGTAGCTAAACTCAATTTTCTCCTAGGAAACCAACAAGTCAGTAGTTGTCCTGACAGGAAAAATTTTCTATTCTTGTGGGGAAAGTGTGCAGGAAAGAACACACTACATCTTGTGAAGGCTAGCTACCTGATATAGCCAGAAACTGATGTTAACTGTGTGGGGGCCCCACCGTTAACTATAGAGGTGGAAACTGGAAAGAAAGGGCTGACCCCAAGAATACATTTGAGTCATCAGACCTAAAAAACAGTACCTTTTCTCTTGCACGATTTTACCAAAAGCTTTAGAATGATATACTAAGTTCTCTCCTATTACAGAAGGAAACGCTAGAAGGCCTGTGATTGCCTAAATTTCCAGCCCCCAGCAACCATGGCAGCTCTCCTGAACAGCCAGAGCAGGCTGGGAACAGGCCCCCCAAGCAGCCTCAATAAAAGAGCTGAGAGGTTACCAGTGAAAGGCTCATTAGCCTCCTTTCTTTGAAACCACAGTGAAACGGATCTTTTTCCAGAGTCCAGGGACGGACTGCTTAGCACAATCATGTCTAAACTGGCCAACTGCTTTATAGAAAGCCCTCTCTGAGGACATCGCATTCCCGAGCACTCAATTTTCCCAAACGACCAGGAATCCCTTAGAAATGGCTCTTTCAGGCATGGTATACCTGGACTTGTACTTTCTGATACCACGAATCTTAAATGTCTTCTTTACTTTACAGACACATGAATTATCACCAGGTAGCCCTGAAATAACTTATTTGCCCACTACCCAAAGTCACTGTACGCATTCCATAATGACAGCTGTTACAGGTAGTGCAGAAAGCCTCAAAGTAAGGTGGCAGCTATGGTTCAGAGAGAATGGCCTCTTCCCTAAAGAAAGAGAAGTAAATCAAAGTTTTTAATCTCTTAAATTAAAATCTATGCCACCACTTTGCTTTAAAAAAAAAAAAAAAGCCTTCAAAGCTCTCCTCTGCTTTCAGGAAAAAGTCCAAGCTCCCAGAACCAAGTACAACAAGGCCCTTCCCGATCTGGCCCCTGCATACCTCTCTGGCCTCATCTCTTTCCACTCAGCCCTGCCAACTCCCTGCCCTCCAGCCAGGAGGAAATACGTAGCTCTTCCAATGCTGCACTCTCTTCTTTGGCTGCCTCCCTACCTATGTGCATTGGCCCTACACTCTACCTGCCCCTCCCAGACTTACTACTGCTTAATTCAACCGGTCCTTTGAATCTTAATTTAGGCATCGCCTTTTCTACAAGACTGACCCCTGCTATGGTACTCTATCTATGTCTCTTTAAAAAAAAAAAAAAAAAAAAAAAACTGCTTTACCTAAAAAAAAAAAAAAAAAAAAAAAAAGTACTGCTTTACCTGTTAGACTCCTCCACTGGACTGTGCCCAGTGCCTGGTATACAGTAGGTATTCAATGTTTACTATGCCTTCCTACAGGCTTACATACTACCCAGCACTGCTGATAGGGTAATGGTCAGATGACTGGGACATAAATTTGAATTCTTAGTCCAGAAGACTAGTCATCCTTTACCTTACTTAAGATGTATTTTCTTCCAATTGTTACATGACTTGCCCTTGCAAAAAAAGAATAAAAGGCAAATGATGCCAGGAAATTAGAGATTACTAATGCTTTATAATAACTACCAGTCCGATTTCATTTATGTATCATCCGCCTTCCCCTAGGACTGGGTTAGTTCACTACCAACAAGATGGACTAGGCTCTATATATGCCTAAACAACAAATGACTATAAAGCTTCAAACCACCAGAAACAGAGTGAACTGTTGATCTGACTTTGGGGGGAGCACAAAGATATCTTCCAATTACAAAATGCTCTATTTGTCCTTTGAGATGTGCTTAAGACAAATGACACAATTTAGAGTTTGAATCAACATTAACTCAATTTTACATTTTTGTTTCTCCCCAAGGCAGTATATTTTTAAAGAAGCATTTCCTTGGTGAAATGTTAAATTTCTTAAATTGTCCTTTGATTGGAGATGTAACTCCTCGGGAGGAAACAGGTAAAGGAACAATTTTCTCTTAGTAAGCATTCGCCATACTAACTAAAAGCCAAAAACTGCCTATTTACAGAATATATGAGGTGTTTCTCAAAGTCAGTCTTCCCAGAGTGATGCAATAGAGCTGTACTGAGTAGACAGAAGATACACAGGAAACACTGACCTCAGATATACTGACATATAAGAGGGAAATTCTAGCATTTCAAAAATTTTTTGTGGTGGACAGGGATCACCAAAAGCCTATTGTTTTCACGGATTAGAACTGCCTCTGGATTACATAAAGTTTGTACGTTCACTTTAGCAACTAGTCAACCCCTATTTGCTAGTCCTCTTGCCACTCAGGATTTGTTTTTGTTTTTTTTTTGCAAGGGGGGCGGTGAGTAACTTAATGCTCATTACCATATATCAGTTGGGAGGCAGGGTAACCTGAAGCTAAGACTTAAATATGCAACTGGCTACATCTGAAAGACACGTCCAGTCAGTTGGTTTCTCAGCGATGTGGACAGTGCTTCATCCCCTCCCTGGCTCCCTTCCTTCAAAAGTGCACATTTACAAGACCCTTTGCAAAGTTTGAAAATGGAATCATATTCAAACCAAGCCCAAGGTAAACATACTAAAAATGAAAGTTAATGCCAAACCCCAAGTCTTTCACAAGTCCATATAGGTAGGAAGGCAGAAAAATGCTAGAGAATGAACCCAGCTTCTTACTATCTGTGTAAACTTAAGCAAGGCAGGTTACTCCCAAAACTCAGCTTCCTTGTTTATAAAAGGATAATGCCTCCCAAAGTTTCAATTAAATAAAAGATATATAAGGGAACTTGCATTTTGGTAGTTACTGCTCATTATGTCAATTAGGCAAGGTTTAGTTCCATCTACGTACCTGGAACTTTTAAAAGAATAGTAGAATACTGGACAAGGATCAGAAAAATCAAAGTTAAACTTGACATTTCTGGGGTTTATTCAGCTTTAAAATGCAGTACTAGGCTAGATGATCTCTAAGCAACTTACTCATTCTGAAAAACTAAAGTAATCCTCAACTTCTGAATCCTACATTCACATTTGTTTTCATTTTCTTACTTCTTTAACATGAGAAACTCATATCCCTTTGAAATAGGTGAAGAAAACCAAAGAAAGGCCAAGATGCTCAAGAAATTTATCATTTGAGTCACATCCAAAATGTAGGCCAAGCTTTTTTACAGGGGTGTCTGAATGATTCACTCATACTAGTGGTAGGCAACAGACGCCTGCACCGGAAATTTTGCATTCTCTGGCACAAAGTCACTGCTAAGCACACTCACCGCCTCGCACACAGCAGACACTCAAAAGTATGTCTGTTGACTGAATAAATACCAAGATGACACCTGTTGCTCCTTATAAAATATTTCAATTGCTCTCAAGACAAAATCCAGGGAAGATGATCCACACATAACAACTGTACTAAATACCTTTCGAGCAAATTAATCCCTCAAATTCTCAATCATGCTAAGTGGAAAAACAAACACCGTGAGAGAAGTGCTGAACTGCCAGAAAAAAACTCTGAAGTCAGTTTCAACATTCCTGTAGAGATACACCCACTGCCGCGAGGATCAATTTCTTGGCCTCTTCCAGAGCTGACAAGCACCCTCAAAGGCGCTTGGAGATGAAACCCCAGTACCTGTTCTACCCTTGTACAAGCATTCGGCTCTCCCCGCTCTATTCCGAACAATTAAACCTTTAAGGTGGATGTCACTCGAGCCAGCAACTGAACAGACACAAACATGGAGAGGCCAAAAAGACATCTCATCTTCACAAGGGTCACCATAGAACCACAAACTCTGAAAAGACCAAATTAATCACGAACCTCATAGAATTGGCCGTTCCGGCTTGGAATAAACTATTTTCTTACAGCTTCTGAAGGCAAATAAAAACTCCAAAAGCAAGTCGAACGGTCCGTTTCCCCCTGCTCTCCCAGGAATGCGGCTACTTTACACCGTATATCGCACCCCTCCCCCCTCGACCCCGGCGAGCAAACTCCAAGACCCTCCGGGATCAGATCGTTGGGTGGGTCCCAGGAGAAACGGGCTGCCCCCTGGGCTTACGGTTGTTCTGGCAGGGTCCCCAAGAGACCCGCCTGCAACAGGCTCTCAGAGTAAAACTAAAAGAGAAAAAACCCCAGACTCGCCCACCGTGGCGGATGGCGCAAAGCGGTGGGGGATTTCAGTCGAGAGTTGAAGGGACCAAGACGATTCAAGTTCCCTTACTGTCCCTCTCCGGAGCCGCGGCATAGCGCCCAGGTCCGCGCACCAACCCCCTAAACGCCCCCCGTCCCCCGACACACACACGGCGTGCTGCTCGCTCCTCATTAGAGCACACGAACTTTAAAATGGTGCCTCGGACAGCGGGGGTCGGACGAGAAAGGAAGGGTCCAAGAGGCCCGGGGCGAGCGAGTGGACGCGGGGGCCAGGAAAAGAGGCCTTGGGTGGCGAGTGGGGCGACCCAGGTGACGCGCACGTCGTGGGGTGGAGGAAAGCGCACCGGGCAAAGGTGGAGGGAGAAATGGAACGCGGCCCCTTTAAGAGGCCTTCACAGCGCCCAGGGACTGGGGGCCTCTCCACCACCCCAGGCCCGGCGTGTGGGGCCTTTCCTTGGGGAGAACCATCCCCAGACCCGCTCCCCGGAGGCTTCGCTCACGCCAGGTCCCGCCCGGCCCTGCCCCAGGGCGGCGGCTCCTCCTTACCCCGCTGTCTGCCGCCTCCTCCCAGCTCTCAGCGACCTCCTCATCTTCCATCTTACTCGCCGCTTCCCTCCTCCCCAACCCCCTCCCTGCGCCTGCGCCCTGATACGCGCCTCCGTCGCGGGCGCCGGCACGCAAGGCTTTACTCAATGGACCCCGCCCCCTGACAAGCCCGGAAGAGGCTCCAGGCCAGGGCCCTAGATCGTCGAGGAAGCCATCTTGGAAGAGGGCATAGAAGTTAACGCTGCCATTTTCCATAATGGCATCGTGTACTCTCACGCTGAGTAAAGTCCAAATGAACCACCGTCTTGAGTGCGGGAAATGTGTTCTTTGAAACCATCTTTTCTAAAGTCAGGCAATTAATGAAAAAAAAAATTTTTTAAGCGAGTCGTAGTTTTCATAAGTGCAGATTATGGTTGGTTTTTTTTTTTTTTAATTCTGAAAACATTTATGCCTCAACAAAGGATGAAAAATAACTGCTGATGCGGAAAACATTTTATTATTTCTGATAGGGTGAAAATGGTTACAGTATTTCCTGCTCATAAAGCAGTATTCCAAGCAAATATTAACACTACTTTGTATCTTCTAACATGAGGTAAAAACATTACTATTAGTTGATAATGCACCTGAGCTGGACAACCAGAACTACTAAAGTTCTCTCTAGTCTTTAATGACAAATACATTAGCATTACCTTAATAACGGATTTATGCGTTTTCCTAAAATTTCTGTTTTATTTTTCTCCAATATAGAGATAGAGACATTGGACTTTAAAGTTTGACTTCAGAAGCTTCCCACTTGAACAAACTGTGATCTTATGCAAATTACTTAAGTTTTCTGTGTTTTAATTTACCCCAAATGTAAATAAAGAGAATAATAATAATAATAGTAGTAGCTGCTTCAAAAGTAGATTAAACGAGTTACTATACTGAAAAGCTTATTCTTGATCCACAGTGAGTTACCTATTACCAATATGGGGGTGTCATGCCTGTCTTAAGATTTATAATTCTCACCTCTCTGACCAGCTTTTTCTCCCAAATCACAAAAGCAGGGGGAAAAGTGAACACCATGTGGTTTTATTCTCACTGACATGTTACTGTCGGCCTCTCAGTATTAAAAATATGTCATTCAATTATGTCATGTAGTTTTTCATTTGGTTGCTATAATCGAGTTATCTGAGTTGGAACTTTTTTTTTAGTATGTCATTAATTCTTCTGAAAGAACAGCTTCCTGTTGTGAAATTTTGAAATTTCTGTTCCTAGTGATAACTATTATTATAAATTGCAGTCATGTGTTAAGTGTTACTAGTCTTTACTTAGAAGTTAAAATGACATGCTTAATAATTCTCTGGTTTCATGACGTCCAGTCTCTGAAATATCATTCATCTCTGGGTCTGTCCTCAGTCTACTGTTCTTACCAAGATGCTCAAGGTATAAGTCACCCCCTGTATGCTAAAGACTTCCGAATTTGATTTCCAGCCTCTAACTGATTTGGTGTTTCTGATTCATACAGATAGACTTCTTATCGCCACTTTCACGTGGATATTCCACTAGCAACTCAAATTCTCTAAGTCTGAAATCCCACAGCATGACCAACTTTAAAGATAAAGAATTTTGTCTTGTTCACTTGCTGGAACTACATTTACTTTGAATACAGTCTCCTGTGAACTATTCGTTTAAGTGAATTATCTGCTAGCCTTGGCGACAGCAAGGTGGGGCTGTCTATCAGATGTTACCTAAACCTCTCTTGAAGTGTGATTAGTTTTTCGTAAATGCAACTGACTCGTGTTAGTTTTAGTCTTTGTAATTATAGCCTGTTACCAGCAGAGGGAGATATTTTCTCACAATTTTGTTATATTTGGCAATGAGCCTTAACAAAGGAATTAGTTGGGCAATTCCTGGGACTGAATTTTCTTGGAGACTAGAAAGAGAAATCTTGGAGATCATCTGAAGATGTTACAAAAAAAATAGGTTTTATTGCACCAAATGAGTAATCTGGAAGCCAGCCCTAGTTAATCATATAGGCCCCTTGTGACCTTGGGCAAATCCCTCCCTCATCTGTAGAATGAGAGAATGGGACTAAATAAGTTCTAAAATTGAGGAAGTGGTAGTTTCTTCCTCAGTGGGGAAAGCCCTCAAATTAAGATAGTGGTATATTTTTAATATTCTTGTGAAAGTCATGTTTGGAGCTTAGAAACTTGCATTCGGAACAGCAGGCACCTTTGATACACCACACAAAACACTGACGTACGATGGGAATATAAGAGCAAAGCCCATAGTGAGAAAAGTTACCATGCGATGCACAAACCTAGGCTATGTGGACAGTTGTGTTAAGAAACAAATGGCAACTTACCAATATAAAATATACCTACCTTTTGATCCAACAACTGCATTTCTAGGAAGTTTCCCTAGATACATAGATACATTTGCTCGTATGCAAATAACAAAAGTACAAGGATATTCACTGCTATTTCATTTATAATAAAAAAAGAATGGAAACAAATTAAATGCCTATCACTAGAGGATTTGTTTTAAAA
>NW_011888867.1:984411-999443 GCF_000151845.1 Pteropus vampyrus
TTAACTGATTCATCAAGTATTTAGTAAGTCCCAATTGTGTGCCAGTCTCTATATTAGATGATAAAGCAGTGAACAAAACAGACAAAAATGACTGCTGTCTTTGAGGTAGGAGATTCAGGGTGGAGTGGTTCTGTATTTGAACCTGTTCTAACATGATCGAGCAGTTCTAAACCTAACTGGGCATCAGAATCCCTAGGGAGCTTTTTAGAAAAAGTCCAAGGGAAGAATAAGGTGGCCCCTGGAACCTACATTTTTACAAGGAGGCACTTAATAACTGGTCTAGTGTTTCTAATATTAAGCTCTACAAGATATTTTGGCAGGATTGGTCACAAGTTCTGTGACAATTTTTAAGCTTGGCGTTTTTAATGACATGATTTAAATATTTCATCAGTTATAATTGCCAAGTTTCTCTTTGGCAGTGACATTTCTAACTGAAACTTCTGAGTTTCTTAAATCAGCGCTTTTCATACTGGAATTCCATGAGGTACTCCCAGGGGCTTCTGCATTATTCAAGCTTGAGGAACACAGATCTAGTGATTTCTAAGGTGAAGATGACCCAAGTCTGCTGCCCAATACCACCTTGCCCTTAAACTTGATGTGGGACTTGGGTTCTGATCCAGCCCTGTGTCCCAAGAGATATCCTAGAAGGTCCACTTTATCCTAGGGTATTGGGCTGGCACCTCGAGGTTCCTTTGGTTTTGGTTTTCAACGCAAACGGCAAAGTTGGAAACCTTTGGGGTCTGTATCTCTGGCATTTCCTTAAATCACATGCTGTTTGGATGAGTTCATGAAGGTTCTCACCTACACACCAAGTTGCTCCCTTGGAAGGGGGACTTTACTGGACCCCACCACCTAGCCTGGTGATAGTGATAGCGGCAAGTACAGGAGCTTGAGAACCAGATACGCCTGAGTTCAAATCCAACCCTGCCTCCTCTGTGCCAAGATGTGTGGCCTTGGGAAAATGACTGATACATCTCTGCGCCTTTTCCCCTCAGCTGAAAAATGGAGCTAGTAAGTCACACGGTGGTTGCTACGGTCAGGAGAGGCGTCGCTTGCACAACCAACGCACTGAGTTTCCCTCTTTCAGTTGACATCCAAGAGCACTTCCAACCGCCGCAGTCCTCCCCGGAGCTCATTGGGCCTCTGGTGGCACGAATGAGTTAACTCCTGGCCAAACGTCGATCATAGTCTCAAGCCAATTGTCCCGGGCACTGCGAAGGAGGATGACTGCAGACCCAAGGTCGGTTGTACTCAACTAAGGCAGGTGCCGAAGCGCGACGTTTCTCCCCTCCAGCTTCGCTCCCCGGAGTGTCGTTCCAACCTCTGGAGAACCTCCGCCCGGGACCACGCCCCTTCCCAAAATGGCACCGCCCCTCGGCCACCCCGCGCGGGCCCGCCGAGCTGACGTGTGCGTGCGCGCGCGTCCTCTGCGCCGGGCCCGGCGCATGCGCGTTCCGCGCTGTCTTCTCCTGGCCAGAGCAGCAGCGGCGGCGGCGTTTGAGTGGAGGAAGATGGCGGCTCCAGACTGCTCGGGGTCCCGCCAGCTGTGAGGAACCCCGAGTGCAGCAAGCGCGGCCTGAGGCGGAGCGCCTCTGCTCTGGCCCTGTCCCGGCTCCCTCACCGTTGTCGTCAGCGGAGCTAACCCGAGAGCGTGGCGTGGGCTGGGCCAGGTGAGGTCTCTCCTGCTCCTGGGGCCGCGGTGGGGACCTGGCGCCTCCTGCCCTTTATGCCCCGGGCCCGCAGCGGGCAGTGGGCGCCCCGGGCTCGGCTTAAGGCCCTGCACTCCGCGCGGGGTTTCGTGCCGGCTGGCCTGGAGACCTTGCTTTCGTCATCCTCGGCCTCCCTGGGTTAGGCAGGGAAGAGGAGAGCCCCTTTTCAGCCAGCCCTTGGGATGGGAGTGCACCCGGCTCCTCTCTTCAAGCAAGGCGGTTCTCATCTCCTCACCGGGGCCACGAAAGGGTGTGTGACCAGGGCAAGGATGTCTTTAAGGATGTCAGGTAGCCTTTCGCCCGCCCCCGAATCTTTAACGCCTTGCGAGAGAAGCCGGAGTCCGGTGCCCTCCGAAATTGGGGCTGCGGCGAGGGGCCAGCATCTCTGAAGCTGCAGCTGCAAAGGGAAGATTTTGGAATTGGCTTAAAAAATAAAACACAAGCAGCCTTTCCTACCCTTTAGCTTTTTGAGTCTTCTCCCAGCGAAGTGAGAACTGTGGATCTCCTTGGTTCAGACAGTAATCCACGTTGTGACTCTGGAAGCCTTCTGGTGAGAATTGTTTGTACAGAGGGAACAGTGGAGGGTGGGAATGAATTTGTAAATGAAGAAAAAATTGTACAATCTTGATAGTGTCTGCAGAGTAAGTTCGGTGCTAATGAAGTCCTCTTTCGTTTGAAACCTTTGCATTGTTAAGATTCGGAATAGCCGATTGCTTTTACCTATAAAATCTCCCGAATATTATTAGGAAAATAAAAGCTTCATTTCCTAATGGCCAAAGCTTTTGGACTTTTCTGTGGTAGGATTCTGATTGCTCTGGATGAAGATTCAGACACATTACTAGTTTTCACTTGCTGGCAGTGCCATGGTACTATGCTTGTTCCATTCTGAGAACAACTTTTTTATTCAAATGTTGTTCAAATGCTAATTTAGAGGCTGATTTCGTTGCTCTAACGTAGGGAAGCTGGTTTGAAGCCTTGTGGTCTTTTTCTTGAGCAATGATGGCTTCATTGGGAATTGTGCTATAGGGAATTGTAGAAGTGATAGCTTTAGGTTGGACATACCAAATACCTTTTGTAACCTCAATTTGTTTTGCTTGTGCTTAGGAATGATGACATCATGAGTTTAAAGGGACAAGGAAAATTTGAGAGGAAATACCATTACTTAGAATTGAACATTTAAAATTCAGTTTGTAGCTTTTATGGTGATTAGTGATGCTCTGTCAAATTCCTAACTTAGAGCATATTCATGTGTATAATCTGATTGGGGTCTTTTCATTTGTATGTTGTCATTTTATACTTTGTAACTGTTTGCTTTTGACAAGCCAGGTATAGATATATTACTCAACCTACATTGATCCACGGATGTTCTGTCTATTTCAGAAAAGCTTTTAATTGTTAAAATGACAACTGTTTAGTTTAATGTTAGCTAATTCTTTGACCATTTTTTCCTTTTCTTAAAGCCATTTCCATGAGATTTGTATATTTACTTAGTACCTTTGCTAAGGACATAAACCTGAGCCACAACTCTGTCGTAGGAAATTGGAGAGCCACTCTATATTTCAATTTGCTAATAATAATAAAGAGTCTCAAAATTAATGCAGTAAAACATCCTAGTGATTTGACATTATGCCTCTTGGCATAATGTGTTGCATTGTTGTGCTAAATCATCATCAGGTATTGATGCAACTTGATGACATCCATGACATCATTCACTCCAGCATTTTGCATTTTGTAATAATTCTTTACCTTTTCAGAGTCACAAAAGGAACAAGAGCAGGAAAAATAGCTTAGGATGCTTCTTATGTCTGATTTCTAGAAGAACCTTAATTTAACACTGCTTTGTGTAGTTAGAACCCTTCTGTAAAATTCAGAGCTACATGTTTCCTACCTATTATGAAGAGCAAGCATAGAAAATGCTAGCAGAACCTCTGAGTTTTACAATGATATTGAGTCCCAAGGAGAAGTTATCACAAAGATGAACAAATAGTGATGATCTTCGTGATTTTCAGGGTTATTGAGGTCATTGAAGTAACAACTCTTTATGAAACCAGAATCCATTTGGTTAAATAATGTCCTTCCCATTTTACAAGATTGTTGTGTGAATCGAAAGAGGTAACGTTTGTGAAAGTGCTGTGTAACATGAAAGGTAAATGTAAGATTGATTATTCAGTAATCAATTTTACGAAAACAACTACCTAGGGCCCTCTGTGTGCTGGGCATTTTGGGAAGTAGGTACTAATGATTCTAAGACAAGACAGCTTTTGGTCTCAAGTTTCCTACAGTCTCGTCGGGGAGCCAGACAAGGAAACCAGTTAAGTACTGTGTATTGTAGTGTAAGAAGTGCACTGAATCCAGCCAAGAGAGAGTCAGGGAAGGCGTCTCAGTGCCAGGATAGCTTTCCCCAACCTTTCCTGTTATTCTGCAGAAAAATTGACTTTTGTGAGTGACTTGCTTTTTATAAAAACTTAAAAATTTTTTTATCATGAGTTCTTTTCTCCTTTTATTCATTCACTGTCATGACACTTCCCACACAGTATGCCCCAGTTATGGTTTCTGCATTCTCACAAATTCAAGAGTCTTGAGAGAACCTTTCTGAGAGTGAGTCATACACACAGGCAACTAATGCAAACATTGCAGCTGCAATTAAAATATCTCTGATTACAGAGTGATGTTAACTTTAGAGTGATGATGCTTTTGTTTTTGTTTTGTAAACTGTCATGAGAAGCGCTGTATGATTTTAATTTGATCACATTTTGTTAATACATGTTTAGTTGTCAGTTGCTTAGAATGTTGACTATAAGGGGTTATTAGTACTGTCTCCTTTCTTCCAATAATAAAATGAGAAGGCGTTTTTCCTTTTTGGGTGAAGCTGACAGGTTAAGCCAGAGCTAAACTATTTTATAGAATCTGTTTATGTGGTTGAGTTTGCTTAGCATCTCTGGTATTGAACTTCTGTATCCCAGTACAAGTTCCTCATCTTAGTGCTGTAGTATTTTATAATTAATTTTCATGTTGTTTTCCACATTGCACAAATTTTCTGAGTTTTTGGATTGAGTAGAATCTTTAAGTGGTGCAGAATTAGTTGAACATGTACAATCTGTGTCTTAACTGAAGATGAGTGCTTTAAGGTTGTGGTTGCCGGAAAAATGAAGGTAATGAGTTTGTTCGTCTTCTGTATTATGACAGGTCGTTATATGCAGAAAGGTATGACCTACAGACAAGTCATTTAAAAATCGCCCAGTATTAAGCTCATAATACAGCTTACTTTTAAAATTGTTTCTTGTGACATTCTTTTACATGTCTTGTAAAATTATGACTTAGTGGTACTCCTGTAGTTTAATTTTGCATTTCCCTTCTTATGCAAGTATTGGATAGCAAATTTACTTTGAATTTTGATTTTTCCTGTATTTCTACTTTTTAATTTATTTTCTCTCAAGTTTTTTTCATTTTTTCCAGTGTGGCTGTTCTGTTTTGCTTCAAAGGTGGAAGTATCTTGTGGTGCTTTGATGCTTGTTTATATATATAAATCTGATAAATGTATAGATCTTATATAAAGCAACAGTTACTTGAAAATTTTTATTACTTTGGACAGTAACTTATTTTCTCTTGTCCTCTGGTAATATATATTTGAGGTAGTTCATTTAACTTCTATAAAGGCAAACAAGTTTTAGTTTCAGCTGATAATATTCCCTTAGACTATTTAATATTTAGGATACTTTATTTTAGCTACTTTCAGGAATTCACTAATATGGCATACTCTTTCAAATTTGTTTCCTTTATTCTCATTTTAAATGTTTAATTCGTGTTAACTATTTGAAAAACATGGAGTTTTTTCCAGAGTGAACCTCTTGGTGCAGTCTTTGGAGAAAGATTGATGTTAATTATGAATTCATCGATAGAGTTTTTACTAAATGTTGTCGCTCCCATTTGCTGGCTTTTCAGTGGAAGTCAAAAGAAAATGGAGTTATCCATTTATTTCAGTATTTCTTTCTAAAATTTTTGCTAGCGGTCTTGCTGTCTCTTGTCCAGAAGGAACAGTGTCTTGTCTTGTCTTGGGATCAGGCACTGTTGTGTTTGCAGTATGTTTTGCAGGTCTGCTTTCTTAGCTTTTGTTTTGTGATACTTAATAACATCTCTCCAAACAGATCCTTTGGTCTAGTCAAGATCAACCAGGCTGCTCTCTTCTTTAGTATCTAAAGTTTTAAAGTTCCTGTGGGTACTTCAAATTTTGATTTGTCTGTCTTCCTTACCTGTCTCCTTTTTCTCAGTAAATGCAGTTCTGTCTTCCAAAAGTGTGCTTCATAAATCAATGGAGTTTTGGAATACAATTCTCCGTAGATATGCATGATGACAGGTGGGTTAGAATTTCACATTTTATGTAACTTGAAAGTAACTTACTGGTAGTGAAATCTTGAGGCATTATGCTAGGTGAAATAAACCAGACATAAAAGAACAAATATTGTGTGATTACATTTATGTGAGGTACCTAGAGAAGTCCAATTCATAGAGACAGAGATAGAATGGTAGTTGCTAGGGGAGAGGAGGGAATGGGGAGTTAGTATTTAATGAATGTAGACTTTCAGTTTGGGATGATGACAGAGTTCTAGAGATGGTTGGTGGAGATGGTTGCACATCAAAGTGAATGTACTTAATGCCATTGAACTGCATACTTAAAAATGGTGAAAATGGCGAACTATATTATGTATATATTACCACAGATTTTAGAAGGTAGCCTAATAGTTTACTATGCTCTATGTGCTGGCTTGGTAACCATTTATTTTAACATAGTTATTAAAATAGACTTTGGCCTCAGATAGACCCAGGCTCATCATACCCTAGTTCTGTTTAAGTCTCCTCATCTATAAAGTGAGGTTAATAATGCCTATCCTATGCTATGGGACAATTAAATATGAAAATACATGTAAAAATACATGTCACTGATAGCGTAACACATAGTAAATGCTCAAATCTTAAACATTATTATTGTTTTTATGGAACATTAAAACTGGGACAAGGTGAACTTACCGCCTAGTTTCCTTATAGTGTACAGTCCCCGTGGCGCACCTGTCTTGCAGCAGGAACACATATTTTCTTTTCCCCTGTGCTTCTCTTTCTATCTCTGGAGAACTGGGCTTACGCATGGCTTCATTTCACACCACTGATCTGATGTCTCTTAGATCCATCTAGATGCTATCTTTCTTTTATGCCTCTTGGTTTTCCAGGGATTTTATAGGGCATATCCTCTGACTGAACTGTACAAGTGTTCACAACTGTGAAGTCCATTATTTCATCTTCTTCCTTAAGACAAAAACCTTCACCAACCAAGTTTCCTTTTTAACATTCCCATTTCTGTAGGTAGAATAACTTTATTCTGGTCTGATAGATTGTAAAACTGAGAATCATTTTTTTAATACTCTTTTTTATCTTTTGTATCCTGCCATCTAGTTCTGTATTATCCTCATCAGTATCCCTCATATTTCTCTGTTACTCCTCATATTTGCTGCCATGACTCTAGCCAGGCTTTTATGATCCAAAGGCAGACTGAATTAGTGTTACAGTTCTTAGCTGGTCTTGTTGTCAGTGCTCTGCCATTTGCTAGTTGTGTGATCTCAGTCTCCTTCATTTCCAAAAGAGAAATTACAATTCCTACCTCATGACATACGTGTAAAATATTCAACTAAATGCCTAACATATGGCGAACACTCAAACAGTAGCTATTATTTGAGTTTTTCTTCTTGGTAATCTTTGGAAATGGTTAAGATTGAGGTGACAGTATTATGACAGACCAGTCTTAAAGGAATACTATCCAAATGTTTCTCTTCTGATCAAGAACCTGGGATAACTCATTATTGCCTAGCTCCTGTACTTATTTTTGAAGCTTTCCATATGGCCCTCGTTGTACATTTTCAGCATTATTCTCCATAGCACCCGTCATGCAGTCTATTCAAGTCAGGATAGTCTCACTGCCTCCTGTGTATATCATGTTTGTTTGTACCCTGGAACACGCATCTTCCTAGGTAGGAGGCATTTTTTTTTTTCCATTTAACTACCCTGTCCAGCTCTGTAGACTCCTGTATGCACTAATGTTGAACCACTGTAGCCCTTGCAGTTAGGTTAAAGTTTATATCCTAAAATTATTATGCTAATTGTTTCCTGCCAGATAGCTTTAAAAATATATATCATGCAATATAATTCATATATAATATTTTTAGTGCCTTATAGGCACATTTTGTACTTACATATTAGGCGCTCACACATTTATTCGGCATATACAGCAGGTCCTTGACGTTTTATTAGACGTCATTTCCTTATAATTTTGATGAGATGCCATAGAAGCTTAACTCTTGTTTATACCAATTAGCCTATGGTAAGTTTGGTTTTGTTATATGTTGTTTTGCTTAAAATTACATAACCTATCGATGACATTAGGTTGGACTTACTGTACTTTTGATTCTTATGGGTTGATGTTCCTCGTGAGCTTTCCGAAGTATTACATGACTCCAAGTGTTTGTTGAATTTTTTCTGCCTTTTTGTTCATTGGCCCGTTCATTCAACAAACATTTATTGAATGCAACTAAGTGCTAGGCATGGTTAAAAGTGTTAGGGATACAGTGGTTAAAAACAGGCAAGGTCTCTAATTTCCTGGATCTTATTTTGAGATTGGAGAAAGTAATTAATGAATGAACAAAATTTTAGATGGTAATAAGTACTATAAAGAAAATAAAATAAGATGATGTGATAATGACATGGGGCAGAAAGGGAAGACTAATAAGAGTCACGTGCCGTTTAACAATGGGGATACATTTTGAGTAATGCGTCCTTAGGTGATTTTGTCATTGTGTGAACATCTTAGAGTGTGTTTACACAAACCTAAATGGTATGGCCTATTAACACATCTAGGCTGTATGGTATACCACCGTCATATACGTGATCTGTCCCTGACAGAAATGTCATTATGCAGTGTGTGACTGGAATTGAAATTGGGTACTTTAGAGAAGGCCTCAATGACAAGGTGATGCTCAGGCTGAAAGATAAACAAGGCAGGATCTTTAGTGCTAAGGAACAGCAAGTGCAAAGGACCAAAGTAGGAACCAGGATCCAATCAGGATTCCCAAATTGCTTTTGATTGTTATTTAGCTTTTGCTTCTTAATCTAAAACAATCCTCTTCCCCAATTTTTTTCTTTTCCTCAATGACATTGACTTTTTGAATAGACTGGTCTAGATCTCTGGTAGACTCTTCCACATTCATGATTTGTCTCAATCTTTCCTTGTGTCATTTAACTCTTCATCCCCTTTTAAGGCAAGTCTAAAGGTTTGATCATATATTCACATTTGCAATCTTTTATGACACTGTATACTCATATCACACTTTATGTCATGTTTTTCCACTATTATGATGCTAAATTTGATCACTTGATTAACGTGACAGTCTTAGATCTTTCCATTATAAAGTTTTCCCTTTACAAGGTTTAAGTAATCTGTGGAGCAATTTAGCACAATATAGTTACTCTATTCCTCAACCATCATTTACTGTTGGTTTTAGTGTCCTTTAATGATCCTTGCCTCAATCAGTTTTTTCATTGGAGGTTGCAAAATATAAGTAGAAATGAAAATATTTTATTCTCTTACAGCATCTTGTCAAAATGTATGAGGCTTTTTGAAGAATATTTTGTGTGTCAGTGAGGAAACTGGCTACATATGTAAACAGTTTTGATAGGAATATTGTGGGATTATAGAGTATTTTGAATTCTCCTTCTTGAAACACCATTTTCATCACACTTCACATTCACTTAAACTTAGTGAATTCTTTCCTAGAGACTTCAAAACAGATTGATGGGGCCCAAGACTGGAGTCAGGGAAGTCGAATGTTAGGTGTTTGCTACAGTACTTTAAGTGTGGATAATAATGACCAGCATCATAGCAGGGATAATAACAATAAAGGGAAGGACATTTTGAAGAATGAGCTAATAGGGGAAGGTGAAAGTCTATATGCAAGATACCATATAAAGGAACATGCTACAGTTATTTTTTTGAGGATGATTTTAAATTAATTTCAATGATTGATTTATACTTTCTCTTTAAAAATGGAGTCATTTTCTTTTTCTGTGTAACCATAGGCAAATTAAATTTATCTGAGCCCTCAACTTGATTGGAAATTTTGAATTATATTTTATCTTTATTCCTTTGTCATTAATCCATTCCATTCATTTATCCTTTGTCTACTACTTCCTAGTTACTGAAGGCAGTATAGACATGAATTAGACATATAACCCATATTTGCTAGAAAGACAAGTACCTGATTATTATATATGTCAGAAAGCGAGAAGGAAATACTAAGAGAATTCAGAATAAGAAATTCCTTGTAGTTGGAGAAATCAGGGAAGATTTTCTGGAGTAGGTGGCGCTTGAACCAGCTTGAAAAAAGGCCAATTTGCACATATAAAGTTGTATCCCAGAGTACCAAGAGCAAAGGATCATGTAGGTAGGAAGGAAGAGGCTCTATCAAGATTCAATTTGGCTGAATGATAGAAGACTAGACTGGAATAGGGAGAGGCATACAAAAAGTGAGGTTAGACTCAGATTGTGGAGACTTTAAACTGTGGATCAGTTTGTCAAAAAATTAAACAGAATTACCTTGAGATCCAGCAATTCCAATTCTGGTTATATCACCAAAAAAATTAAGAGCAGAAGCTCAAACAGGTATTTGTATATCAGTGTTCATAGTAGAATATTCACAATAGCGAAAAGGCGAAAACAACCAATGTCCTTTGGTAGATAAATGGATAAAGAAAATGAGTTTTATATACGTACGGTGGAATATTATTCAGTCTGAAAAAGGAATGAAATTCTGATATAACTACAACATGGATGAACCTTAACGAATTTATGTTAAGTGAAATTAGCCAGCCAAAAACAGAGCAAGTATTTTATGATTCCACTTATATGAGGTACCTAGAGTAGTCCAGCTCATAGAGACAGAAAGTAGAATAGTGGTTACCAGCAGCTGAAGAAGGGAGGATGGAGAGTTAGTGTTTAATGGGTATAGAGTTTCCATTTAGGGTGATGAAAAGGTTCTGGAGATGGATAGTGTTTATGGTTGTACAGTGTGAATGCACTTAATACCATTGAAATGTATACTTTAAAATGATTAAAATGTTAAATTTTATGTGATATATATTTTACTACAATAAAAAAACGCAGTGCTAAGGACCTTCGATGTTGAAGAATAGGCATTGAGGAATCGATGAAAGCTTTCGATCCAGATTTGCACTGTAAATATTAATCCTGAAGCAAAATAAAGGATAGATTGGAGAAGGAAGGAGTGAGCAGTGTGAAATCCAACTAATATTCTGTATTGCAGTAGTTTCTTTAAGAGGCGATTTGGCCTGATGAGCAGCAGTGGAAAGAATTGGGAGGAATGGTGAATGTGAGAGAAATTTGACAAAAGGAAGAATGAAAGATGACTCCTAGGCTTTGAGTCAGGTAAGCAGGGAGATAAGCGGATGGCTGAGAAAATGTTCAATATGAATTAGGTGTCAGCTGTCCAGAAGGCAGTTGAAAATAGGAGAATGAGGAGATGTAGTTCAGGAGAATCAGGCCTAAAGATGAGTTTTAGAGTGATTAATCTTTTCATCCATCCACCCATCGGCCCGTCCGTCCATCCCTCCTTCCCTCTCTCCCTCCCTCCCTCCATCCATCCATCCTTTTGAACAAATAAATGTTTAATTGAATCTGCCTTTTGCCAGGCGTATTAAATGAACACATCAGTCTTTAACCTCAAGCTTCTCACAGTCCGATGAGTCATTCTCTTGGCAGTTATATTTGAAACCGTGTGTTTGCCTACGGAGAAGGCGTAGCAAAGAAAGAGAAGGCAAAAGTGGAATTTTAGGGGCTGCCTCCACATTTAGTGTATGAAAGAATAAAGGAACCTCAAAATGAGGGGCCAGAGACAGTAGAAACCAAGGGAAATGTATAATGATCCAAAATTAAACTGAATTTGAAGAATCAAAATAGTGGTGACAGATAAAGTTGGAAAATTTCAGAAATTTGTTCTTTAAAATAAATTTAAGATTTGCTTTTCACTTCACTTTGTCCATAGGAGTGATGGCAGTCTGATCTTAAATTTCTTTTTGTGCTATTTTTCATATTTTTGATCCATTCTGATTGAGATTGAGTTACATTAGTGGGCCAGTCATCTGTGCTTTCAGCTTTGGATTTCTGCTGTTATCGGCAGAAATTCCCACTTGGAATTTTTGTCCTTAGTTTTTACCTAAAAATAAAATACTGTATTTCTTCGATTTAATTTGGCCTGGCTCATAATTCATTTCTTTTTTATTGTGATAAACTATACATATCATAAAAGTAACCATTTAGCCATTTTTAAGTGTACAGTTCAGTGGCATTAGGTATACAAGTATCCAAAGGTAGTTGGTTTCAGGACCCCTGAGAATTCTAAAATCCAAAGATGCTCAAGTCCCTTATTATAAAATGGTATGCTATTTGCATAGAATCCACATACATCATCCCTTATACTTTAAGTCATTTCTAGATTACTTATAATACTTAATACAATGTAAAAGCTTTGTAAATAGTTGTTATACTGTATTTATGGAATAATGACAAAGTAAAAGTCTGTGCATGTTCAATATAGACTAAACCATTGTAGACCTAACTACATAGTACACGTAAGCAACAACCTTTTTTTTTAATACTTTCCATATCTGTGGATATGGAACTCATGGATACAGAGGGCCGACTGTCTTCACATCCTTATGTGAATGATAATACATTTCTTTCTTATTTATTAAAAAAACAAACTTTATTCCTAGCAGTTTTTTCATCTTACTCACATGTAAAATTGATTGTTTCTTTAATTTCACTGTAATATTTAACTTAATTAAATTGAAGTACCCAATAGAGTGATTCAAGAATATTTTCCTACTTTCTTTAAAAAAAGAAATACCATGTTTTATACCACATTTTACAGAAAAATATTTTTAGGGGCAATAAAATCTTTTTAACTTTTCATCTTGCTTTGTCAAGTTTGTTCTTTTGCCATATTTGCACCAGAATTTTTTTTAAAGTAAAATATAAGACACAGGTAACAGTTGAAACCATATGTGTTCCCCTTCTAATCTCAATTGCCTTTATCTCTCTCTAAAATAACCAAAATGAATTTGGTGTTTATCATTCCCATGCATGTTTGTTTGTATATTTTACTATGTATTTATGTATTCATAACACTATATATTGACAGTATTGTTATGCAGGTGTTTACTTACTATAAATGACAACTTATTTTTAAATGACCAATATTGTACAAATTAGATTCTATTTTATGAAGTCATTTTTGTGAATGTAAAAAATGAGTTGAACCATGTCTTTCTTTACTAATGTACATCTTTTTATTTTACTAACAACTTCCCTTACTTTTTAAGTCTAAAGTTAATGTAGCTTGCTTTAAACAAAGTATACATTTTAGAAAATGAAATACACATTCATTTATTTCATGAATTTAATGAAAGTGTATTCAATAGTACTGCAACTAATTTGGGGATAACTACTGCTGCTAAACCAGCAGAGGAGGCTCAGCAATGTAAAAAATTGCCAATGTCAATTCTGACTGGAAAACTTGAAAATTTAGTTCAGAAGTAGGATAAATAGAATAGTCCTGGTGATTCCATCTTTACATATAAATGACTATGACTATATCTCGATTAGTCTTAAATTTGATATTCATACCACTGCAAGTGAATGTTATTAATAATAAAATTCTTCATAACATCTAAATCTTAAGCCTTTCCCTCTAACCCTGCCACCTGTACATATATGTGTGATGTTGAATTTATAAATCATTTTCTGGTAGGCAGCAAAAATTTGTAGAATTTGGTGCAATTATGTTGTTTGGAATCTGAAAAGTAATTTTTTTCCTTCAATTCTTTAAGTTTACAGGTAACTCCTGGTTCTGGCCATGGCACTTTGTAAATAAAAAGTAATACTGAAGATAATTATGCTAATCTATTGTTTTAGTTAAGTAGGCTTTTCTTTATAAAATTAAACACTGAAATATAACTAGGCTTCCTTCAGTTACTGCTGCATTTTATAAAAAATGATGTAAAGAGAACTTGTGGCTAAGCTGATTTTAAGAGAAAGTTTTCTTAGTTTTAGGTTTTTTGAATTGGAATACTTTAGTCAAGAAGTCAACTGTGGGTCATTTTGGAGGAAAATAAGAAAGAAGAATATTTTTTTCTAGTATAAAATAAGCAGATGAGCATTAGTATAAATAAAATCCCTAAGTTTAGTTACTTTGTCAGTAAAATATAGTTTCTATACTAATTCTTCATAAAAGACCATAATTAGAAAATTATTTTTGGAAATTTAAAAGAAAATACTTCTTTTTTATTACATACAAAGTGTTCTTCTCCACTCAGAAGGCAGAAATACTTGTACAAAGTAACAAACCACCAAAATGAAATGAGTTTGTAAAATTATTTGGAAATCAAGAAATAGATACTTATTACATGATGAAAAATAGTTTCAGGAAATTTTAGAGCAGCATGAGATTTTAAATTGTGGGATGACACTTGACATTAAAAAGATTACAGAATATATATAAATGCCTAGAAGTAGAACTGCTGGGTCATAAGGCATTTCTATTTTTAATTTTTTGAGAAACCTCCATACATAGTGGCTGCACCAGTTTGCAGTCCCACCAGTGTATGAGGGTTCCCTTTTCTCCACATCCTCACTAACACTTATTTGTTATTTTATTGATGACAGCTATCCTGACGGGTGTGAGGTGATAGCTCATTGTGATTTTAATTTGTATTTTTCTGATGAATAGTGACATTGAGCATCTACTCATAATTCTACTGGCCATCTGTACATCCTCTTTGGAGAAATGTCTATTCAGGTCCTCTGCCCATTTTTAAATCATATTATTTGGAGTTGTTTTTTCTTTTGTTTGTTTTTTTGTGTTACACGAGTTCTTTATATAGTTTGGATATTAACCCCTTATCAGACATATCATTGGTGAATATCTTCTCTCATTTGGTAGGCTGTCTTTTCCTTTTGTTGATGGTTTCCTTTGCTGTACAAAAACTTTTTAGTTTAATGTAGCCCTATTTGTCTGTTCTTTACATTTGTTTCTCTTGCCTGAGGAGATACATCCAAAACATTATTATTAAGAGCAGTGTCAGAGTTTACTGCCTATGTTTTCTTCTTGGAGTTCTATAGTTTCGAGTGTTACATTTAAGTCTTAAATCTGTTTTGAGTTTATTCTTGTATATGGTATAAGAAAGTGGTCGAGTTTCCTTTTTTTT
>NW_011888867.1:999493-1004641 GCF_000151845.1 Pteropus vampyrus
CTTGCCTGAGGAGATACATCCAAAACATTATTATTAAGAGCAGTGTCAGAGTTTACTGCCTATGTTTTCTTCTTGGAGTTCTATAGTTTCGAGTGTTACATTTAAGTCTTAAATCTGTTTTGAGTTTATTCTTGTATATGGTATAAGAAAGTGGTCGAGTTTCCTTTTTTTTGCATGTATCTCCCCAGTTTTCCCAACACCATTTATTAAAGAGACTGTCTTTACCCCATTGTATATTCTTGCCTTCTTTGTCATAAATTAATTGAACATATAGGCTTGGATTTATCTCTGGGCTCTCTATTCTGTTCCATTGATCTGTGGGTCTTTATATGTTAGTACCGTGCTGTTTTGATTACTCTAGCGTTATAGTGTAGTTTGATATCAGGTAGCATGAAACTTCTAACTTTGTTCTTAAAATTGCTATGGCTATTTGGGTATTTTGTTGTTCTATATTCCTTTTAGGATTATTTGTTCTAGTTCTTTGAAAAATACCATTAGTATTTCAATAGTGATTGCATTGAATCTATAGATTGCTTTGGGTAGTATAGACATTTTAAAGATGTTAATTCTTCCAATCCAGGAGCATGGTTTATGCTTCCATTTATTTGTATCTTTGATTTCTTTTTTTAACATTTTATAATATTCTGAGTATAAGTCTTTTACCTCCTTGGTTAAATTGATTCCTAGGTGTTTTATTTTTTGATTCAATTGTAAATGGGAGTTTTCTTATTTTCTCTTTCTGATAGTTTGTTAATATATAAAAATATGCAACCAACTTCCGAATATTAATTTTGTATCCTGCTACTTTACTGAATTTATCAGTTCTAATAGTTTTTTGGTGGAATCTTCAGGGTTCTCTTGTAATATCCTGTCATCTGCAAATAATGATAGTTTCACTTCTTCCTTTCCAATTTGGATGCCTTTTATTTCTTTTTCTTGTCTGATTGCTGTGGCTAGGACTTCTAATAAAATATCAGTGGTGAAAGTGGATATCTTGTCTTGTTCCCGATCTTAAAAATGCTATTAGCTTTGCTCTGTTGAGTATGATGGTAGCCGTGGGTTTGTCATGTATGACCTTTATTATGCTGAGGTATGTTCCCTCTTCTCACTTTGCTGAGAGTTGTTATCATAAATGGATGCTGGAATTTGTCAAGTGCTTTTTCTGCATCTGTTTATGTTTTGATTTTTATCTTTCATTTTATTTTTGTAGTTTTTGTTTTATGTGACGTAATTGATTTGCGGATATCGAACCAACATTTCATCCCAGGAATAAATTTCACTTGATCATAGTATATGATCTTTTCAATGTATTCTGAATTTGGTTTGCTAATATTTTGTTGGGGATTTTTACATATATGTTCATCAGGGATATTGGCTTGTAATTTTCTTTCTTTGTAATGTCTCCCTGGTTTTGGAATCAGGGTAATGCTGGCCTCATAAAATGAGCTTGGGAGCTTTCCCTCCTCTTAGATTTTTTGGAATAATTTGAGATAGATCGGTGTTAATTCTTCGAATGTTTGGTAAAATTTACCTGTGAAGCCATCCAGTCCAGGACTCTTTTTTTGGAGGGAGTTTTTTGATTACCGATTCAATTTTGTTAGTAGTTATCGATCTGTTCAGATTTTCTGTTTCCTCTTATCTCACTCTTTAAAGATCGTATGTTTCTAGGAATTTATCCCTTTCTTCCAGATCGTCCAATTTGTTGGCATATAATTGTTTGTAGTATTTTTTTTAATAAACTTTTGTACTTCTTTGGTATCAGTTGTTGCTTCTCTTTCATTTTTTATTTTACTTATTTGGGGCTTCTCTTTTTCTCTTGTTGAATATGGTTAAACTTTTATCAATTTTGGTTATCTTTTCAAAGAACCAACTCTTGGTTTCATTGATCTCTTGTACTGTTTTTTTTTTTAGACTCTATTTCATTAACTTCTACTCTTTATTATTTCCTTCCACTCACTTTGGGCTTTGTTCTTTTTCTGGTTCCTTTAGGTGTAAAGTTAGATTGTTTGAGATTGCTCGCTCGCTCTCTCGCTCTCTCTCTCTCTCTCTCTCTCTCTCTCTCTCTCTCTCTCAATGGTAGGCCTATATTGCTATGAATTTCCCTCTTAGAACTGCTTTGACTATGTCTCAGATTTTGGGTCATTGTATTCATTTTCTCAAGGTATCTTTTAATTTTTTTTGATATTATTGTTACCTATTCATTGCTTAGTAGCATGGTACTTAGCCTCCATGTGTTTGTGTGTTTCTCAGTTTTCTTCTTGTAACTAATTTCTAGTTTCATACCATTGTAATTGGAAAAGATGCTTGATATGGTTTTAATCATCTTAAATTTTATGTGGTTTATTACGGAAAAACATTTTATGTGTGTTTGAAAAGAACGTGTAGGCTGCTGCTTTGGGGTGAAATGCTCTATAAATATATATTAAATCCATCAGGTCTAATGTATCATTTAAAGCTTCTGTTTCCTTTTGATTTTTCTGTCTGGATGACATATCCATTGATTTCAATGGGGTGTTAAAGTCCTCTACAATTACTGTATTACTGTCAATCTTTCCTTTTATGTTTGTCAATATTTGCTTTATATATTTAGGTGCTCCTAAATTGGGAGTGTAAATGTTTACAAGGGTTATATCTTCGTGTTGGATTGATCCCTTTATCATGATGAAATGTCCTTCTTCGTCTCTTGTTACAGCTTAGTTTTAAAGTCTGTTTTGTCTGATATAAGTATTGCTACTCCAGCTTTTTCTTTGTTTGTTTCTATTTGCATGAAATATCTTTTTCCATCCCTTTATTTTCAGTCTGTTTGAGTCTCTTGATCTGAAGCAGGTCTCTTGTAGACAGCATATGTATGGGCCTTGTTTTCTCATTTGTTCAGCAAACCTGTCTTTTGACTGGAGCATTTAATCCATTTATATTTAAAGTGATTATTGATAGATATGTAGTTTTTGCCATTTTATTATTCATATTTATGATGTATTTTTTTCTTTCTTTCTTAAAGAAGTCCCTTTTAACATTTCTTGTAATACTGGTTTGATGGTGATGGAACTCCTTTAGCTTTTTCTTGTCTGGGAAGCTCTTTATCTCTCCTTTGATTCTAAATGATTAACCTTGCTGGGTAAAGTAATCTTGGTTGTAGGTTGTTGCTTGTCATCACTTCGAATATTTCATGCCAATCTCTCTGACCTGCAAAGTTTCTATTAGAAATCAGCTGACAGTCTTATGAGAGCTCCCTTGTAGGTAACTACTTTTCTTTTGCTGCTTTTAAGATTCTCTCTTTGTCTTTAACTTTTGGTGTTTTAATTATGATGTATCTTGGTGTGGGCCTCTTCGCTTCATCTTATTTGGGACTCAGAAAAGTATTTTTATATGTTCTAACAACTAAAACCACTTTTAAAAAATTTTATTTTTTAATTAAAGTTGACAGTCAATATTATAGTAATTTTAGATGTATAGCACAATGGTTAGACATTTATATAATTTACGAACTCATCTCCCCAATTAGTCTACTACTCATCTTAAACTGTGGTACTATACACAGTATTATTGATTATATTCCCTGTGCTGTACTTTCCATCCTTGTGACTGTTTTGTGACTACCAATTTGTACTTCTTAATTACTTCACCCTTTTCACCCAGCTCCCCTAACCTCCACTCTGGCAGTCACCCTTTCTCTGTGTCTATGTCTGTTTCCTTAAAACAGCACTTTTGTTTTGAGGATTCTTGTGGTAGAATCACAGTTTTGCCACTGTTTTCAGCAATACTTCATTAGTCACGTGCCTTTAATTAGTGCACAGTATTAAATCTTTTTTCTTTCTTTCTTTTTTAACTTTATGTAATGGAAATTTCAAATATATATACATAAATAGGATAGTATAGTGAATCTCTATACTCATCACTTAACATTAAAAAATTAACATTTTACTTGTCTTATTTATCTTTTCACTTTTGGATGGGGGTGGTAGAGTATTTTAAAGCAAATTTTAGGTTTCTTATTGCTAATTAATACTTAGATACTCATTTTAACTGATTTCGGAGTACTGGTTTTTTTTCCCCCCTCATCATGTATTTTGCAGCTCATATCGAGCATGTACACCTTTAGGCTTGTTATTCTTGATTAATTGACCCCTTTATCATTGTGAAATGTCCCTCTTTTTTCCTGGTAATATTTTTTGTTTTGAAGTCTGCAATGTCTGGTATTAGTATAGACACTGTAGCTTTCCCATGCTAAATGTTTCCCTTATATATTTCCCATCTTTTGACTTTTAGCCTCTCTGCACCTTTATATTTAAAATACATTTCTTGTAGACAGCATATAAATTAGGCTTTGCTTTTTTTAGCCAGTTCGATAACCTCTATCTTTTGATTGGAGTGTTTAAGCCATATATATTTGATGTCTTTTAATATAGTTAGATTTTAATCTACCAGTGTGCTAATTGTTTTCTCTTTGCACCATCTGTGCTTTGTTACTCTCTCTCTTTTCTTACCTTCTTTTGTATTAAGTAATTGAGTATTTTTAATATTCATTTTATCTACATTTTTGGCTTATTAGCTATACCTCTTTGGAGTGTGTGTGTGTGGGTGTGTGGGTGGTTCTAGGGCTTACAATATATTTTTTTAATTTATTAAAGTTTATAATATGCATTTTAAGTTTAGGTATAGTCTATAATACAGAGGTATTATATCCCTCTTATAAGACTCTACTTTCCTTGTTCCTCATTCTTTGTGTTCTCTTTGTGTTCCTCATTCTCTGTGTTCCTCATTCTATTGTTGCCATATATTTTTTCTATATATGTTGTAAATCTCACAGTACATTATTTTTGCTTTAAACACTTACTTTTAAAGGGAAATTGAAACGTGAGAAAGCTAAAGTCTTTTATATTTACCCATATATTTGTCATATCTGTGCTCTTCATTTCTTATTGTATATCCAGATTTCTAGCTGAGATCGTCCTTCCATCTGAAAGACTTCCTTTAATATCTCTTGTCACACAGGTATACTAGTGTTTGAAAATATTTATATTTCACCTGTATATTGAAGGATATTTTCATGCATGTAGAATTTCAAGTTGTTTTGAGTACTTTAAAGATGTCATTCCATTGTCTTCGGACTTTCATAGTTTCTGACAGTCAGTCTCTATTACTGGTTTT
>NW_011888867.1:1004691-1021306 GCF_000151845.1 Pteropus vampyrus
CATTATTTTTGCTTTAAACACTTACTTTTAAAGGGAAATTGAAACGTGAGAAAGCTAAAGTCTTTTATATTTACCCATATATTTGTCATATCTGTGCTCTTCATTTCTTATTGTATATCCAGATTTCTAGCTGAGATCGTCCTTCCATCTGAAAGACTTCCTTTAATATCTCTTGTCACGCAGGTATACTAGTGTTTGAAAATATTTATATTTCACCTGTATATTGAAGGATATTTTCATGCATGTAGAATTTCAAGTTGTTTTGAGTACTTTAAAGATGTCATTCCATTGTCTTCGGACTTTCATAGTTTCTGACAGTCAGTCTCTATTACTGGTTTTCAGACATTTGATTACAATATGCCTTGATGTAGTTTGTCTTAGTATGTGTTTTTTCCCTGCTTGGTTCATTAAGATTGTTGGATCTCTGGGTTTAGAGTTTTCACCAAATTTGAAAAAAAAGATTTCACTATTTTTTTTTCTTTTTTTCGCTAAAGTTTATTTATCTGTTTACAACAACAGGCAAAGCGTTTCACATCATAGATTTCACTTCCAACTCCTTGGAATGTTCATTTCTTTATCTAAAAGGAGAGACTAGACAGGAAAGGCAGGCAATGCTTAGACAACTGAAATAAAGTTGGGGCAGAGGGCAGTGCTAACATCATTCTCACAGGGATGGGCTATTAGTTGCAAGCTGCTTTTCTAGAATTGTTAGCTGGAAGCATCAGAGCACCACCTCTAGACACTCGAGCTGTCACAGCCTTCAGTCATCCCCACCACACAGGTACAGCAGTGCTTTCTGGTAGTCACTCTTCATGTCTTGCTGGATGTAGTAGAGGGACTTGCCATACTTTCTCTTGGATTCAGACCTTATTTTCAACATGTCCACTTTATGTGGGAGACCATGATTCTGATCATGATCTTATCATAAGTCTTCTTGCCCTTCATGGAGTCATACAGTTGGTCAGCAAAATACAAGGGCTTGTTCTGGATACATTGGACCAGGTTCAGGAAATCATTTTCCAGATGTCCCTTGACTTTCTTCTTCATGCCCTCCAACATATCATAAGGGCTGTAGCTCTTATGCCTTTCAGATGCTTTCTGGAGGTGACACATACTCTGCTCAGTCATGATGCTGAGCTATTTGGAACATCAGTTTCTTTCCTCTTCACTACAGCATCATGGAGATCCCAGGCATCTTGATCGATCAGTTCTTAATGAAGATCCCAGCCGTCTTCTGCTCTTCTACCGTTTGTGAGGGCAACCGTCAGCTTACACCAGATATGTGAGAAATAATGTCCTTCTCCAGATCAATCTTGTATATTTCCTTGTAGACTCTGTTAACTTCCTGTAGCTCCTGGTTGGTCCTTGAGCAGATGATCTCAGTGAGAGAGTCCTCCTCAGTCCCCAGCCCCTTTGTGGAGGCTTTCAGCTCTGAAACATCATACTGAATAGGTGTTTTCAGTTGTCCCAAAATCACTATCTCTAGGTAGCTGGACAAGGCTGACTTCAGTGCTGATGCAAATTCCTTTTTGGTCCTTCTCTGATAGGCAAAGGCAATATCCTGTCTCTGTTCATTGTTGCAGTTGATCAAAACATTGACAATGGTGAGTGACCTCATCCACACATTTGGTCTTGATGGCTGTTTCAGTGTTCAAAGCATTTTGGTCAACATCAAAGTTGGTGTAGGCTTTGACTGACTCATACGTACTTGGAGGTGTATTGTGATCACCCTCCAAGCTGAGCTTGCACAGAATTTCATGAACAGTACACATTTTGAAAGAAGCCGAGCAAGGGCTGCGAGTGTCCCCAGAAGCCAAACGCACTATAATTTCTTAAAATCTTCATCTGGTCCCTCCCCCTTTTCCACCAACCCTAATTATATGTATGGTAGACCTTCTGATATTGTCCCAAATGTTATTGAGGTTTCGTTAATTTTTTTCAGTCTTTTTTGTCTCTGTGTTTCATTTCGGGTAGTTCGTGTTGCTATGTCTTAAATTTTCACTGATACTTCTCTATGCTCTAATGTGCTGTTAATTATATACAGTGATATTTTCGTTTCATATATTATATTTTGAATCTTTAGGAGTTCTTTTTTATTAAAAAAAATATATCTTCCATTTGTCTATTATAGTCATGTTTCTCTTTAGTTCTTGAGCATAATAATGGTGTAGCTGTTTTAACATCCTTGTCTTGTTCTGTCATTTCTGGGTTTGTTACTATTGACTGACTTCTCTCTTAGTATGAACTTTTTTTTTTCTGGTTTCTTGGCACATCTAGTAATTTTTGATTGGGTGTTGGATGAATGTCTGGCTTTTATTGTCTTTCTTTAAAGAGTTTTGGTTTTGTTTTGGCAGACAGTAAGTTGCCTGCTGATCAGTTTTTCATCTTTTTGAAATCTGTTTTTAAGTCTTGCTAGGGTAGATCTAGAAGTTTTTATTTTAGGGACATTTCAGCCCTATACTAAGGGGAGAACCCTCAGGGGTCTCCACCAAAGATTCCAGGTGATCGATCACCAAGAACTCTTCACTCTGACTTGCTGGAGCTTGAATTTCTTCCTGCTTATGGGCTATGGGAATTAATCAGCTTTCAATTTTCCTGTCATTCTTTTTCTGATTTTGTGGAGTTTCAGTATCCACGTGTTGCCCAATACTTAGCAAAGACTAAGAGGACACCTTGCAAATTTCTGGAGTTTTTTTTCTCTGTGGCTTCCTTTCTTTCTGGAATTGTGCTCCATAAGTTCCAGCCTCTTCAGTCTCTCTTAACTCTGTTATTTGTCTCCCCAACTCAGAGAGATTGATGGGCTCTTTTGGTTTCCTCTCACTTCATTGAGATCCAAAAATTGTCTCCAGGCATAAAGCCTGGGCAATCAGTCTTTTGACCTTCAGAATATCCTGTAGTGTGGATTGTCTGATTGCTTCCTCGTGGTATCATTTTGCTTGATCTAGAAGCATGATTACATTTAAAAATTTAGAGCAAGAATGCTTCACAGGCAGTGTTTTTACACACTTCTCATTGTATCACTAATGAGGCATAATTACTGGTGGTCTTGCTTTTTAATTATGGTCAGGTTGCGCTCTGAGTTCAGATGATATTAGCCTAATCTCTCCATTAGCATGTTTTCCATAAACCATTCACATTCATGGATCTTTTTTTGTATTTTAAATATAACTAAGAAGATATAGTTAAAAGTATTGTATTTTAAAGCTACTTGAACTAATTCCTCTCTCTGTGGTGTTATGTCACCAATTTGATATAAAATTTAAAATTAGATAATTTAATTTCTTAAAATATTTTCTTGCTGATAATATCTCAAGATCACTGTTTACCTTTCAAAAACTACATTTAATAGGTGTTCGCTTTCATCCAAAGAATTTCAGTGTAACAAAAATAAAAGAATTCGAATGTACCTGCAGTACCTATTTGCCTACATGGTTTATGCACTCTAACATTTTTCCTATTTGACGTTTTGATTTATGGTTTGCATCTTAAAAGAAATAAAAGAGAAGTAGGTAACTTCTAACAACCTAGGTATTACCTTCCTTTTGTATGATAATGTTATTGTGTGGGTGGGAATTCCATAAGTATATGTCAGTTTGATTTTAGAGTTTGTAAACTGACCCAGAATAGTAAAGGTGAAGCAATATGGGCATTCAGTTCTATATCATGTTCATACGTGTGGATTTCTTTTAAAGAGTATTTGAAAGTCAGCTGGTTAGAATAGACCGTAATTGACTTTTGGCTCCAAGCACCAGTGAGGTGTTTTATGGGGGCATTAATCTTGTCTGTGGAATCAATTTTAAATGAAGTATAAAATTCTGCCTTCACATATTTCTTTCTGTCTGGTAGTTGAATTTAATATTAAAAACTTTCTTTGAATACATTTCTATTCTGCACAATCTTTACTTTTTTTATAGAAATGGTATAAAATACTGCATTTTGAAATTTCTGGTAGTTTTTTCCCCAGACATTTGTTAAGTATGCACTATCAGTTTCCCTGAGATCATAGCGAATTTAAGGAAGGTCAAAGATGGAAATTAGTTTTTCTGACTCTATCTTTCTAAATGCAGACTCTTAAATTTAAATTAGGATGTTAAAGATTTTCTGCCTCACACTGCTCATCTGAAGTACTGTGTGACACAACACATATAAGAGGGCAGTTGGCATTGGCAATTTTCACATTCCTGGACACCCTCTTTTAAGGCATAATGTGTTACAGCAAACGTCTAGCTGTATATGTTGCTTCTTGATTGCCTTTTGTGCTATTGCCTTTGTCTGGACTTTATTTGAAACCATAGCAATAAGAAGTAAAATACGAGTTTTAATTAAGTTATTAATGAGCAGAATTGTAACTCGCGAACTGGTGAAAAGTAGAAACTATCTGTATATTCACGTAATGTCAGCTTAAGTCTGATAGGCCACGTAACTCAATGAATATTTTATATAACTGTAAGACAATAAAGATACTTTACAAAATAAATAGAAGACCAGAAAGAGTGCTGAATTGGCTGGAGGGGCTGGGAGATCTCCCAAAAGAGATGACTCTTAAGTAGGAATTTGCCATGCTGGCAAGAAGAAGAAGGGTATTTTAGGAAGAGGGGGGGCGGTGGCCGGCCGGCGCAAAGACCAGAGATGAGAAAAGAGCTTAGGGTATTTCAGGAACAATTCATACAAAATGACTGAATTGAAATCTGTTAGAAAGAGCCATTAATCTTCTCATTCTTAAATTCCTGGCGTGCTTTGGCAACTATTGCCTGGTAATTCATTTTATCAAAACATTTATAGTGTTGATAGGAAGAATTAAAGCAATTAAGATATTTTTGAAGGTCCAGGAGTATAACTTTATTTTCTGTCCAGGTAACATTAATATGAAAGTCCATTAAATTCATTAAATCTTTTTATTTATTCCAGAAATGCTCTTTTTTTTTTTTTTTGGAGAGAAATAGATATATCTGATCTTTCTTCATTCAATAATAATAATAATAGAATAATAGTAATAATAGCAATCTGTTATCTTATTTTGTTGGAGAAATTTTAACATTTTAACTGTGAAAAGATATATCATACAGTCACCTTGCTGCTAATTACATGACCTGGTGTCTCTGCCTTCTTCCCCTTTCCCTCCCCTGCCTCCTTCCCTCCTTGCAACAGCCCTTGAGCTTGGGGTGGCTTGTTAGAAGAATTCAGGTCACAGTGGGACTCCTGCTGGATGTGTATGGGTGCTTTGTCTACACCCCTGGTTTCTTTTTTAAGTCTTAAATGATGCCCCCCTTCCAAGCCATATTCCTTTCCCCACTCTCAACTGCCACCCTTGGCTGAAGTATAAATTGCAACCCCTCTACTCTGCTGAAACTGGCCTTTGGTGAGGAATTCAGGGCTTTCCCCATATCTTCTCCCCTCACCTTTGTATGCTGCTTCCTCCTCTTCAAGTCCCTTTTATCACCGTCACCACCAAACACTTTCCATGACACTCTCTTGCTTTGGCCAAAAGCCATCAGGTAAGGTTGGAAAGAGTCTCTGACCTTCGTCTTTAGTGTTGGAACCACTTTCATTTACTCTCCACCAGCCTAGGAAATGAATATTGGGTCCTCGGCCCTGCCACCCTTTGCCGTCAGCAGCAGCTGATGTGTTTTTTTCAGCTTAGGTCTGATAAAGTGAAAAGAACAGTCAGCAGGGTTACTCAGACATACCAACTCTCAAAGTTCTTGGTGGTTAAGCTTGGAGAACGGCCATAGAAAACACTTGTAAACATACATGATCCCTCTGAATGAATTGTTTACTTTTTCTATAATTGCTATAGCTTTTAAAAATGGAAGTTTTCAACAGGACTTTCATTTGGTCTTCTTTGCAATCCATTTGGGTCTAGTTTGGAATCTGACAACTGGAACAAAACCTTGGATTCAGTTCATATTTAGATTTTGATGCTGCTGCTTCTCACAGTCCTCAGCAGGGATTAAGAAAGAACTTGGTCTGCACCGCAGATCCCTGAAATTGGCAGGCTTGACTTCCTGACAAATTGCTGCGTTTTTCTACTTTTCTCTTCGGGACCACTAAATACTGAGATGGGGATGCATACCAAAATAAAGGCAATTTGTTGTGTTCTAAAGGTTTTTTTTTAATTTAATATTTGTATAAAACTACCTTTTGAAGCAGCAGCTATCAAGTCTGAAAAGCAATTAACGTTTCCATCAATTTTTTTCTGAGAAATCTTAGTTCTAAAGATTTAACATCCTAATAAGTAAAGTTTAACATAACAGTATTTCATAAGTAGCTTTTTTATTGTCAGACCATTGCCTGATTTTAATATAATAAAAGTAGGCGTTTATACTTAAACAAAAATTTTAACCTATAAATACAGTATCATTTTAAGTGTAAGCAAAGCTCTCAGGGATATACGGTTAAATTTACCTGAAGATGGTAAAGGAGTAGTAACATTTTGATTTCACTTGTTTCCTCCCTTCCCCATATCTGTTTGTTATCTCAGAATCAATCAATTTATATTTTGGAGGGTAACTTTTGGGGAGAAAACAAAAGAACACATATAAAAGTCATCTCTAAATCAATGGAACTTTTTTAAGGATAAAAATCTGCTGTGTCAGAAGTGACTAAATATTGAAGAGATATAACCACTAACTGATACTTTATACTTTCTCTAAATTTTGAAAAAATGTTAGTTTGTTTATTATGTTATAAATCCATGGTAGCTTACTTCGTAGGTACTCTTGTTGACATTTTATCTGCAGAATGTTTTGGAGAGAGGGTCTTAGCTCATTCTACAATAACAAAATACCATAGTCTGGGTGTCTTAAATAATAAAATTTATTTCTCACAATCTAGAGAATGGGAAGTCCAACATCAAGGGGCTGGCAAGGTAGTTTTTATTCCAAGGCCTCTTTTGGCTTATAGGTGCCGCCATCTCCTTGTGTGCTCACATGACCTCCTTGGGGAGACAGTGAGAGTGAGCTCTTTGGTGTCTCTTTTTATAAGGGCACTAATCTCATTATAAGGGCCTCTCCCATATGACTTTACCTAACCCTAATTATCTCTCAAATACCCCATCTCCAAATACCATCTTACTGTAGGTTAGGGCTTCAACACATGAGTTTGAGGGGAACACAGACATGCAGTCTGTAACAAAAGGTAATAAGAATTCCTCATCAATATTTTATGTTTTTATCATTTCAAGAAAATTCTGAAAGGAAATGAATAGATCTTAAGAGTTTGCTTAATAACATGATCAAAACTGGGCTTCAGAAAATCCTCTTGTGGGGGTCAGTTGGACCTTGCCTCCTTAAATGTTGTACTCCGTCACACATCTCTCTTTTGAGTTTTCATTTGCACAGAAGCTGAATATAAAAACATGTTGATAGTTCACTTCAGCTAAAGCAGCGGTCCCAAAACCCCAGGTCATGGACTGATACCGGTCCGTGGCACAGCAGGAGGTGAACGGCAAGCACACGGGCCAGCAAGCGAAGCTTCATCTGTATTTGCAGCTGCTCCCCAGTGCTAGCATCCCCGCCTCAGCTCCACCTCAGATCATCAAGAATTAGATTCTCATAGGAGCATCAGTACCTGGTGCCAAAAAGGTTGGGGACCGCTGGGCTAAAGGGAAGAATAGTTTGTAAGCAAGAGTTTTGTGATTTACTTATTTAATTATCAAGTCAGCTACTCAAACTAACAGAGTCTAGTTCATAGTTGTGCAAACGTAAAGGAATGCTTGAGGGATAAACACAACTTGGAAATCACGTGAGAGTTGGAAATGAGGTCCTGGGTGCCTTGGTAATGTCTTTTTATGGAAAGTACTTGTTTTAATTTTTTTATTTTTAAGCTTCATTTTCCCATTATGAATTTTCTGGCATAGATATACACAAAAGTTTTATTTGTCCAAGAAATGAAGAATAAAGTTATGCAACAGTCTTCTGGTGGAAACAGTTTTCTTTCCACTGTAAAACTAGCTTAGTTTCTAGCTACACTGAATGCTAAAGATTTTTATCTGGGTGGAGATCAGTTAGAAGATGAGTGAAATTAAGCCCCACCTACTAGAATGGGGAAAATCTACATGAATTATTTAGAAATCTGCAAGGGAGATTCTTCTCCCCTCCCCCTTTTTAATTAATTTACATTAGCTGAACCTATTTATTTTGTGCTCAAAATATTTCAGCTTTGGTCATCAAGCACTCTTTCAGTTGTCTCCTGTGTCTCTTTGAGATCATTCTATAAATGTTGTTTTATTTTTGGATCACATTCTTTATGGCACTACAAGATTATCCATCCAGATTTATCTTGTATAGTTCCTGTCCCAGCCCTAGATTCTGCATTTTCACCAAGGGACCTTATTAGTTCCTTGTAATTGGAGAAAGTATTAGAAATCTAGATATTGGTGCTATGCTTCATTGCTACTGGGGTGTTGTTACTTTTATGCCCTCTCAGCTACAGAGCAAGGAAGTATTTGTGTGTACACAAACCCATGGATATACATAAATCTATAAATATTTCTATATGTAACCATCTGTTTCTATATTAAGCTAAGCATGAGTTCATATTAATGCCTCTCACTCTAATCCATTATCACATGGTCATTTTACGCTTTTCCTCTTGCTTATCTGTAAATTCCCACCCTAACTGTGAGAAACTTGGCTCCAACCATCCACCATTTATTTACTTAATTGTTCAATTCCATTACACATGTGTAGCTGTATTAGAATTACCAACTATGCTCCTGTGGGAAACAGCTTCATCCAGTAAAGTCTAGCGCTTATGAGTAATCGGTTCCTTTTGCATTTAGTCATACAGGTGCCAGTCATTTCCAAAATTACTTAGGTCAGCATCCTTTCCTCTACTCATGGCTGTTTTATATATTTGTAATACAGTTAGATTCTTTTTTTATCATTAAATTTATTGGTGTGACATTGGTTAATAAAATTTTAGGTTTTAAGTGTACAGTTCAATAATACATCATCAGTTAGTCTTTTGTCATAGTTTCATTCTTTCCTAAAAGTTTTTTTAATTTGCATACATTAAGTTTCATTCTTTGTGCTATAAAGTTCTGTGAATTTTGACAAATGTGGATTGGGATAGTAACTTTTACTTGAGTTTTAAAATGCTTAAAAAATGGTTTTGCCAAAATGACTTTAGGCCCTACTTTTAACTCTAAAGTGCCATGATTCTAACATTTACCTTTTCTCATTTTGGCCTCCCTTTAATGTTTTTCTTCTGGAAGTTAACACTATTAAAAGTTAGCAATTTGGGAGATTTATTTAAGGTAGGCCCCTGGCAAAGGAATAGTTATATTCCTTGAAGAATCCAGGTGACATAGATTCTACAGCTGACATTTACTCATAATTTAGTATAGAATGGAATCCTGGCATTTTTCTCCCTGATCATTTTTGTGTGTTATCCATATTGTTCATTGTACAGTTTTATACTTAGGTGGTTAGCTCATTTGGTTAGCAAAGAGTTCAGGTGCCACAAGTAGTTTAAGATTTAGTTTTATTTCAGTAACTTCATCAGTGAAGGAAAACCTATTTCATGGTCTCCTCTCAACTAAGGCAAACTGTCTTACAGATGGCTTTGTGCCTTGGGTTACAGGGAGGGCTGTATGAAAGTATGGTCCAATAGGAATTCTCCAGGAGTACACGTGACAATCAGAGGTGAGTCAGTAACATTAACCTCTTCAGTAAGGGACCTTGTGATCTTCATTCATTAAAAAAGTATTGTTATTGATAAGGTACCTAATAATGTACCAGACATACAAAGATCCATATGACTTAGTCTCTGCCCTCAAGTAGTACACAATCTAGTGTGAAGATAAGGAAGTTAAAGTGAAATTTAGAAGCAGATCATAGAAAGACTGGCTGGATAAGTGAACAGAGTTTTTGGAGACATCTGTTGGAGATTAGAAAAGGTTAAATAGTCCATCATAAATTAAAAGTTTTCAGAGCAGATTTATTTTGTTTAAAGGCATTCAGCCATTACTTAGATCAATGGTCTCCAAACTTTTTGGCACCAGGGACCAGTGCTCCTATGAGAATCTAATGCCTGATGATCTGAGGTGGAGCTGAGGTGATGATGCTGGAGGGGTGAGGGGGCTACAAATACAGATGAAGCTTCACCAGCTGCTCACCTCCTGCTCTGCGGTCTGGTTCCTGTAACAGGCCACACACTGGTACAGGTCTGCGGCCTGGGGTTTGGGGATCCTTGACTTAAATGACATCTGTGTAGCTCATCTGTACGTTTTGTCAACAGTGTAAGTTTAAATTATATGGGAGATGAAAGCTACAGTTAATTCTGTCTAGTATATTTTCTCTTTGATGACATAGACATTTCTATAAAAAATAGAACTTGATGAGAATTAACTCAAGAAACAGAGAAATGAGTTGTCCTATCACAAAAGAAATGGAATAGGCTAACATATTTACAAGTGATTCCTGTCAAATATTCAAGAAACAGATAATTCTGGCTTTATATAACCTTTTTCAGACACTAGGGGGTAAAAGGGACAGTCCCTAAATCATTTAATGAAACTGGAATGATTCTGATTTCAAAACCAGAGATGGATAACAAAGAAAAATTATAGGCCATGTCTCTCATGAACATAGATGTAAAAATCCTAAACCAAACATTAGCAAACTGAACCTAACATTATAAAAAAATATAATAAATCATTGCCTATTTCAGTTTGAGGAGTGCAGGCTTGTTTTAATATAAAATCAATTAACATAATTTATTTCACCAACAGACTAACAAAAACACATGGTATTTTAATAATTACAGCAAAAACATTTGATAAACTCTTAAAATCCATTTATGACTTTAAAATCAAATCACTGCATATACTGCAGATGGGAATGTAAATTGGAACAATCACTTTGGAAGACAGTTTGACATTACCTAATATAGATGTACATGCCTGTGCCCTACATCCAGCAATTTCACTCCTAAATATGTACCGAAGAACATTGTTTTCAACCTATGGCTTGAAGCCAATTAGTAAGAATAAGACAATTTAATGGCATTTGACCAACACTTTTCTAATGTGTTAAATACAATAGAAAATATCAGTGTATCTCATTGTAAGGGTATTACTTTGAGAAATTTATTGTCAGTTATGTATCTGTGTATGTGAAGGTAGACTGATTTGTGAGATAAAATGTATTTTTGTGTCAACGGTACTATAGGAATGTGTGAACAGTACTATAGGAAAACTAAAAAATGCTCGTTATTTCATAAGAACAAAATATTGGAGACAGTTGATTTCTTTCAGCAGTAGAATGGATAAATTGTGACATTTATACATTGAAGTTTTGCACTGCAGTGAAAATGAGCTACAACTACATCCAACAATTAAAGAATATGTTGCTTAGGAATATATTTTTATGTGATATATTGGTAGAACTATAAAGGAAAGTGAGGGGATAGTAAATAATGATTACTTCTGGTCGAGTCAGAGGTGGATGGTGATGAGGGGGCATACAGAGGCCTTCTAAAGGTCCTTGTGGTGTTCTATTTCCTTATTAGGGTATGGGTGCACAGTGCTTCCTTATTTTTAAATTGTACATCTTTGTTCTGTGTAGCTTTTAAAAATTGTAAAACAAACAATATAAAAGGTACTATTTTAATCATTTTTAAATGACATTGAATATATTCACATTATTGTCCAATACTCACCATTATCCCTCTCAGAATTTTTTCATCTTCCCTGACTAAAACTCCGTACCCATTACACAATAACTCCCTGTTCTCCCTTCCCTCCAGCCCCTGGCAACCACCATTCTTCTGCCTGTATGAACTAACTACTCTAGGTATTTCATCAAGTGGAATCATACAGTACTTCATCTTTTCTATCTGGCTTGTTTCACTCAGCATAATTTCTTTAGGCTTCTTCCATGTTGTAGCATGTGTCAGAATTTCATTCCTGTTTAAGGCTGAAGTGTGTGTGTGTGTGTGTGTGTGTGTGTGTGTGTGTGTGTGTGTGTACTTCATTTTCTTTATCCATTTATCCACTGATGGACATTTGGTTTGTTTATACCTTTTTGCTATTGTGAACAATGCTTCTGTGAACATGGGTGTACAAATATCTGTTTGAGTCACTGCTTTCAACTCTTTTTGGTATGGATCCAGAATTAGAATTGCTGGACTGTGTGGTAATTCTGATTAATTTTTTTGAGGAACCACTATACTGTTTTCCACAGTAGCTATACCTCTATACAGTTTTATATCTATGATATTTTTGGCTGTTAAAATTAATTATAAAAGACAATTAAGAGAAAGAAGGAGCTTTAAATAATGTATGTATATAGATATCTGTGGATATATAATTTTGATTTGTTCTTATTTTTTAATTTTTCATTTTTCAGTTATGGTTGACATACAATACAATACTATATTAGTTTCAGGTGTACAACATAGTGATTAGACATCTATATAACTCACAAAGTGATCACCCCAATAAATCTAGTGCCCCTCTGCTATGCTTTCTATCTCCATGACTGTTTTGTAACTGCCAATTGGTACTTAATCCCTTCCTCCTTTTTTCACCAATCCCCCACAGCCCCATCCCATTGGTAACCCTCAAAATGTTCTCTGTATCTATGAGTTTGTTTCTACTTTTTTGTTTGCTTATTTTGTTTTTTAGATTCCACATAGATGTACAATCATACGGCATTTGTCTTCCTCTATCTGACTTACTCCACTCAGTACACTACCCTCTAGGTCCATGATAAAATATCTTTTTCCATCCCATTACTTTTAATCTGTGTGTCTTTTAATCTGAAGTGAGTCTCTTGTAGGCAGCATATGTAAGCGTCTTGTTTTCTTATCCATGCAGCCACCCTGTCTTTTGATTGGAGCATTTAATTCTTTTTCATTTGAAGTACTCCTTGATAGATATGTAGCTATTGCCATTCTTTATTTAGATTTTTGATACATATTTTTTTCTTCTTCTTAAAGAAGTCCCTCCAACATTTCCTGTAATACTGGCTTAGTGACTATGAACTCCTTTAGCTTTTTCTTTTCTGGGAAGTTCTTTATCTGTCCTTTGATTCTAAATGATAACTTTGCTGGATAAAGTAATCTTGGTTGTATTGTAGGTCCTGGGTTTTCATCACTTTAAATATTTTGTGCAGAGCCCTCTGTTCTGTTGAGAAATAGTCTGATAGTCTTATGGGTGTTCCCTTGTATGTAACTGGTTGCTTTTCTCTTGCTGCTTTTAAGATTTTTCTCTTTGAATTTAACCTTTAGCATTTTAATTATGTCTTGGTGTGGGTCTCTTCGGATTCATCTTGTTTGGGATTCTGTGAACTTCCTGGGATAGTATGTCTATTTCCCTCACTAGGTTAGGGAAGTTTTCTGTCACTATTTCTTCCAACAGGTTTTCAATTCCTTGCTCTCTTCTCCTTCTGGTACCCCTATGATGTGACTATTGTTCCACTTGACGTTTTCCCAGAGGCTTCTTAAACTATCTTCATTTTTTTGGGTTCTTTTCTCTTGTTGCTGATTGGATTGAGTGTCCTCTGCTGCTCCGCCCTCTGTGTCGCTGATTCGATCCTTCGTTTCATCCACTCTTTCGATTCCCTCTAATGTACTCTTCATCTCAGATATTCCTCATTTCTGACTGGCTCCATTATGTTTTCCATCTCCATTTTTATGTTTTCTGTCTCTTCGTTAAAGTTCTCACTGAGTTCATCTACTCTTCCCCAAAGTTCCTTGAGCATCTTTATAACCAGTGTTTTTTTTTTTTAACAGTAAGGCATATATATATTTACACTGTGTGTTCACCTCCTATAGTTAGATTTCTTTGTATCACCACATAGACTCCCTCTACCCCATTTACCCTCCCCCTCCCCCTCCCCCCTTCCCCCATAACAGTGTTTTGAACTCAGCATCCGATAAAAAATTGCTTGTCTCAATTTCGATGAATTCTTTTTCTGGAACTTTGTTCTTTTCTTTCATGTGAGACATGCTTCTTTGTTTCCCCATTTTGGCTACCTCCTTGTGTCTGTTTCTATGTATTAGGTAGGACTCCTAAGTCTCCTGATCTTAGTAGAGTGGCTTTATGTGGTAGGCGTGCTGTGGAGCCCCTTGGCACAGACCTGGGAGGGGTCCAGCTGCAGGCCAAGTTTAGCCACAGTTTGTACACCTCTGGGGCCACCTGGTAAGAGTTGCCAAGCAGTCCATATATGGCTGCCACTTGTGCTGGGCTTACAAGTACCTCAAGGGGCCAAATTAGAAACTGAGGCTGACTGCCACTGGTGTGGGGCTTGGGGCTACTCAGCAAGAGATATGGAGCACGCCAAGGCCAGATGCTGCTTCTTTGGGTTTTGTGAGCCTTTGAGAGATTTTATGAAAGGTCGCAGCAGGAGCCAAGACAGCTGGTTTGTATGGAATAAATTGCTGGAAGCAGCTTGGGTGGGCCCACCAGTTGGGAGAAGCAGAGTCTCAGGGAATCCCCTGGGCAGAGCGACCTTTGTTATCTGCAGGCTGGGAGAGGGGAGGGCTCAAAAAAAGAAAAATGGCCAGCACCTCTGTCTGGGAGCCAGCCGCCCCTCCACCCCTTGCCCTGAAGACCAACAGCCCAGTGCCTCCCTGTACGTCCCAGGGGCCCTTCAAGCAGCTGCCCCGGCCCTGAAGCTCAGAGCGAGTGAGTCTGTCTGTGAGTAAGGCCGGGCGTGGGCGCTTTAATAGGAACAGTCTCCAATTCCTGCAGCCCTCCATCTCACTCAGCCACTACTTCTGCTGGTTTTCATAGCCAGAGGTTTGTAGGGACTTCTCTTCCCAGCACTGGAACCCTGGACTCAGGAGCCCAGTATGGGGTTGGACCCCTCGCTTCTCAGGTGGGCGAGGGAGAGCCAAGGTAGCCCTCCCGATTCTCGATCGCTATACGTGGTTGTGGGACCAAGCCATTTCGCGTCTCTGCCTCTCCTACTGTTTTGAGGTGGCCTGCCATTTGAGGTGACCTAGTTGTAGGGCTTTTGTTCAGCCAGACCTCTGGTGACTCCACGTACTGGTTGCTCTGTAGTTTTGTTATAATTTTGGTGTGGTCTCTGGCGGAGGTGTGCACAGCCTCTACATTCTTCGCCATCTTGAACCCTCTCTTATTTGTTCTTTTCTCATTGTTTTTGAACTGACTGTGAAAGAGTTGTCTAGATGCTTCATTAAAAATAAAAGTGAGTGGGATCCAACCTTACCCTGCACCCTCGCTGTGAAATTTTGATTTGGTTGGTTTGAGTGGACTTAGGAATCTGAATTTTAATAGTTCTCAGATGATTCTGATGGGGAGCCATTGATTTACTTTTTTGTCATAAATACTGTTAGTTGTTTACATTAGGAAGATAGCTGAAAATTAATTTGCTGAGTCAAAAGGTTTGCACGTTTCAAATTGATAATATTACCAAATTTAATATATTCTTGAACTTTTTTATATGAACTTTTCTTTCTGAAGAAGGAAATACTTAACCAAATATTTCTGTGCAATAGAAATATTTGTATAAGACATACAGATATATTTAGAAGAAGTAAATCAAAGTAGAAGTTGTTTGCCTTAAATTTTTTTAATTATGGGGAAATATTCCTTTAATGATATAAACCTGATTATGCAAAATAAAAATTTAATTTTTGAAAATTATTTCTTTTATTGAAATAGATCTGTAATGGATGAGTAAACCAGAAAGATGTTAGCCCTTCTTAAAACTGAAACCATGAAGCGATGATTGCTTTAGCCATCCTTAACCCAGGGGAGACTTTTCTTTTTCTTATTATTTCACAGGCTTTCCTCTGGATCTTAAAGAGTTTTCTGACTTACATCATTTTGGAAGGAGGTTTGGTCTCCTTCTCCTCCTCCTCCCTTCTCCCGTCTCCTTCTTCCTCCTCCTGAGGACTCCTCCTCCTCCTCCTCCTTCCTTCCTCCTCCTCCTTCTTCTTTTTCCCCCTCTCTTTCTCCTCTTCCTCCTCTTCCTCCTCCTCTTTTTTTTAAGTAGCAGAAAATAGCATCTTGCATGAGAACCCGATGTTTAAAACTTTAGCTTCTATGGGAAGTTTGGAAACTCTGTGGTTTGGCTATAATATTTCCAATAACAGTAATAAAATTTGACTGATAAACTACTCAATTGCAGTTTAAATGAACAAAAAGTTGCTACAGTTAAATCTTGTTAAATATATAGACCTTAAGAATTCAGTGGGGAAAAACATGAGTGAAAAAGCATTATAAATTTAACAGCCAACTAAAGGAAAGAGTAGCTATGCTATTTCTAAAAGAAATCAGATTGCATTCATCTTTTGTGAACTCTTGCTGGTATCTGTCATTTCTTTTTCTGGCATTAGGAAATGGTTTCCCAGCATACTTGAAAAAGCTAGTTTTAGGTTAAGTAGCCTAAAGAAAAGATACCCACTTGGCAAAAACAAAATTTAGTCTATGTAACTTATTTTAATTGTCTACGGGATTTTTTTTCCACAAAGCAAGTAAGTGGTAAAATGAAATATCATAACTTAGTAGTAGTTCCAAAAATACTGGTTCAAGTTCATATTTCTTGAGAGAGAGAGAGAGAGAGAGAGAGAGAGAGAGAGAGAGAGAGAGTGTGTGTGTGTGTGTGTGTGTGTGTGTGTGTGTGTGGTTTCCTTTCTT
>NW_011888867.1:1021715-1075455 GCF_000151845.1 Pteropus vampyrus
CTTTTAAGAACTGGATCTCTGAAGGCGGGGCGTCTCCTCCCCCACGTTCCCGGTATGCACCTGGCGCACTTGGGGGGCCTGGCACACCCAGGGTATGGTCTGTGGCTCCACCTGGGGCATGAACCCAGGACCTTCTACATATAAAGCAGACATGCTAACCACTACACTATGGAGCCACCCCCAGATTCTGTGCATTTTAAATTTAAGAATAAAAATTCCTACTTCTTCATGCCCCATTTTTACCCTCCCTCTTCTCGTTTTGTCTTAGCCATCTGAACTCTGATTTTACTATTTTTTATTTTAATTTTTGATACGAAGTTTCTGTTTTGTTCATCAGAATAGCTACATATTAACATTTAGGTTTTCGTCATTGACTCAAATGAATTCATCAAGCTGTGTTTGCTTATTCATTCAGCAGCCTTTAGCAGAGTGCTTATTTGAATGCAGGAAATAGAGTTATTTTCTGTTGAGCCGTAAGTGGAGAGGAGCAGAAAGACAGACAGCTGCAGTACAGTAGTCCTTCCTTAACTGTGGCTTCACTTTCAGGGGTTTCAATTACCAGCAGTTAACTATGGTCCAAAAATATTAAATGGAAAATTCCAGAAATAAACAATTCGTAAGTTTTAAATTGCGTGTCATTCTGAGTAGCATGATAAAATCTCCAGCCATCCCAGTCCATCTTGCCCAGGATAGGAATTATATACTTTTGTCCAGCATACCTACACTGTATGTGCTCCCCACCTGTTAGTCACTTAGTAGCCACCTTGGTTATCAGATTGACTGTTGTGCTTATGTTCAAGTCACCCTTATTTTACTTAATAGTCACCCTAAAGTGCTAGAGCAGTGATGCTGGAGGTTCACATATGACAAAGAGAAGCCGTAAAGTGCTTCCTTTAAGTGAAAAGGTGAGTGCAATACAAGAAGATATTTTGAGAGAGACCACATTCACATAACTTCAACTACAGTATATTGTCATAATCTTTTATTATTTGTTGTTGTTAATCTCTTACTGTTCCTAATTTATAAATTAAAGTTTATCGTAGGTATGTATGTGTAGGAAAAAATATAGTATATATAAGGTTTGGTACTATCTTAAGTTTTAAGGAATCCACTGGGGGTCTTAGAATGTGTCCCTGGCTGATAAGGGGGAACTACTGTACCGCGATTGCTAGAATGCAGGCAGGTACTTAGTACTGTGGCGGCAAAGAGGGAGAGGTGGGTGTACTTTGAGCACTTCTGCAGCCTGATGCAGTCAATTCTGAGTTAACAGTTTATTACTGTTATAGTATGGTTATTTGCTCTTTTTGCATTTTTCTTACTTAAATTGTTTTTGATAAGAAAAAAATTTTAAAGCCAGAAAAATGCATCTTCAATGCCTCCTTTTTCCCCTCTAACTTCATTCTGATTCATACTATACTTCAAATACAAGCTTTTTGTTTCAGATCATTGCTGTATGTTAAATTATTACAATCAGAATTGTTCTATACTTTATATATTATTACTGTTCTCTCTTAAAATCTAAAAATTCAAGCTCTCACAAAATGTAAATGTGGGTATTAAGTTCCATTATACTTTTTCTACAGAATTTGCAGAACCTAGATTGAAACCAGTACATTTTTCGTGATCATTTATGCTTAATAATAACAAATCCTTTGGTTGCTACATATGAGTGTGGGGAATGGCTCTGAAAACTAGTGCATTTCTACTACTCTGTAAGTCAAAATGCTTTCATTTAATATCAACCATTATAAAGTGATTTTTAAAAGTATACTGATCGGTGGTTTGGGGAAATACTATTTTTCAGTTCTATTAAAAGGAATTTTAATTATGTAACACTGATGAGTTAACCAGTTTTTAAAAACTCACTGCAGCTGATATCTGTTTTTAAATTTGGAATGCTTTATAGTGCTATGAATTTCTTGTCAAAATAGCTCAGTTTGCTAATAGCAACAGTAGTTATGCCAAATTATTCTATTTCTAGACTTTTTTGTCAAATCATTGACTGTCAAGAATTAAAGCGTCTCCAGGTTATGAGCTTCCATTAATGTAGAAAACACTCATCGAATAAAATATAGTTTTTACCTTTTTATCCTAAAAGTAATTCTGTGAATGGCAAAGAATATCAGTTCAAGAGACAGTAATTTGAAAAACTTTCATCCTTCCATCTTTCCCCTCTGAAATCCTACATATTCTCAAATGTTTGCTTCTGTACCGTCCTTCTCACACTAGTTGGAAGCTGTCTCTTCCTTTCCTGAACTGCTAAAGCTTCTTGTTTTGTAGTATAATAGTTTTTCAAAGGAAAAGATGCTACAGAGCCTAATAAATGGTTTCTTCAACACAGGTCTGTCCTGTGTTGTTGTTCTCTATTTGGGTGTCTTTACTCTTACTGGGCAAATCTCTTTGAGAGGAAATAGTAGCATATCCTCTTTTTATAACTCTCATGGGAGTTAAGCACAATATTTTCACATATAGCGGATGTTCCGTTGATGTTTGTTGAATGCCTGAAGTAACATAGAATTCGTATTTTACCATTTTTCCACTTTTTATAACTTTTTTATTTAGTACAATAATGGTAATGGTATATTAATAAGAAGGTGTATTATCATCTTAGATTGAATTATATTGCGGTCTTCCTTAAATCCTCATTCGATAGTATGTTTTCAAGAGTAGCATTTAATACTTTTTGGCTCACATTAATGCTGCTGAAGTGGGTGACTTCATGAGTTCATAATGACATCTGTACAAGGTTGCTACTTGGCCTCTGACGCTTCAGAAGCCCTTATGCAGAGGGATGACTGGGTGCTTTCCATTCATTCTAGCCACACATTCTTTAAGTTAAGCCTTAGTGCTTTATTTTACTATCAGTAAGAAATTCTCTTAATTGCATTTTTAAAAACCTTTTGAATTTGTGAAGAATAAGCTTGATTGCATTTTAAATCTTCAGCTTCCTTTTAGGTAAGTGTATTCTGATTTTCATAAAGATGCATTTATTCCTGGGGGATCATCAGATGTCTAGTTGTGTAGAAATCACAGGCACCATTAATCAAATATTATACGAGGACTGGCAGTTTTACATGGATAACAAAGTAGTTTCATTCCTATCTTGAATTTTTTTGAATAGATTTTGACTCTTCACAAGTTGATTTCACAAATTGATTTCCTCTGAGTTCGGAGTAGTTCGTTGATATCTGCTGTTTTTACAGAATTGTTATGAAGTAGGTGAGGAACTTTAGTTACTTAGGAATAGAGGGGTTTTCTCTCTTACTCTCTGTTACTTACCTTGGGCCACATAGCATTACAGCTAGAAACAGTAGCCAAATCTCCCAGTCTCAAAATCTTAATCTTAATTTATACTTCAGAAGGATTTTAAAAACTGACTTGAATTTAGTTGGTTGTAGTATAATAGTTTTTCAAAGGAAAAGATGCTACAGAGCCTAATAAATGGTTTCTTCAGTACCATTCCTCTTGAACTAGCAAAGGGTCATTGGGTATGTATGGGTCAGGAGTCTGGCAGCAGACTCTGAGCCCATTGTACACCTTAAAAGGTCAGAATTCAAGGAACCAGAGAGGTATGTTCATTCCAACCAATAAAATATCTTGACAGCATCCAGTGACATATAAGGGCAGGGTCTGCTATTTTCTGGATGTACTAATCATGTAATTTCTATTATAAAATAACGTGAAGTCAGCACAAGAGTCTTGTGGGTAGAAATATTGGTAAACCTTGGCTCATTTGAATGTCTAGTGCTAGGAAGACAAGGCGCCTAGGCATATGGTCTCTGCCCTAAAGCAGCTCAGATTCCAGTAAGTTGACTTCAGATTGTGGTTTCTCCCAAAGACTTGATCAGTTTGGGAAAACTGAGAAGGCCTAACACAAATGTGAAGGGTGAGGAAGATTTCTCTTGAAGACGTTCATGAAAACCACATTCATTTAGTTAATACACTTACATGCAAAATGTTTTATAGGGCTTCTTTTGGCGTGAAAAAAAATGAAAAACTGTTTCAAAATGCCTCTATATCCTCTGGGAGTATGAGTGATGATTTCATTACCTAATCATGGAAGTGCAAATGAAAGGCTGTGCAAATTGATGCTGGGCATGTAATTACAGAGGAATCGCATCTGAGCCCTTCCCTGTGTATTCTCATTGGCATCCGTGCTCAGGGCCAAGTTAGCAAACATGCCCTCAGGAGCATGGGATTTGATGCTTTTGTGGATAGTGAAATGGTTGATTGGTGAGAACTGCTTAGAACTGAGTATTACAAAAGTGTGAGTCCCTTATTTAGGCTTGCTAATTGTCATTTGAGATTTGGAAAGGGAGTAAATTGCTTTATTGAGCCAAACAAATTTATTTTGCTTGGGGAAAAAAATAGTAATATAAATAACCTTTTGAAGACTTCATTGATTCAGTTTGTTCTGAAGCAGACCCTAGGCTCACAGTCTGTCAAGATGTTGTATAAAGGAACAGCTGTATTTGAGATGCTGTGTTTAATTCAAATATGAAAAATGCAGCTGAACTCAAGGGATCGGTTTATTAGGACTCTTTTCGTTGGTGAATTTCAGGGCTGATGGGGGATTAAAAGTATGAGAAAATAAATTAAGGAAGATAGCCAATGGGAGATGAGAAATGATAACTTGCAGGAGAAAGAATAAGGTATATGGGAAGTGATATTTCTTTTACGGTGGAAAAAGGCACCCCTTTTTTTTTTGCCAGAAAAAAATTTTAATTTTTGTTTCATATTTTACGTGACTGTAACTCTTTAGGATAGGACTTAGGGCTGGAAATGGAAAGGCCTTTCCTCTAGCAAGTTAAGCACAAGGTAAAACAACTCACCCAAAGTGGGATAAAGAGGGCATTAAAGATCCTTTAATGCAGTTTACAGTAAACCTATTACTACAATACTGCTCTACTTTTGGAGAATAGAGGGAATTGCTGTCCTTCCTTTCACAGCCCTCACATCCCCCAACTAGGGAAATTTAGGCTACTCTGCTACTTCCGATTAGCCACCAGTTGTTCATTGTCACCAAGATTCTAGCAGCCACTTTGCTAGGACGCATCTCAGTATCATGAGCTAATTTGGTAGATTAATTATCTTGAAAGCGATTTTGTGAGTTTTGATTCTTGTTCTCATTTTCCTAATATGATCCTTCTTCCAGTTTTTAAGGTACTATACATAATTAGTAGATGAATTCCAGGAGTGGTAGAGATGAGGTGAGAGGTTTCTCTTCTTTGTTCTCCTCAACCCTCTCCCCTTTTGGAACATTTCATATCTTTCTTAAAGCCCCAAAATATATTTCAAGATTACTCTTTTCTTCCTATTATTTCTTATTCTTCTTATCAGTGCTAGAGGGAATGCTAGAAAATTGTTAGGTGGATGGCATAGTGAATGGTCTGGGTAAGGTGCTTATGGTCAAGGAAAATAGATGTATTAAAAAATAATAAAATGAACTCAGACGCCCCTCCAAGAAAGGATTTGCTGCCCATCGGTAAGGAACACAGCTAAAGAAAGCTGCTAAGTCCCTTCAATGTCTGCCTCAGCTTTGAAGTCAAGGTCACACTATGACAGAGCAGCCCCAGCCAGTAGCTGAGCAGAACAGTGATGTAAGAGCCTCGTCTTCTCACCTAACACGAGAGTCCTCTCACCAGCCATCCTTATTCCTGAGCTTTCTGTTCTGACAGGTGTCGTCAGGTCTGTGGCATGGTCTGATGGCTTCTTCTGCCCAGGACTGCTTCCTCAAACCCTTTTCTCCTCACAAGAGTTCTTTCCATTAAACCCATTTTATTCCTAATTCTATTTTAGCATCTGTTCCTGGAGAATCTAACCTGTGACACACTTTTGACATAAATCACACTGTTTCCTTCATTTTACTTTTTTTACCTCAGGCATTGCATGGAACATCAGGGGAGCGGTATAAATGTATCGCCTGCCTGTGTGTATGTTTTAGCATGTTGTGCTCTTTCTAGAGAATTTAGGGAACATAGATAACACAGAGAAGAAATTCGAAAATCACCTGTAATAATTTTTTGAAGTTAGTTACCTCCACTAGAGGTAACTTGATAATGGCTTGTCTTGGCAAACTTTAGAGAAGGGAACTAAGCATTAAGTATTCAGTTTGCTGAATTTTTCACAAACTGAAGTGTAGTCATTACCCAATCAGGAAACAACTTCATCAGCCGCACCCCAGGAGCCTCCTGGTGGGTAGCAAAGGTAACCACTGTCCTTACTTGCAACAGCATAAATTAATTTCGCCTTGTTTTGAATTTGATGTAAACATGGTCATGTAGAATGTACTCTTCTGGCTTCTTTTGTTCAGTATTTTGTTTTGGGAAATTTATCCATGTGTGTATTGGTGGCTCCTTGCTGCATAGTACTCCATTGTGTGAATGTATCACAATTTATCTGTTGTATTGTTGATGGACATTTGTATTATACCCATTTTTTTAATTCCTGGATCTGTTATAATGTTTTCTAGTATAAATATTGCCTTATATTTGGTATTTTAGCTAGTTCAGCCTATTCTTGGAACACCTATCATTCTCAAGTGAATTGTCTTGTGTAAAAAAACTTATTTCTAAAACTATATCAGAATATTCTTATTACTTACTCTCTGTAGCACCCACCGTTAGTTTTTCCTTCTAAGTTTGAGGTCTTAAATTATGTTACTGGCCAAGGGAAGCCAATTGCTATTCTCTTTGCTGTCTGCCAGTCAGATCCTTGAGTCAGGGGAAATGTTAGAGAACAAGTTTTCTGATTTTATGGTTATACCAGAACTTGGCTGCTATCACTCTGGTTTTCAGTGGAGAGAAAAAATGCAATCAGAAACCTTTAGGAATTTGTTAGATATTTAGGATGGGCTTGGTATTCAAGCTATATCTGTCAGATTAAGGTGGCTCACTACTAGTGTGAGAAAGTGCTGAAGAACAGATTTCATATTGACGGTCTAAAGGAAATCATGAACAACCTGGGTGCATGGCCCTGAGTTATTTCAGAGCTTCCAGCAGTGTATACTAATGTTTGTTTCTTTCCCACTATAGCTGTCGAGTGGAATGTCATGGCCAGCTCCTCAGACAGTGAAGATGATAGTTTCATGGCTGTGGACCAAGAAGAAACTGTGCTGGAAGGGACAATGGAGCAAGATGAGGAGCCCCACCCAGTTTTGGAGGTTGAAGAAACTAGACATAATAGGTCCATGTCTGAGCTGCCAGAAGAGGTTTTGGAGTATATCCTGTCCTTTCTCTCACCGTACCAGGAACACAAAACTGCAGCCCTTGTCTGCAAACAGTGGTATCGACTTATCAAAGGTACTGTGGCAGCTGGAAAGGTTTATTTACTTAAAATTTGTTCGAATGATTTATTTTTAAACCCCAATTTTATTTTCTCTTTTCTCCCTTAAATTTATTGTGGTTCTAAAATTTCGTGTAGACAGTTGACATTGTACATTTTCCTTTTCTCTTTATCCTGCTTAATTTTTTGAGCAGCTTGAATACTGTAGCATTTAATCGATTTGAAGTTTTAAAACTTTTCTTTTCTGCATATTCTTAGATTTGATCTAGTTAATTGTATTGTTCTCAAATAGGCAAAATATGGATGGAGATGGGATAACAGTGATAGCTAACATTAATATACCTTTTACCGTTGTCAGTCACTCTTGTAGCTGCTTTACAATCCTCTCAGCAAACTATAGTAGATGAAGAAACTGAGTGAGGCACAGTCGTTACTTACTCACAGTCACACAGGTAGTAAATGGAAAATCAAAGATTCAATCTGTCCTTAAAATCCATGTTCTTTATGAGGATATCATAAGTGTCTCTTAAAGTAGCTAATAGTGGCAAATGTAGAATTGTGAGCGCATTTACCCCTTGATTTTATCACTAAAGAGCATAGGCCTTATGCATATCTTTTACTTTTTAAAATGAGTTTCTCCTTTTTCTCCCTCTATTGTTTAATCAAGATTTCAACTTTAGCAAAATATTGAGGTTTTTAATTAATAGATGGCAGTTATTTGGCTTCATTCCATTTTAGCTGGGAAGGGCTCTTTTTTTTTTTCTTTGAACGAATGAAGGTGACCAGGCCAGTTGAATAATCTTTGACCAAAGGAAGGGTTCGTATCAATTTGTTCTTTCCTAGGAGGAGCAAGGCAGCCAGAGTTAGAAAACCTTTAGATAAGAATCAATCTTAAAATCTTTCCTTGCATCAGGGTGGTTCTCATGGGGAATGCAGTCCTTGTCAATTACCCAAAGTCCAACTTGAAGGGCTCAAAGACCAGTTGTGTTGAAACTGCTTGCTGGGCCCTACACTCATTTGCTCACAACTGGTAATACTGGTATGCACAGCCTTCTTCTGTTGGCAGAATTAATGGACTCTCCAGGAGAGATTGGCTCCCTACACTGTGGAAATAGGTGGTTTCACCTACAAATAGAGGTGGAAGAATCACAGATGAAGGGCTGTAATGTAACCACATATATGATTTTATTCTTAGGCTTTATTTGGCATTCGTATCACTCTGGTCTTTTTTTTAAGAGTAAGGAATCATAACATAGTACTCACAGTTTTAGATCTTCCGGGGGAAGTCACTGCCAAGACAGCTTTTTTTTTCCTTTCAATCATTATATATCTGTCTTTTATTCGTTACTGCCTTACTTCAATTCAACATTTGCAAATCTACATTATTTACTTCACCAGTGTATAGTTGGCAGTGCTGTTTCACATTAAAAATGGCCATGTCTTTTTAATATTCCAATTCTTAACTATGAGCTCAACCAAGGAATAGTGATCATCACTGGGAAACGTGTAAGTACAGTGATCCTAAGTATAGATCCACTGAGGTGGCATAAATTCAAGAATGATACATTCTTTTAAAATGTAACATAATTGGTTGTACTCTTCATTCAAAATGTTGCTCTTTGAATTGAGATTTCATGTGTTAGAAAAGTAGATTGTTCCAGACACATGCAGCTCTCGCCTTTCTTAAAATATACTTCAGTTTTTAGAGTGGTCTTAGTTTCACAGCAAAATTGAGCAGAAGGTTCAGGGATTTCACATATACCTCCTGCCTCAGCACATGCATAGCCTCCCTTACTATCAACAAGCCTCACCAGCATAGAACATTTGTTACAACTGATGAACCTACACTGACATATCATTATCACCCCAAATCCATAGTTTACATTAGGATTCATACTTGGTGTATGTTCTTTGGGTTTGGACAAATGTATGACGTGTCCATCATTATAGTAAAACTTTCACTTTTAAAACAGCTGTTCTTAGTTACAAATAACAACTTAGTTATAAGTAATAATCATAATCCACTGTAAATTAATTATTCTTGTTTAAGATAGAAAATGCTTCATTGCCGTGGTTTGATGATAGATCTTTACTGAACACCTGTTATATTCCAGAAACTCTTTTACCATACTCTTTCTCACAAAGCTAAATTGTCCCCAGCCCCTTTTGCTTTGGAATAAATAATACCAGTTATTTTGATGTGTTGCATCATGATGTGACAGAAAGGGGATCAGAATTATAGTGTGAGCTAATTTTGTAACCTTGAGCGAGTTATTTAATCTTCCTCAACCTGGTAAATGAAAGAATTGGCTCTTCCAGGTTTGAAAGTCTATAATTCTATTTTTTTCTTTGAATGAAAAAAATCAAAAAAGTTTGGAGTTTCTCAGAGAAACTTATGACTTATAAAAGTGATAAAATATTTAAATAGGTACAGTTTTAATAATTTGATTTACAAGCGAAGTGTCCAGGCTGAGGCATTTGTTGTTTTTGTCTTCAGGTGTAGCCCACCAGTGTTATCACGGCTTCATAAAGGCTGTCCAGGAAGGAAACATTCAGTGGGAGAGTCGGACTTACCCTTACCCTGGAACCCCAATCACTCAGCGGTTCTCACACAGTAAGTGTTTACTGTGAAAGCAGATCCCACCCTGCCTGCGTTTCTAAAAACTACTTTGGATGCATGTATTTTGTCTGACTTTTTAATGATGAGAATGTAAAATGAAATTTGTATTGATTTTACAGTCAGATTTAGTGAAGAGCATGAGTCTAATAAATACATTTTAGGCACTTTGGTATAATTTTATATTCTGTTTTTTCATTGAATTTTTCTAGTATCTCTACTCCAAAGAGGTCAAGGTATTATGCTTAGACTTTTAAAAAACATCTGACATTGTGTAAGAAGAAAACAAAAGAAAGGCATACATGAGGCTATTTCTGAGATCCTGCTTAGGGAGTAACCAGAATTTAGCACTAAGTCTTACAATAACTCTGTATTTTAACATAGGATATGTTCAGCAAACAAAATTTGACTGGGGTCACAGAAATTTTTGAATGTAAAGGTTATTGATTATAAAATACAAATTTAAATAGTAAAATTATAAATAAAATGTCCTGGCAAATAGATGTAATTTGGAGTTTTTAAATTATTCTAGAATTAACTCTCCATTCTAATTAATTTTTGTAGACTCATTTTATTTTATTAGTTATTCATATCTCTCAATCAAAGTGAGATTGAGATATAGTATATCATAGGCCAGTACAGTTGTGTTTATAAATGGTTCTGCTTAAAGGAAACTCATTGAGGGGAGAAGATTGCCTCTTAGAAAGTTCTCATAGTTACTGCTTTAATTAAATTAATTTCCTGTTCAAAAACCTTCAGTGCCTGTCCAGTGCCTACAAGATAAAAGCTAAACTTAGTCTTATATTTAAAACCCTCCTTAATTTGACCTATGTCTAAATTTACCACTTATCTCCCAACTTTTCCCAAGAGCTCTCCTCTTTCAAGCTATCGCTTTGCCATATTTGTTTCTTCCTCCCCAGAGTATGCCCATCCACTTAGCAGAAACCTGCCTCTCCTTGAAGACTCAGTTGAAGTTCTGGCTCCTTCATGAAACTTTTTCTCAACTCTCTAGCCCACAGAAAAAAATTTCCTGTTCTGAGCTTATTGTCTGAAATATTAATTTGGCACTTAAGTCACAGTGTCTTTCATTGTTAGCTTATATGTGTCTTTTTTTTTTTTTTTTTTAAGTATATTTTGAACTTTTGCAGAGAAGGAGAGTGTATTGGTTATTCATGTTGCATAAAAAGTACCCCAAAACTTAGCAGTTTGAAACAACGTTTATTATCTCACAGAGTTCCTGAGGGTCAGGAAATTTTGAGTGGCTTAGCTAGGAGATTCTGGGTCAGCATCTCTTATGAGATTGAAGTCAGTCTTACAGCTAGGGCTGTAGTCACCTGAAGGCTTGAGTGGGGCCTGCGGGATCTGCTTCCAGGCTCACGCAAGTGGCCATGGACAGGAGTTCCTTGCTAACATGGACTTTATAGCGACTTGGCAGCTGGCTTCCTCCAGAATGAATGATCTGAGAGACAGAGGCAGACAATAAGACTGAAGCCATGGTGTCTTTTACAGCCTAATCTCTGAGGTGAATACCATCTTTTATGATGTATTCTATTGGTCACACAAGAATTGACCAAAGATGTAAATGCCAGAAAGTGAAGATCATTGGAGGCCATCTTGGAGGTTGGGTACCCCAGATCATATGTTATACTTTGTACCCCCAGAGACAATTCAGTAAATAATTATAACTCATCATTGCCTTTGAATTAGATCTAAATAGATAAAGGAACAGGCCAAACTACTGCTGTTTTTAGTTCTCTCAAGGAGCTGTTTTTACTTGTGCTATTGTAAACTCCCTAGAGCAGTGGATCTCAAAGTGTCATTCCTGGACCTCTGGAGAGGAGGGCATCTGTGAAGTCAGAACTGGCTTTGTTTGTTTTAAACTGTCCACACTGCAACAAAGAACACAGTGACCACTAGAGTCATCGAGGGCCCCACCTTGATTCATGCACGGGCTGTAGCAGGTTTACCCAGCATTGCTTCCGCACTGATAGTGCAAATGTCAGCAATGAAAAGGGCAGTTAACTACTACTGCTTCTTCCCCCATCTTCTCCTCCTCCTGATTATTATTAAAATAGTTTAGAAAGGGTCTCAAACGCTTCAGGAGTCCACAGACCACACTAATTTTGCTACAGTAGACTAAAATGAATCCTTACTGAGAATATTTAATGAAATTGCAGGAGGATCCATGTTAGGTCCAGTATTTATTATTGAAGAAGGGGTAACTTCAGTCACCTACAGGTAATTGGAATAAGAAGTAGAGACAAGGTTTCTAAAGTCTGGACTTTTTCTGGATGGTTTTTTGAAAAAAATGGTTTTAGAATTCTAAGTGAGGGAAATTGAATGAATCTGAGTAGAATAAAAACCAGTATAGGAACTATTCAGAGATGAATAATTATCATAGCAACAGTTCAGTTTTCTGATGAAAGAGGAAAAAAATATTTTTCAGTTAACTGGCTTTTGAAGAGTATCAGCACAAAATAGAGGCAGTTGTTTGAAGGGGAAGTAGAAAGGAATAGCCCAGTAAGTTCCATGGAAATTCACAGATTGATGAGTTGTGATACTTGTTTTTACTTAAATTTTTTTTCATATTTTCACTTGAAATCCAAGAAAGGCACCATAGATTTTTTAAAAGAGATGTCTCTGTGTCTTATTGTCTCTCAAGTTTCTTTCCATTTGTTTCTACATGCTAACTAGCAAACTGAAGAGAACTGTGACAGAGAAATAGCAGTTTTCGAATAGGGTGAAAGAAGGAATTCCTTTAATTTCTTTCCTTAGCTTCTACCTCTTCAAACTCTGTATTTCTCCCTTGAGCTCAATTTTATTTCTTATTCCTAACTCATATTGAACTCAAGATTCACATTTCCAATTTTTTGCTCATAGTGTGTAGAGGTACACAGATGTTTCATATTTAGTCAACTAAAAGTGGAATTCAGTAGTACCCTCCCCCCAATTTTTTCCCTAACTTAATGTCATTGTCATTCAATTATATAAGCTTGAAATCTTGGATTCATTCTCAGTTCCTCTCCTTTCCTCACCAACAAAAAATCAAATTCTGTTGATTCTGTTCTGTCCTTGCAATCTCTCTTATATACTCAGCCCTTACTCACATGTATGACCTAATCATTCCATCTTTCCTGAATCTTGCCTAAATGGTCTTCTTGCCTTTCTTCTCTCTTCATTTGAACCTGGACTAGACACTGTTCGTAATCATCTTCAAAACTGGGGACAGTGCTAGTTCCTAGAGCACTTGGAAATATGTAAGGTCATTGTTTATTGTCTTGACTGGAAAGCACTACAGGCATTTAGTAGGCAAGGACCAGAGATGCTAAATATCCTGCAGTGGATGGAATGATTCTGCACACAAAGAATTGGCCTGCCCAAAATGACAGGAGCTCCTGGTGGGAAACACTGCAAATCTGAAACGTAAAACCAGCCTATCATTCCTCTGCCAAAGAGCCCCAGCCTTTCTGTACTGCAGGTAGAAGTTTCCACACCACCTGGCTTTTGAGGCTGCAGTTTACCTTTTCAGCCTGAATCATCGCTGCATCCTTCCACAGTCAGGCTTCACTCACACGAGACTCCCTGTAATGTCATAAATTTCCCTACTTCATGGCTTTGCTTGGATGCCCTGGTTTCATTCTCCATTTCCCTTCTGTTCCTTTTCTGTTCCTAAACTCGTTTGTCCCTTGTTAAGTTTACTGAGAATATCCTATCCTCTAAAACCCATCTCAGAGACAAAGCTAAAAGCCACTTTCTTCACAAACTACTTTCAAATTCCCCAACCATGGAGATTAAGTTATTTTCTTTCTCTGCTTATGCTTCCCTAATACACATTCCTGCCTTCTTCTTATTGTTTATTAGCATCTCTCTCTTACCATAATTATCTGTTTAAGAGGGGCTGCATGCAAAAGAAGAACTTCAGACTTGGGAAGGAAGTTCCTTGGTTCCTCTCACCCACAATTTCCTCATCTGTAAAATGTGTATGACAAATTCCATTGATGCCACAGGGTTGCTAGGAAATTTAATTGAGGAAACATTTGTAAAAATACGTTTTAAGTTGCAGGATGGTATGATGATGAAGACACTCCTCCACAAGATTGTTGTGTACTTGAGGACAGGCAAGTTCCATGTCTTGACAGCTTTGCACCTTTCACGACACCTTATTCATAGTGGATAATGTATTAAATCCTGTGGAATTAAATGTAGCAAAGATTTGAGCAGTACAACTTCTTTCCTATGTAAAAATCTGGGTCAAAAAAAAGGCAGGGGAAGTAAAATGAAGCTAGTCCAATCATGCAAGCCTTGATTAATGTAGGATATCCTTTTCAGAATGATGTAGGGGTCTACTGAGTCTTCAGCATCATGCTTTGAAAAACATTTTGGTGTTTAGGCTCCAATATGGCCAGGTCATTCCACGCACATGATAATCATGTTCCTGCAATAGCCAGCAGGCCCAGACTGGATAACCAACCTTGCTTGTTCCATAGGTTTGTAATTACAGGCCTTATCAAATATGTCCTGGCTTGTAGATGTGAGACACATGACAGCATAGTCTCTTAAGCATGGGATAAATGCCTCAGGAACTTTCCCTGAGGAAACAAAAGAGAATTTAACATCTGCAAGTGCAAAAGTTGGAGTTCAGTGGACATTTATTGAGTGACAACCAGGCACCATGGAAAACATGAAACAACTGGAAGACCTTGCACTTTAGAAGATTGTAACATAGTAGAGAAGTATGCAGAATGCCAAAGCACCAAAGCACCATTTCCTTGCTGTGTGTAATTGTGAATATTTGACTTGTCTTTGAATAGAGGTTATTAGATATTAACTTGTGGTATGTGTCTTGCAGTAATTGTTCATGGAGCGATCAAACTCATTTCTAAAAATCAAAGAGATTGAGCAATTGGAATAAACATACTTAGTGTTATTTCTTAGCAGAGTATTCATAATGTACTATGAACTGTAACTGGTATATAGCACATTCCAATGGTCTAGATATTCTGAAAGGAAAACATTCTATTTGGGTGGAGAACTTTGGGAAAAGGGAAATGACTACTTGAGCAAACTGGTGTTTGCTTAAATTCTTCATTTTTTCTAAAAGGCCCATTGAACTTGTCCGGTTTCCCCACCCCCACCCGGACCAACATGTAGGTGTTTTAAATAAAAATAGACAATAAACAAAGTTCAGTAGGATGCCTTAAATATTTGAGAGCATTATTCGATGGCCATTTTCTCATTCTATTATATCTGAGTTCTAAACATAGCTGCCTAAATTGACTCCCTTCCTCTCCAAGCTTGGTTGATAATTGACTGCTGGACATTGAAAATACAATGTGTGAAAATACAATGTGTGAAACTTGTCATTTTAGTCATATTATCTTTGCATAGTTTGGGCCGTGCCTTCCTCTTCCAGAAACCTTTGTTTACTCAAAGAGAAGCAGGAAAATGCCGATTGCCTTATTTTAGTATAGGATTAAAATACATGTGGTAAGAACCTCATGGGGCCCAGCTGCTGCCTGGGTTTTCAATCCAAATAGAGAAGAAGAATGTTTGCTACCTCTTTGATAAATAAAGGCACTGTGCTCTTGCTACATGAAGGAAGCAGCTGCCAAGAGTTGATCTTTGGGGAATGGTGAGACATAAATGAGCCCTTGACTCTTTTAGTTATGAAATCATGGATTTGTCTTATTAAACATTGTGATAATGGACACAAATTAAGATTTCAGAAGCCATAGGACATTGCTAATTTCTTTTCTGAAGGTATGGATTATCAAGGGGAAAGAATGTTCTTTTATGCCTGGCACCAGTTAGTTCAGTTCAAAGTTGTCCCATTTGTTGGATTAGTTCAAGAAAGATATGAGAAGACCAAAATAACTGAAGCTCAGCTCCTTTAGTGGAGATTAAAATGTGGCTCCAGTAATTATCCTTTTTGTTTGTCTGATATCTAATTTGATCCTCATTTATAGTTTTTAACAGATCTGAAACATGAACAATGGAATTTCATAGGATTTCACTTCTTAGTAGACTTTCCTGTTGGGATGTGGATTTAAAAACTGATTTAGATATAGATTAGAAGTTATTTTCAAAGGCAGAGACAGTCAGTGGAAAACGTAAGATTATTTAAATCTTTATGTACCATTGTAATATGTTTGAGTCCTGGGAATATATTAACAATTTTGCAGATGTGAGCTTATGATGATTAGATGCTATTTCATTTCTTCACATCTCTAGTCTCTTTCATTTTTAATTGGAAAAGTCTGCAGCTCCACTGTTGCACAATGCCAGAGGTCTAATGACTTGGATTTACTCCTTCCACTGACTGAGGTTGCTGGGTGTAAGTGACTGAACACACTGCTTTTCTTAACTTTTAATTCATACAGTTTTCCAACTTGGCCTTCCTAGTGTAGAGATTCCTTAAAGAGCCTATCGAATGTTAAGGGGAGAAAAAGGAAGGTTATTCCCAGGGCTAGTGTATAGTACAGAGGTAATTAATAGCAGTGGAATTTTTCTTTTTCTGAACTTGAATAAGTGATGTCAGAGTTCAGAAGAGATTCTAAAAACAGCGATGTGCTTAACTGAACTAGACCTACCAATAAGCTGGATGATCACTGAAACTCTGCACTAGCGGATTAAACCTCTGAATTTCTTTTCCCTTTCCCCTTCTTTTTATATGACCCTTAACTGTTTGAACCCAGTTTCACATGAACATTGAGAGATCTTTTTCCCAAGGGTATGCATGAAGTGAATGGAAAGGGAAGTTTTGCTCAGCTTTTTTCCTGAGGTCCAGGATGGTAAATGCAGGACTGTAAGGAGTATGGATCTTTTTCAAAGGATAGAAACTAAATTAGCTTTCAAAGAGAAGCAAGATGGAAGAGCTTAATTCTCTCCTCTAGACTGGTTCTGCTTTTTCTGATTTTCAGGGAACAACTTACATTATAGTCATTGCCTCTTTTCTTCATAATAGTGCCCATCGATGAGGTGTACATAATCATCTAATTTAAAAAGCTCTTCTCAGAGACCTTGGTGCTTTTTAAATGTTAACTGACTGCACTGGTTTTCTATTCAGCACCAACCAACCTGCCTTGGTGGCTTTTGGATACACTTAGTAGCTTAATGACTTTCATGCTTTTTCTCTGTTACTTTGGTACCATACTGCTTCTGAGATCCCTGAGCTACATTGGTCTTTATGTGTGGTTATTTCACGGCATTGATTAAGATTATTTTCTCTCATTTTTTTTCGTATAAAGATTTGTTTATTGGTTTGTGCTTCAGGTTTCATTTGAAAACAAAAAACGGTAAGAGGAGGACTGAGGTAGAGAAGTGGGAGGGCCAAGTACATCCGTTAGCACTGACTATCTTTTCCTAGCCCTAGAGGATAATTATGCAGATTTAGATCAGTCATGCAGCTGTGCTGAAATTTCACTCATGGAGCACCCTTAATCTGAATTTTTCTGTGCACTTGCTAGAATTATACTATCTTATTTAATGACATCCTTGTCACTTTGCTTAGTGTTCAAAAATAACATTTCCCTTGCTTTTCTCTGGGCCTTATTTTAAAGGTTAATGTGATACTGACCAACCTGACAAGAGGCTGGTTATAGAAAGTTGGTACCTTTTAATAGCATTGTGAAATATGTGAAATAATTGATCTTTGAAAGATAGAGACTATAGTTAGAGGGGCTTCAAAATTCAACATCAGTTATTCATTATTTTCTTTCTAGGTGCATGCTATTATGATGCTAATCAGTCTATGTATGTGTTCGGAGGCTGTACCCAAAGCAGCTGCAATGCTGCCTTCAATGACCTCTGGAGACTTGACCTGAATAGCAAAGAGTGGATCCGACCTTTGGCTTCAGGTAAGAGATAAAGAAGACTCGTCTTTGCCTTCTTACCAGTTAACTCCCATCGCATGAGAACTACCTAATCCTTTTTGGTGGTGTTCTCAAGGACAGGTTCTTGGGGCCCCAGGTTCTCTGTCATATGCCGTGTAAGTGCTTAGAGTAGTATGCTTGTGTAAGGTCTTTGAAATTTTTTTTTTTTTAAATCATACTTTATCATTAGTATTGGTGCCCTGCCAAAATTGCTACACAACTGTGTGAAGTCATTTGCGTAGTTTTCTCAAGTACTTATACAGGTGTGATATGCTCCTTGGTATGAAGTTGAAGTAAGAGCAGAAACAGAGTCGTGAGAACTGCAGTTGACTGACAGAAGCTATTGTCCCAGGGCTAAGATCTCTGAACATCTTTTGTTGTTGCCAGCTCAGATATTTGGGGAGTGTATGGAACATGCCTCTGCTAGTTACTCAGGAGTGTGAGAAGATTCCACAGTAGGTGCATTCCTGCGCAGTCCCACTATGCCAAAATTATTGCAGAAAGAAACGATTTTCTCCTTTTTGACCTAATTGTTCTTAGGGCTGGGAATACAATTGTTTTTGCACTCATGAAGCAGGACAGTTTGAAAAGGCACAGTTATACGATTTGAGGGGCTGACGTGATGGCGAAATAGAGTCCACTGAGTATAAAGTATTCTGCTAGATTTGTTGGCCAGCTTTTCCCAAACATTCTTCATTTGGCTTTTCAAGGTTGGAATTCACTCTAGGACTAAGGAGACTCAAGTTTTCCTTTTTCAGATTTCCTACTTATTTAGGTCTCGATTTACTACTTTGATTACTAAATGGGAGGCACTATGTTGTATTAGAAAGGGCACTAGGCTGAAAGTAAGGAGACATGAGTTTTATTTCCTGTCATAATCACTAGTTCTCCATGAAACTATGAACAAGTTACTGAATCTCTCGCGGAGACATATGGTGTGAGACTAGATGATTCTTTTTTTAAATGGGTTATGAAGGCTAGTTAATCTTAGTTCTGTAACGACTGCTATGAATGTCTAGGCCAGGGACTTGAAACCTTTTTATGAGCAGAAGCTACATTTTGCTTCCCCAAAACTGTAAAAGCTGTTCCTTCTCCTTTGCAATAGGCAAATAGAGGAAGGAGAAGCTTACTGATAGTAGATACTTGCAGGTGAGACTGGGTTTTTTACAAATGAAGCTCTTTATTAAAATTATTGGAAAGACGAACAAGTGTTAATCTTGCCCTTTGCCTCATATTGCATGTAGTACTATATTGATTAATATTTGGAATCACAGATTCTAAAATGTAGTCTTTTCAACTTATGCATCTTATCGCTACTGTACTTGTCCAGGCCCCATTTCAGAGCAGCTTTGATTGTTTCAGTTACAAAATACTAATACTTTCTCCATTTTGTAACTAGATTTTATGCCTTTGATAATTTGGCCTGGGTTTTTCTCATCCTTATAGAAATGGATCTCTGGACTTTGGGACTTTCATAGCCTATTGCCAACTAGTTTGCTTATTTTTTCTTTATTTGTCTGTATAAGATGGACATTTTTTTTTTTAACCACTAAATTTAAAGACTATGTTTTGAAATTTCCAAGGTATAACTGACTTGGTAATTCAGATTTATAGAATCTGAATTTTTAAAAATACAGTGATGGACTATTTCCTTTTATAAAAGACATGTAAGCTTCTGAATGTTTAAAGTAATTTTCCAACAAAGTATCTCAGAGAATCTAGTTGCTGCATCACTCTCATCTACAATTAGAGTCTAGTTTTAGAGGGGGGAAAAAACTGAGCTTTTTGAAATGTCTACTTAAAACAAACAAACAAACAAACAAACAATAGTTCAATAAAGAGTCCTATGAAATTCCCATTTAGGCAGAAATCCCATGAGAAGATTGCCTGAGGAAGTCTTCTGTATGCTGTCATGAATCTCAACCAAAATTACTTCCTAACTGAAACTTCAGTGAGTCTTTCTGAATAAAGCACAGATGATAACCTGTCTTGATGTGCCTGAGTCACCCATTTTGGTGCATGGAGGTGGATAGGTTAGGGGGTGGCTGAGGGGAATGCTACCCACCACCCTTTGGTGCCAAGTGTGAAGTCTTTTTCTAGTGTTTGAGTATTTGCAGTTTATGAGTATTTAAAGCAATAGCTTTAACAGTGCTTGGTCTTCAAAAGTGTAGCCATTGGGAGAAGAGCATTAACGACCAGTGGAGCAGTTCGGGTGGGTGGCAGAGAGTCTGCACAGGGAATGCTACTGCATCCGGTGTCTTTTCTCATGGTTATTTGGTTATATTTGGAGACTGGAGCATTCTCATTTTGATTGGTGTCTCAGCTCAAACTGCCATAACAAAATACCGTAGACTGGTTGACTTAAACAACAGAAATTTATATCTCAATTCTGGAGGCTAGGAGTCTTGAGATTAGGGGCTGGTGAGAGCCCTCTCTCTGGCTTTCAGACAGCTACCTTCTTGCTCTGTCCTGCCATGGCAGAGAGAGAATTCTGATATTTCTTCCTCTTTTTATAAGAGCGCTAATCCCATCATAAGGGCCCTACCTTTATGACTTTATCTAAACATAATTATCTCTCAGAAGTCCCGTCTCCAACTGCTGTCACATTAGGGTTAGGGTTTCAGCATATGAATTTTGGGGGGGATATAATTCAGTCCATAGCAGTTGGAATTAATGTGATTTGCCAATGAAAACTTGTCTTTAGTTCCTTTTGAAATCATAAAAATGCTCATCTGGAGGGAGCATGCTGGTGATGAGTGTTGGAATGACAGCCCTTACAGCTGAGAGAGACCTATAGCAGCTAGTACTTCTCAGACATTTCCAGTGAAGCATCTCCTCCCTTTTACACTTGCTGTTGTGGTCTCTACCCTCATGGAGCTTATATTGTAACTGGGAAGAAACAAAAACAAGTAAGCAAATTATTAGAAATTATGAAGGAAACAAACAAGGAATGAGATACAAATAAGAGAGGGGAGAGCTCCTTTCAACAGGAGGCAACATTTTTTTACTGAGACCCGAAGGATGAAGAATGGAGGGAAGTGAGAACAGCATGTGCAGAGACCCTGGGGCAGTAAAAAATAGGAAGCATTGAATGACCCCAAATCAGACCTTTGTGATCGTAACATAATGAACAAGAAGTAGAATGGCACAGATGGAGTTGAGATGTAGACTAAGTTCTGTGAGATTTTGAAACTTTAAGCAGAGGAGTATTATGACCCAATTTACATTTTAAGGAGCACTTGTGATGCTATTTAGGAAGTAGATTGAAGAAGGCAAGAAACTAACGCAGAGAGAACAGATAGGAGACTATCAAAATAGTACAGGTGAGAGACTGTGATGGCTCGGACTGGAGACCTAGTAGTGGCGATAAAGAGAAGTGGATGAATTTGAGCTGAATTCTTATGTAAAAATTGATGGGACTTCTTGATGAATGATTGGATATGGGAGGGTGAGAGGGTCAAACAAGGCTGACTTACATTTCAGATTTGTGCAGCTAGGTAGATAGTGGGCCATTCGCTGAACTGGCAAATAAATATTTGAAAGTTTAGTTTTTGATCTCTTGAAACATTTAAGTGATGGTATCAAGTAATTAGTTGTTATGAAAGATTGGCATTTTAAAACAGAGGGCTTGATTTCCCTTAAGTGCAGCATAGTCCTTTATTCATTTAACTCTTCTCTCATCCTTCACTTGTTAATGTTGCAGATATTTATAGATTGCCTATTCTGTGTGGTATGGCTTTAGATGCTGGGGATACATGACTTAACAGACAAAAATCCCACTTCTAATGGAGTTTAAATTCAGATGAAGGGAGACATATTTAAAATGACAAATACATAACATAGCGTGTTAGAAGATGAGTAATGCCATTGAAGCAAAACTATAGCATGGTAAGGGGGAATCAAGATGAGGGGATTATAACTCGGGTAACCAGGGTAGACCTCATGGAGAAGGTGACATTAGAACATAGACTTGATTTGTACAAGAAGTGAACCATGTGAACATCTAAGGAAAGAACGTTTCAAACAGAATAACCCGTGTAAAGGTGAGAATGTGCTTGGGACCATCAGGGGATAATGAGGAATCTAGTGTGACTGGAACAGAGTAAACAAAGGAGACTATACTAGGAGAAAAGGTTGGACAAATAATGGAGGAGAGGGTGTCATACATGTAAGTCTTGCTGGCCATTGTAAAGACTGTCATAGTCTTTAAGCAGAATGGCTGGTTGTTTAAGTTTCTGAGAGGACAATTATGGAAATGAGGAGACTAGTTAAAATGTGGTAGCAATAATCTAGGTGAGAAATGATGGTGACTTGGACTAGGGTGTTATCAGAAAGATAAAAACTGCATGGATTGGATAGAGCCAATGGGATTTGCCCAAAGTTTGGATGTGGAGTGAGAAAGAGAGGAATCAGGGTAGCTTTAAGGATTTTTAGCCTGGGCATATGAATGAATGAAGTTGCCATTAACTGAGATGGGTAAGACTATGTGTGGTCAAGGTTGGCAAAGTATAGGAGAGATGAGAAATGCAGTTTGATACATGTTAAGTTTGAAATATTCATTAGGACATCTAGGTGGAGATCTATGTGTGTGGAGTTCAGGAGAGACATGCAGGCTGGAGATATTTTCTAGATAGAGTCATTAGCTCTAGATGGATTTAAAGCTGTGAGACTGGCTAAGGTTACCAAAGGAATGAGTGAAGAAGAGGAGGCTTAGTCGGGAGATTCAGGCATTTGGAGATGAGGGTGGGGAAGGAGAAATAGCAAAAGATTAGAAAAGGAGCACTGGGGAGGTGGGAAAAAGCCTGAAGAATGTGGCATCTTAGAAGCCACCACACTTGAAAGTGTTTACTGGAGAAGAAGAAATAATCAACCATGCCATATGCAGCTAAGAGGTCTGGTCATATGAGAACTGAGCATTGACCTTGAATGTAATAAAGAGAGTATTTTTGATGAGTGGTAAGGATGAAAGCCTATTCGGAATGGTTTTAGGAAACTGGGAAGAGAGGAGTTGAAAACAGTGGTATAATTTTTTCAAGAGTTTTGCTATAAAGGAGAGCTGAAAAATGAGATGTTAAGTGGAGATGAATGTAGGATTGAGAAGTTGCTTTGCTTTTTTTTTTTTTTTAAGATGGCAGATTTTTAGACATATTTATATGCTGATGGGAGTGATCTTCTCCAGGGAGGAGCTGATTTGGATTGAGAGGAAGAATCGTTAGAGCAGTATTCTCAAGTAGTGAGAAAGGCAGAATCTACTATACAAGTGGAGGGGTTGATTGGGGGTAGGAACATTGACCCTTTATCCAAAGGAGCAAGAAGAAATATCTGAGTACAGATGCTGGTGAATAGCTAGATGTGGGAACTGGTGGAAGTTCTCTACTGATTGTTTTATCACTCAGAAAAAAATAATTGAGGGTGGAATAGAACAGAAGCCATTGGAAATCCTGGCCAGTGATTATGAATGTACAGTTGTGTACATTGTAGCCTTTGCTAGCTGGATCTAGGAAGTTGAATGCTTCTCCTTCTGATATTATACTAAGGTGTAACCACTTAATTCTTAATCAGGTTCATTTGTCTCAGCCTGTGCTCAATTCCCAAAGCAAATGAGTGCTTCTTGGGACAGGTACTTCAAAAGACAAACGTTTAAACCAGTTTCTAAAATGCCCTTTATTCAGAGAGAGACCAATTTTGGCATCTGGTTAATATATAATGTTATATTAAGTCACAACCTTTTTGGTTACTTTAAATCAAGTTAAACTTTTTCAAGTAGAAGTTTTTATACTTAAATGTGGAGTGGTCTGCTTTTCAAAAATTCTTAAATATTAGCTTACACCCAGTTAGAAAAGGGGAACAAATAGCAGTTTTAAAACTTGCCACAGTTAGGAGAGTCTGTAAGTATTGGAAGAGTCTATAAATGTTAAGGAAAGAGTTAAAGCTCAGCCTGTCATCTCTGTTAACTAGTCCTGGAGCACTTGATTTTCCCACCACATTCTCCCCATAGAATTTTTTTTCCCAAGGATTTTTTTTTCCTTTCCAGTGTCTTCTCTTTCATTCATAGTTCCAAGCGATGGCTTGTGTTTCGGGCTTTGTTTTAGAAAAAAACACAGTCAAGGACAGTAATATACAAACTAGTTGCCTGTCTCAGTCTGGGCCTTGTCACTCCTGAGCTACTTGCCTCTGAACCCAATCACTTCTGTATTGTCTGGGCCTCAATTTCCTTCTCTGTAAAAAGAGGAAGAGAGAAGACTACTGTTCTAAAAACCACATAGTAGATCACTTTTATTCAGATCACCTGGGGAATTCACTTAAAATACAGATTCCTTGGCCTCGTAACAGACTCATTCAACTAATCTCAAGGGATTGGGGATGGAGTAGTGGATCTGCATTAAAAAAAGAAAAAGAAAAAATGTCCCAATTAGTTCTAAATCTAGCTAAATTTGGAAATCCTAGATCCCTACAAAATCTTCTTGCTTTCTTATTATGCAATCTATGACTTCACTCTTATCACAGTCTGTTAGGTGGATGTGTAATGTGTCAAATCGTTAAAGAAGAAGGGTGGCTTGCTCTGTGAAATCTTAGCTGCTTCACTGTAGAAATAGTTGCTACGTCTTACCCTAGTTGGTCAAGAGTGGCCTACTGTCGGAAGAAATGCTATGGAGAGGGTTTTGGAAGTGGGCTGTTGGTTGCCCCAGAGTCTACATACATGCTATCTAATCTTCAGACCAACCCAGTTAGGTTGGCACTGCTTTATACCCATTTTACAGATGAGGAAACTAAAGGTCAGTAAATCACCTGGTAATTTACCTAAGATCACAGAGCCAGTAAGTGATGGAGCAAGATTCTGTCTCTAAAGTGTGTATTTTTTCTACTGTGCTATATATACTGTGAGTAGTTTTGTTTTTTCTTTATTTCATATTATCAATTTTTAAAACTTTTTAAATAGACTTTTTAATTTTAGAATAGAACAGAGTTCCCATACACCCCACATCCACATTTTCCTATTGTTAATTTAACATCTAGTCATAATAGTACATTTGTGACAGTTAACCAACATTGATACATTATTACTATTAACTAAAGTCCATACTTCATTCAGATTTCCTTTTTTTCTTTTTTTTTTTTTAATTTTAATCTAATGTCTCTTTTCTGTTCCAAGATCCCATCCAGAATATATTACATTTAAGCTTCACATCTTCTTAGTTTCCTCTCAACTGTGATAGTTACTCAGAGTTCCTTATTTGATGATCTGGACAGTTTTAAGGCATTCTGTCAGGTATTTTGTGGACTATCATTGAATTTGGGTTTTTCTGATGTTTTTCTTATGGTCAGACTGGAGTTATGGGTTTCGGGGAGGAAGACCACAGAGGTAAAGTGCCCTTCTTATTACATTCTGTCAAGGGTACATACTATCAGTATGATTTATCACTTTATGTTAACTTTGATCATGTGGTTGAGATAGTGTTTATTCGATTTCTCCAAATTATTCTTTTCCTTTCTTTAAAAATTCTAGAGTATTTTTTTCTTTTCCTGTGATTCACTTTATTTGTAGTTGCCCTTGGTCCTTGACATTCCATTGAATTTTGGGGGAATAACTGAGCTATCTGGCTACTAATGACTTCATCAGAGTCAGGAAAGGATAATGAGCAGAGCGTATGTTATTTGAAGCAACCTTTCATAGCTTAGCAAACTTTAAAAGATAATAATAACTTGCCTTTTTAAATTTTTCAGTGAGGAACAGGATGCTGAAGATAACATTTCTCTTTTATTGTGACCTAATAAGATCTTTCTAGTTATCCAGAGTCAGAAGCTGTGTTGGAAATAATTGTGCTTCTTTAAGACTGTTCCCTAAAAGAATAATCACATCTTCTAAAATCACTGAATAATCATGCAGAAAAGCTAGTTTACTTATGGAGTTAGGGGCAGGAAAAAGAAACAGTATTGGTCATATCAAATGTCTGTAGGAAGGCCAAGATATCTTTAGCAGCTGGAAAATGCTAGAACTTTCCAGAAATAACTATCCAAAACATCATTGTTTCTCATACTATGTAAATAATACCTTAAAAATGATACTCATAGGGCTCTTGGATCCATTGTTGACCCTTTCTGTTCTGTGTGTCTATCGAAAAAGCTTAGTCAGTCTTAGGTTCTCTGCTGCCCTTCCTCGAGCCTGTGGTAATGTTGCCAGAAAATGTCAAAACAAATCAGGGAGTCTGGAACCAATACCTGGCAGCAGGTATAACCAAAACAGCTGATAGGTGTCTGTTTGGGAAAAGGTCACCGAGTTCTTCCCTTGGCTTAGGTCCCTGGTGTCAGTGCTGACACTGAAATAGCTGGATGTGGAATTTTTTAGCATTATGTATTTATATACTTATAATCATTGGATTCTATTTTGCATGTAAGCACTTTATATATTAAAAAAACTTAAAATTATATGTAAGTATGTTCTGAGAATGCCAGGTGGAGATGCGAGAGTAGATGCTTATCAACTGGTCAATATTGGACCATGTGACAAGAGGACGTGCTTCCCTTTCAGATACAGTTGTAAACTCCTATTCTTTCTTAAAAACAGATTATTGATCTCACCGTTTTAATATTTTCTTTGTAGATGAGAAAGCTCAACTAATTGTACTTATGGATCTTTTCTTGATTACCAAATGTATTGGTTACCAGAATGTTAAAATCTGTCCTTAGCTTTCTCTTTTCCATGTTGAAAACCCTGCATCCTTTAACTTTTATTCTCTTGGTCCAACTTTTCTATCTTTTCTTAAAACCCTCTAAACCTTTTCATATTGTAGATAGAAATCTAGAGTGTCACTGAGAATAAGCAGTGACTTTCCTTAGAATTATGAGCTTTCATATCTACACATTGTGACCCTTTGTGCCTACCATCTCGACAAAGCAATGTTTGGTTGCTCTTGGGTTCCCTGTGCAGTAAAACTCTCAGACTGTTTAGTGTTTCTGTTTATTCTCAGGTATCTACACAAACCCCCAACAGTACTTTGTGTTTGATGACCACCATGAACTTCGTTTTGTCTCATGCTCTGTCCCTGTGTATCTCCAATGCTTTCTAGATATATTAACTTTATTTTATGTTCTGGATGAAATTGTAGACGTCTAATCCTATATGGGGAAATAGAAAAGATACTATCCTTGAGTCATATCTAACTTCTCCTTCTCTATGAATGACGCTGTTGGTTTCAAAGACACTCAGCAGTGCCATGTACCCACTCGTGCCCAGTGCACATTGATTGGCTGTTTATTCTCTATATACTCAAGATAAGGGTAGTTTCTCAAGTTTTCCAGCTCTTGTGACTTTGAGGGAATTTTGTAAAGAATCTACAGGGTGCTCTTCCTAGGTGGCTCAGAGTTGTGTGGTCATTTATTAACTTAAAAATATCAACTTGAATTCTGGGAGACTACTTGATCTATTTCAAAGCTCAAAAGATACCTCTTATCTCTCCTTTAGGAGATGAACTCTTGAACTATGCTTTTAATCGATTCTACTTTTCAAACAAGTAATGCCCTTGATAATCTCTTTTCCATTGATCTCTCTGAACGCGATTATAGGCTATGAATTTTATATTTGATTTGTTGGCTTTTATACTGTGTTCTTTTTTGCCTTCTCTCTCACTTTAGTAAGCTTTCTGAAATCCTATGGGCCAATCTTAAATGTCTTTGCTATTTGATTTATGTACTTGAGCTATAGGGTGGTTGCATTTTATGTGAGTAATGTGTTCTTGAAGATCTCACAAAATGAATTTTAGTTCTGACAGTGGGTTGCTGATATTTCTGTTTCCTGGTGAGAATAGTAGGCGATGCCATGTGACAGCAGTATAAACAGGTTTACAGTTCACTCTACAGCGTTGACACTAGCCATTCTTTTTTTCTTACCAACACTTTATTAAGATGTAGTTTACATATAGTAAAATGAACACATCTCTGGTGCATAACTCAAAGACTTTTTTATATATGTATACAGCCATGTGATCATCACCTAGATCAAGATACAAAATACTTCTGTCACCTCAGGAAGTTCCCTCACGCCCCTTTCCTGTTAATACTGCTCCCCACAAAGGTAGCCACTATTCTGACTTCTAACAGATATTTTTGAGGTTCATCTTGGTTTTTTTTGAGATTGGTTGCATCTATCAGTAGTTTATTCCTTTTCGTTGCTGTGAGTGTTCCATAATGCGAATATTCCATTTTTTTAACCCGTTTTCTTACTGATGGATACTTGAGTTATTTCCACTTTGAATATAAGTGTAATCAACATTCTTATGTAAGTTTGTTTGTGGACATATACACTCATTTCTTACTTAAGACCAATTTGTCAACTTTAAGAAATATTTTAGACATGGTAAGTATCCCAGAGACTTCTCTATTCACTTGGTCCCGCTCTAAGTAGGAAGATCTGACAATATTATAGAAGTTTGGGGAAGAAAGACCACTTTCTAATAATTAAATGTACTACTCATTATGAGGACCTCGTGACCTAAAGAGAAGCGAGGAATGTGTTGTGGGAGGGAGGGAGGCTACTTGGCAATATCATTAAGAGCATAGCTTTTATACCAGGCAGACATAGATTTGCATCCAGATCTCTGTTGCTTAGTACCTGGGTGACTTTAGGCTATTTAACATCTCATTTACATCACCTTTAGGTTGAAATGGTAATACCTACTATTCATAGGTTTTGTTCAGATTGCATACACTACTACTCAGAGAGTGAATGTGGAAACTGATTAAGTTGACACTTTTATATATACTAAAGTACTAGCTAAGGACTGGAGAGTAGTCATAAGGTATCTTTGCATTCTCAAAGCTTAAAAAGTGACTGCATTCATTCCTTGGTTTATTTATTTTCATGTCTTTATTGAGTGTTTATGCCCGGTGCTGTTCTACATACTACAGATATAGGTGTGAACAAGAAGCAGGGTCTACTGGGAGAAGAAAGAGATAAATAAATCAATACGGAGAAAACAGCAAAGAAGAAAATAACTGGTGATGCACGAGAGTCAGTGGGGGTGTTTAAAATAAGTTATAAAATGTGTCTAGAGCCAGGACACATATGAGTGGATAGGTTTTTAAAGGAAATCTGATTTATGAGAGAAAAAGTAGCAAACTAACAATTAGATAACAATTAGGATTCTGTTCACAATTTGTTACAATTTATTTTTAAGGCCAGTTGTTTTTATTAAGATGTGGTTTTGATGAAAATAACTATGAAGTATTTGAGTCTCCATCTACATTTTTTGGGTTTTGTAGAAGAAAGGCACCCAGGGCTCAGGCACCAGTCGCATATGCTAATCTCTGTAAAGAAGGCATGGGCTGTTATTTAAGTGACAACTTTAAGTTCTTTGTCGTATTAGTTTCTTCCTGACCCAAGGACCAGGTCTTGGTTAATCTTTATAAGTGGGCGATTTCTCCTTGTCTCCTCTAGCCCTGTTCAATCCTGAAACACCCGGGATCTGTGGTGATCTTGGGAGATGTGAATGAGAGCAGAGCCAGTGGGTTCCCCTAGGAAAGGAAGGGATCCTTCCTATTTATTTATAAAGTTCAAATCCTGGAATTTTTCCAGAATACATGCTTTTCTAAGGTGGGTGCACATTCTCTCCTGCTGGATAGAAGAGTGGGAAAATTGGCATAGCACAAATCTGAGTAAACTTTGGTACACCAGGGGAGATAATAAATAAGGTTATACCATATTTCAGTTTGGTGCTCTCCCGCCTGATAGGATTTTCCTGTTTTGACACCAGGCCAGAAACTTTATGACTAGAAACATTGTTTTCACTTCTAAACAGAGCCACTTAAAAGAGTACCCCCCACACACATTAGAACTGCAATTAACAATTTATCAGATTAAACTGAGACTCAGCACCTCCTCTCCTTCCTAGAAATTGAATCAAAAGACTATTTGAAATGGTAACAAAGAACTATTACTGGCTTTCACTTTGTTCATTTTTAGCTGATAAATGCTGCCCTATTCATCTAAGTAGTCTTTCTCGTGGGTTTGTTTAGAAGTGAAAACAACGCCAGTGGAGAATTTCTTTTTTTTCTGCCTTCAGCATATATATAGTTAAGTTATATAGGATCTAGGTTTCTCATGCCCATTACAGAAGTTCCTCTTATTTTGGATGCTCTGTAAATGACCCAAGGAGTGTCATTTTTAAAGATATGGCTATAATTTTAATAATAAAAATGTATACCTGAAACCTGACATACAGACAAGCTTTGTCTAATATCAGTGAATTGTTTTTATATCAGTCAGTAACTTTCTATGTTGCAACTGAGGAATAAAATAGGAAAAGCAAAAGCAGCACCTAAAGCAGTGTTTAGCCTTTCCCCTGATAAAGGCCCACTGATGTCACCACAATAGGTTATGATTTAACTGGAGCCAGTTCTCAGCTCATGAGGGATCTGTAACCATTTGGCTTCCATGGGTTGGTTCAGTTCAGTAAACTTTTTCATAAAAATAGTTCCTATCTTCTAGGATAGTATAATCTTATTGGGAGACTCTAAATTCATAATTTTAACATAGTGTGCTAAATGCCCAGATTGAGGTAGATATAGATGTCCCCTCCTGGTTCACCCCTCCCTACCCTAGGAGGGCCTTTAGCCCAGCGTGGGAAGAGATGGTGCTGCATGGCAGAGGTCCTGAAAAAAGTGATGCCTGTGCAGAAGAATTTAGTTCTTTTGACATCTAGTCCCATGACCTTGGTGACTAACTTAAATCCTTGTTTTAGACTGAGTTGAAGAGCACAGTTGGCTAGAACCAAGTCTTAGAGAGCAAGAGATTAGGGGTTTTGTAGTGACCTTGCCAAAGGATAACTTTATATTTGCCTCCTACTTTCCTTCTATAAAATAAGCATTATATATTTTATCTCCCATGGCATCTATCTAAATGCAAAGACTTATTGTAATTATTATTGACCACATTGATATTAAAATAGAAATGGTTTCATCATCAGGAGAAAAATTGATATCTGTTCCAGGTAGAACCCCTGTGGTCCTGGCTGCATCCTTTGGAGATCATTATGAATAGTTATTTGTCTTTAAGGTGTTTCTAGCCCAAGACAGGTTTTTGTTTGTTTGTTTGTTTGTTTGTTTGGTATTCGTGGACTGCAAAGTGTTGTTCTTAATTTTCCTTTTGTCTCCTTATTCCTCAAACCATAAAACCATGAAACGTGCTTTTCTTGTTCCCATTACAAAGTAGTACCTATAAAATCAAAACAATTTAGAGCTGTAAGCAGTTAAATTATGACTCTAGCAATTTATAGGATAACTCAAGGGTCTCTTGCCGAAGTTATAAGTGGCAGTCTGTCCTCTTGTGCCCTCTAGGTTTCCTGATTCAGATGTTTAGGTGGTGTTCTGGGAAATCTCTCTCCAAATTACTCTTCTCCTGACCTCTGAACTCTTACTATCAAGGTCAGTCAGTTCACACACTACCATAATGACAGCTGTATCTAGCCAAAGGCTTGATCAGCTTCCCAAGACCCAGATTGGGTCTTATCAGCAAAATTAATCTCCCCCTCCCCACCCCCATACACACATCAACTCAAGGCTCCTCACCACCACAGAAATCAACCACACAAAAGAAACAGATAGGGTTGTTGGTTAATCAGGTCTGTCTGGTCTTATTTCGCCCTCAAGGCCAGTTTCGTGTGAGGAAGGACTAGTGTTCTACATATAGAGTGAATGCCTTTTCTGGACCCTGAGAAAGTGACTGTGTCTGGAGAGTTGTTAATATGAAATGGAAAATATGATTGGAAACATCAGTACCATTATTCATTCTTTAATGTCCCCTTTGGCGTCATTACTGTAAAATAATTTTAAAGCATTCGGGGAAAAGTCCTCCCCCCCCCAACTTTATTGAAGTATAATAGACACTTAATTGTTCATATTTACATTGTAGAATTCGGTGAGGTTTTTTTTTTTTTTTTCAGTTATAGTTGGCATACAATAATATATTAGTTTTAGTTGTACATCGAAGTGATTAGAGATCTGTGTAACTCACGAAGCAGTCACCCCACTAAATCTAGTACCCCTCTTCTCCCTTCCATGTTTTTTATGACATTGTTGATGTTTTCCTTATGCTACACTTTACATCTCCATGACTATTTTGTATCTATCCGTTTGTACTTCTTAATCCCTTTGCCCTTTTTTGCCATCGCAGGGAAAAGTTTTTGACTGCCAGTTAAGCAATTTAGACCATTCCCTCTTTAAAAAGCAAATCACACACCAGAACATTCTGGGATTCTGTGAGCAAAGTGGAGATGTTTTTGTCCAGAGTTTTTCTTCTGGATTCATTGGCATGCTAGTGAGTCCTTACAGTTAAATTTTTCATGCTCCTAATTTTCTTGTTTTCAAACTTTACTCTTATAAGTTTCTAATTTCTAGTTTTAGATCTTTCTATTTTCAGAGTCATGGAGAATATTAGCAAGTCACTTATGTTGCTGTAAATAAGTCTTTATTAAAAGTGATATGTCTGAAAGCCTGTAGATGGAACAATTTTTAAATTTTACTTTGCAGAGTGTAAGTTCAGTGAGATGTAGATGAGGACAACCAGGGAGATGTTTGTATGTTGAAAATGTTAAAGTAGTTTCTTTCAGCATCCCTTTAATCAAAGCATTTGTCAAGGAAAACCAACTTTAGACCCTTGTCCTTTCTCTACTATCAAAATGAAGGTTTCCATACAATCATATACAGCATGCACGCACAGAAAAAGTCTGGGTAGATTCAGTGTTAAGAAAATCATCTAAACTTGGATATAAAGCAAAAGGGTGACTGCATACCCTCCTGATATCTGTCGTGTTAGAGTATTGTCTAGCAGGTTTATTTAACTCAAGGGTTAGTTAACTCTCTACAACATGATTCTTAACGTCTAGTACCCAAATCACCTGGGAGCTCGTTAGAAATGCAGTTTCTCAGACCCCACCCCATCCTTCTAAATAGGAAGCTCAGAAGTAGGGGCCAGCAGTTTGTATTGTAAGAAGACCACCAGCTACTCCTGACGCAGCTAAAGTTTAAGAACTATAGCTATGGGGAATGGTACCTATAACACCTTAATAATAAATGATAATATTGATAAATAATGATCTTAGTATGGAGATGCAAAGATAATTTTTAGTCATGCGTAAAATACAGGCATCCCCAATAAAGCAGGTGCTTGTTTTATCTTGTATCAAACAATTGAGCTGCTCTTCCAGTCCTAGGTTCCATGTGAGTAGAAACTGCAGTTGTGGGAAGGTGGCATCGAAACCAAACCAGAATTTGTAATCGCTTCGCTGTTTTACCATCGTTGCAGAAGTAAACAAGAATGCCTCGTAATTCTACCACTGCCTTTCACATGTGAAATTTTCTTCTGATTCATAAGAGCCTTGGGAAACATCTGAACCAATTAGCAATTTTAGAGAATGTTAGTTCTGTGTATAGGGTGCCTATCTGATATCGAGTTTCCCACAGCTGCCTTTTTTGGCTTGTGCCTTGTTTTGAAATTTGCTCCATTGATCCTATCTGCTGTGTGATTAGGATTTGGTGTGTTTGGGGAGTGAAGCCTATGAGAGCCATTGACTCTAGGGGAACAGGCTCGAGTAACATGTCTGTCCAAGTTTGATGTGGGCACATTTTGTCCTTGGTGAGTCAACTGCTGTCAGAATACCCTATTTTGTACAAGATTTCCAATGAATCAGTCAGTCCCTAATGTAGTATATGGGTGCGTTTTAATACAAATTGGTTAAACAGCTGTGATATTCTAGCCACCATATGGAAAGAACTGTGTGCAAATAGATGCAATTCAAACTTTAGGACCTGACGTTTTATCTGGGGATGTTCCCTAAGTTGTTTCCCTTGTCTAGTAATGTATGGCGATGTCTTTTTTTTTTTTTTTTTAAGAAAGTTTCTAAGTACTGGGAGTTTATAAGTAAAAGGCATTTAAATAGCTTGCTTTCCTTAGAACTTTAAAACAATAAAGGTATGTAATTTGAATATAAGTTTTCTTGTTTTTTTTCAAAATTCTGGTAAAGATTTATTGTTTGCTTTCTAGAACTACACTTGGCTAAAGAGACTGTTTAAGATATAGAAACTGCCAAAGTTCATTGACCTCTGCAGTCTCTGACCTTACCATAAATTTAATTCATTTGAGTTATGGACCTTGCATTAAGATAATTAAGAGAATTAAAGACCCTCTGCTTTAGACAACTTCAGAATATAGAACATGGAGATTTTTGGAAATGAATTAAATCACAGTATTGATCTAAAGTAACAAGAATTTAAAAGTATCTGATTTGCAATAAGTAATGTAATTTGATGCACCCACATCTTTGCCCTCTTGTTGCTGAACTAACTGTATAGGGGTTGTAGGTTGAATTCTGTGTCCTCCTTCCTTCCCTCTTCATTTGTTCTTATATGATAATTTTTTTCTCACATTCCTTACAGATTGAGGTGGAGGAGCATGATTAACTTTTGTATGACCCTACATAGTTGTGGAGATATTTAAGTAAGATGCTGAAATTAAATCTTCCATTCGTGACATAAAACACCTTGGAAATGCTGGATGAGGGAATTCTGCCACTCCTTGGCATAAGTAGAGGGAGAGATTTTGGCTTTCTAAAATACCAAGATATTTGAGAAGTCATTTAGTAAAGCCTTTTCCTAAAATAATCCTTAAAGATTGATTTATCATTGTCTCCAACTTACCTTTCCTTGGAGAGTCCGGAAAACAAGTAAAGGGTCCTATTGCAGAGGCAGAGTGTGACCCCAGAGCCTTGTGGAGAAAAAGAGGTCCTAAGAGGTCCTGTTCAGTTTACTTATCTCTCTGTCACTCTAGGTCTGTGGCTTACCTAATTAAGATTTAAGGAAGAGGTTTCTCAGCTTTGAAACACTCAGACCTTTTAAGGTGTCTGACTTGTTTGTGGCAACTACTGAAAAGGAATGTATCTGTATGTATGAAGAACAGTCCAGTATAAAGATTAAGAGAATGAATTTTACAAGAGACTTAAGTGGATTGTAATCCTTGCTCGCCACTTAATAGTTCTGTGACCTTGGGCAAGTTATTTAAATGAGCTGTGCTTCAGTATTCTCATCTATAAAACGGGAATAAAACTAGGAGTTTGGGATGGATTAAATTAGTTACTACATGCAAAGCCCTTAGAAAGGTGCCCAGCATATAGTAAATGCTCAATAAACATTAGTCATCATTAGTAGCAGTAATAATAGTTATCAGTAGCAGTAATCGTAATTTCTCTTAAAACTCAAGTCACCCATTCATTTCTACCACCTACCCCTTACCCTCCTAAACATAGGCACAGTTTATGAATTTAAAATGCTTTGTCTAAAGTAGTTCTGTCCAGTAGCACTTTCTGTGATGATGGAAATGTTCTGTATCTGTGCTTTCCAGTTTGGTAGCCACAAGCAGCGTGTGGCTAATGGTGACTGTGTCGAACAGTGCAGATCTAAAGTGTACTCTTTCCTCAGGTTTGAGTTTGTGTCATGTTTTACCAACACTCTTTTTAATTCTGTGAATAGTTTTTCCCCTTAAGAGGTATGTATTCTTATACTATATTTGTAATCTCTTTGAACCCAGAACTGATGAACATTGCTTCATAAAGTATTGATCATTTGTTTTAAAATATGTTACAAGAAACAGTACACATGAAAGAGCAAACCCAAACTAGTGTTATGTTAACTGTTGTTTTTTGTTTCCAAATCACATTTGATGTATTTGATTTACCTTCCTGGGACTTGGGGTGACTTCTCTTTTATACCATCTACTGTCAGTTACAATTTTATTTCTGTTGTGCTTTCTTGAGCTAAATAGTTATTTCTGCCAGGAATACTCTGACCATATACTAGTGGTTAAATATGTCCACCAGTTCAGTTCTGTTCTCATAACCTGTGCCATGTAGGTAGCAGTACTGTCCGATGTCTGTGGCTAATTAACCATATTAATTTCGCACTAATTTTATATTAATTTACGTTAACAATAATAATAACAATACCAGGCACCATTCTGAGTGCATTACGTGATTTAACTCATTTAACCTTCACAACCACTCTATGAGGCAGATGCTGTTATTTCATTTTATAGATATGGAAACTGAGGCAGGGAGAGATCTGATAACTGGCCTGAGTTTTAGGGCTGGGATCTCACCCCAGACAGGCTGCTCAGAGCCTGTGGTCTTAACCATAGGTCCTTATGTGAAGCCCTTGTAGCTAATTGTGCTTTGGAATTCAGAATTTTTCAGAGTTTAGAATGGGAATATAATGCAAATGCCTTTATAGTACCTCTGGTGGATTCTGGACCAGCACCCTGTAATCATCTTTACTAATACTTCTACAGCAACACATATGAATACTTAACTTGACATTTCACGTCAAATTTTGTGTCCAAATAAGCTTTGCAAAAAATGAGTTTTCAGAACTGAGGATTTGGAATTTTGAATAAGGGATTGAGAATCTACTTTATGTAGCTTCTCACAGAGGCCTTCATCAAATGGAGTGAGTTTGGGTGAAATGCCGGAAAAGAGTTGCATTGAATTCGTATTTCTCATTTTTAACAACCAAAATAGCTTTATCACTTTTTGCAAAGTTCAGCCAATACAAAGTCTTTTATAAAGAAGAAAATGAAAAGCATCTCTAATCTTACCATTCAGAAATCAAATATTTATTGACCTTTTAGATTGTCTTTTATATGTAATGAACACATATAGGAAAGTAGGTTATTTTAAGTGAGCTCAGTTTGCATGGAATCACATTCCTTCTCTGACACTAGTTGGATGTGTGACCTTGGGAGAATTAACCACTCTGTGCCTCAGTTTCTTAATCCAGTCAGTGAGAATTACAGTGGAGCCTACTTCTTAGGTTTCTCGTAAGGATTAAGTGAATTATGTGTAAAGCCCTTAGAACAGTGCCAGGAGCATAGTGCCCATCAACTATTATGGTTATTCCATGTTCATCACTTTTTACAGGACAAATAAAGAACCACATTATTTTTAATTGCCACATAGTGTTGTTTTATATGGATATTCCCTGTTTAAACACTGCAAATGAGCATCCTTGTAGCTATTTCTTTTTTGATTTGCCCAGATATCTCATTAGATTAATCCTTGGAAATGAAATTGCTGATTCAAAGCATATGCACTTAATTTTTTTGATACAAATTGCCCAATTTACATTGAAAATTCTATTTTTGCTTCCATGGTTTTGCTATTTTGGGGACCTTTGGTCTGCTGATTTACTTTATACATTTGATTTCAAAAGCCAGGATTTCTAGTATCTGAAATCCAAATTTCAGTCTGGAAGGGTTTTAAATTACTACTCTGCTGAAGTCTGTTACATATTTTATTTGCTTTTTCCAACTTTTTCACAATACTTATGAGTTCCAAGGTAGCAAGAACTTGAAGCTTTGCTCGATATTTCACAAATTAAATCATCTGTGGCTAACACTAACATTTTAACTAGACCCTTACATTAGTTAGGTTTTCTAGTCGGGCCAGGGGGCTTCCTCCTAGGAAAGCAAAGTTTTGGGCCAGAAATCATGAGACTCTACGAAAGGACAACAGATCATGAGTAGCTAGCTCCTTTAGTCATAGTTCCTATGAGATACGAGAATAGCAAAAACTAATTCATGGAACACCTCAGCCAATGTCACAGCGCTGCTATTGACACGAGAACTGTTTCTGGAGAAGACTCATTTCTGTGGTGAGATCCTGTTGGGTTGATGCCTGTTTTATTAGGAAAATATTGAAAATAGCTGATGCCACAGAAAGTTTTTAGATGTTCACTCCACATTCTGAAGACTGGTACCTCCTCAGTAAGTCATGTGAAGTTGCTCTTAAGTTGGATCCCAAGGAGAACAGTCCTCTACTCGACCTTTTCAACCTCAAGACCTTGTAATTGACACCATTAAAGCAGTCCAAGCAGGGCTTTCCAAACTGTATTCCCATAATCCCTCGAAGCTGAAAGGGGAAGCCGAGCTGTTTTCCCCAGCAGTTGGAGCACCTCAACCGCTATCAGGTTAATATGCTATTGGGGTTCCTTCTGCTTAAGATTTCCTGTGGAAAAAATGGATCCTGCACTTTAACAACAACAGCAAATTCTTTTTAATGTTCTAGTATTTACTGACACCTGGATATTGAGACAAAGTACTTTGGTCTTGAGCAAACTAAAGGTGGCATGTAGAGTAAGAGATCAAGAGAAATAGCAATTGTTTCCAAGACCAAAAGCTTTGAAAAACCATGCTCCTGTGGGACATTTGTTATCTCTAAAGTTTTCCGGCATAAGCCAAATTTAACTCAAGTTTCTCTGTTTTAACTATAAAAGATGTATTAATTGGTGATGGTTTTCTCTCAGACCTGCAAACCCAGTTTTGTCTCCCTGCTTCCCTTATGATTTGTAGTATTGGTTCCCATTTTGTCAGTCTTCCAGACCACCTACCTGTGGCTCGTCGTGAGACCCTGAATCCTAACCACGCTGTTACTGGCTTCTCCCAGGGTCCTATCCTTCCCCGAAAGCTGGAGCAACTCTGGTCGTGTACAAGGACCTGCTGGTGCTGTTTGGTGGCTGGACAAGGCCAAGCCCTTATCCCCTACATCAACCAGAGAGATTCTTTGATGAAATACACACTTACTCGCCCTCTAAAAACTGGTAAGCCACGAAGATGGGATAGTTTCAATCTGAAATAAAAAATATGAAGTGAATGGATTCCTTATCTTCTTTTTGTATCCAGAAATCTTGAGAATTTGATGAAAGCTATAGAGTCTTTTCCCAGAGAAAAATTTACATATGCACAGATTTTGCCTACAGTGTCAGAGGGTTTTCAGGATCCCCTTAAAACCTGATGTTAAGAACCCTTATTCCAAAGAGAAAAAGTGGAAGAGATTTATTCCTCTTCCAAGAAAAATGAATGAACCAGTTGAAGAACAGAGAGCTCTTCAGCTTTGGCTACTAATTCCCCAGGGGTGCTCTGGATCCAGATGATTTCTTACTCCCTGCTACGTATGTCCCTGCTATCTATGTCCCCACGACTGACTTCTGATTGTTTTTCAAACATGAAAAATGACCACAATCCCTGTACCATATAACGGACTGCTTAGTACAAGGCTCTTGGCAGCTGCTATTGATCAGGACTGTAGAAATAAGCAGCCAGTGGTGCCCCTTCAGCAGATTAGGCTGAAGCAGCAAAGGATCCATGATGGAGACTCTTGTCATTGTCTTCTCGTCTCTCCACTCTACCTCCAAGCCATACATACATGCTGAGGACTTGAAAGTGAACACAGCTTTAGAAGTTTTATAGGAAAGGCATAAATACCTTATGCCTTCCTCCACTTATTATCCTAACAGTATCTCTACTGAAGGTGATAGGATTGTCATTTAAAATAAATGGATGCCTACTTATTGTTGTCCACCTTAAACATGTAAGACCAGAAGCAGATAGCGCTGACTTCTTAGTTTCCTCTTGTCTTTTTATATTAGGTGGAACTGCATTGTGACAACCCATGGGCCACCTCCCATGGCTGGCCATTCCTCCTGTGTGATAGACGATAAAATGATTGTCTTTGGTGGCTCCTTAGGATCCCGGCAAATGTAAGTATATTTGGTTTGCCGCCAACCTGAAGGTAAATACTCCTGGGAATAACCATTCAGAAAAGTGAACTAGTCAGGGTCAGTATTCCTGAACATAGTTCTGATTAATCCAAGTAATTATCTCACCCTGTCATTCCATATTTTGATCCCCTAGTCACAGACCAATAAGTTGATAAACTTGCTCCATAGAATGAGGGCTCCATAGTCTCTTTTTGTTCGGTGTGTGGTTCTATTCAGTGGGATCAGATTCTGATGGAGCCTCTTCCTTGTCTGTTTCTACTTCTGTTGTGCCTACAGAAGACCACCTTCCAAGAAACAGAGTGCTTTTACTTGCTTTCCTTTTTGACCCAGCTCGTGCCTTTTGGAGAAAAAGAGAGGTAGATTGATAGACTGGGTGGAAATGGCTCACTCTCCAAATGGGACAGGTTGGGGGAGTAGGTAGGAGCAAGAAAACTGTGAGGTCTGACACATTTCTGTGAAGCTGTTCTCCATACCCACTGTCCTCTCCACCTCTGGCCACATAGGCCAGCTCAGGCCGGAGTCAAGAGCCAGAGCCAAGAGCCAGAGCCGTCCATGAGAATCACTGTTTATCTCATTCGGCAGTAGCAGCAGCAGTGATCACTTCCCTTGTGCTCTGAAATGGAAGTTGATGAGCTGTCAGCAGTAACACCACTCCAGACCCAACCCTGTTCTCCCTTAGGGCATTCTCTGTCTTCCTATTTTAAAACAGCTGTAGAAGGGACTATGTGAGCTCTTAGGAGCTCTTATTCCTGTGTTCCTATGTGTGAATAAATGACCTTACAGAGAGGATCATAAAATAGAGACTGCCAACTAGGAATCTGTCCTTGCCATACTGATCCCTTGAGAGTTGGAGGTGCCAGTTCGTCCTTAATAAAACTGCAGCTCTCATTAGCCATTGTCAGATTACTTTTGTAGCCAGAATCAAATCATTATCTCCTGGACGATAGAACTGCCTTTTGAATAATTTTTTTTTCCTTGCGGCTTTTGCTTTTGAAAGAGTATATCTTGACCAGTAGCTATTTCTCGTTATCACCAGTTAACTCTTGCTTTACGTATTAGTGTGTGACTACAGACATGACTCAAACAAGCAAGGCCTATAAGTCAGTGGAAAGAGCAAAGGTTTGAAAGTCTCGAGATGGATTCCAAGGAAAGAAGCGAAAGAAAAATATAGTTCAAGTACTATGAGTGTAGTACTTCATGGGGCATCTTGATAAATGTAAACTTCATTTATTTCAGCTCTTGTGGTCCCTGGTAGCTCCCAACTCCTTCATTCTTATGTCTTTATTTCACAGGAGCAATGATGTCTGGGTCCTTGACCTCGAGCAGTGGGCATGGTCCAAGCCAAACATCTCTGGCCCCAGTCCTCATCCTCGAGGTGGCCAATCTCAGGTGCTCAGGAATTAAAATAACTATTCAGCAAACACTGTAGCATCTTTCAGTTAGGATGGGAGAGGGAGGAGGAAGTCAGGTAAGATGCCAACATGCATAAGCCAAAAGAGAACTTATCATTACTTTCGCTGGTATTTACTTTTCAACTTCTAATGAGTTATATTTATTTTTAGTGGCTTTATATTATGCCTCTCTCCAAAGCATTTACTTTGCTGTTTCATGTCTTAAGAGAACCCTGTATTTTATATGGTTGGCACTCTCATATTAATATTTGATCAACAAAGAATACATCTATTCAAGTGAATCATCAGTAATTTATTCACAGGGATCAGAATTGACACGGGAGAATGGAGAGTTTATGGTAACTAGAATACTCTCATTTGGGATCTGGGTAGGCTATTTTTATGTATGACTGAAGCATAGGAGGTCAGATGCCTGTGTCTTTATAGGTGTATTTTAAATTTCTTCCTCTTCCCAGATTGTCATAGATGATGCAACCATCTTAATCCTTGGAGGGTGTGGTGGTCCCAATGCTGTGAGTATTGCTGGTGTGGCATTCCATGCACATGCTGCTAAGCGTTCACAACTTGCTTCCCCTGTCTTGTAAGACCGTATGGGACCATTTCTGTGGCATTTTCTTTAGAGAGTACCTTTTCCATGTGGGTATATAGCCTTGTATTTTTTGGCCTTTTTATCCACTCTTTTTTGGGGGCGTAGGGTGCTTTTAATCAGAGACATTCATCTCTTGAATATTTATATTTTTTCCCACTCCCACTTCCTCTTTAGGCTCTGAGGTTTGCTGCTCTCATTTTCTTAAGGAGTGAAACAGAAAAGCAGGTTGATAGCTACTGGAGTTTATATGGAATTTATTTTAAGAATGCGTATTCAGAAAGTTATGGATATGTATTATCTTTCCCCTGTCTACCCTGCCACATACACATACATGCATTAAAACCACAGGCGAAAATTCAAAACCACTTAAAATTGATTCATGGGTCACAAGCACAATTCCATGTGCCCGGCCAGTGGTAATATGTGAATGAATGAAGGCATGAATGAATGAATGAATAACCAAAGGCTGCTAGACCAGGCAGTGCAGTTTTGAGATTCCAGCTCTTTGTGTCCTTTGTAACATGAACAACACCTGAGTCCTATTGTTGGTCCTTCTCTTACAGTTGTTCAAGGATGCTTGGTTGTTGCACATGCATGCAGGTCCCTGGGCCTGGCAGCCACTCAAGGTAGAAAATGAAGATCATGGGGCCCCAGAACTGTGGTGCCATCCGGCTTGCCGGGTAAGCAGGGAACTCATAGGCCAGCAGGAGGAGAGGTCCTAAACCATAAAACCAAATTAACTTGTCAGATTTCCACGCAGATTTGTATGGAAATTGAAAACGCCTTGATGTCACAAAATAGGTGGACATTAACCATAGTTCTTGGGCATTTCTCACACATGTGAATCCCTAGAAGAGAAAACTTAGTGGGCCCCACCCATCCTTTAAGTCCTAGCTTTAAGCATGTCTTTGTCTATAAAGTTTTGCCCAGGATCTCCCAAGATTCCTTCCTCCTCTCTATCGCTCTTCTGTGGACATAATTCTAATGATAGCACATGTCTGATGATAGCACTATAGCAACAAATTGCTCCCATGTCTCTCTCCCATTCTAGCCTAAAAAGCAGACTACATTATTTTCATCTCTGTACCTACATGATGCCTGGCACATCCCAGATGCTCATAGTAAAATGTTCGATAGTTGAATGAATGATCAGAATTGAGCACAGGCCTTTTGTCTTCCAGGTGGGGCAGTGTGTCGTGGTCTTCAGCCAGGCTCCCAGTGGGAGAGCCCCACTCAGCCCCAGTTTGAACTCTCGCCCATCACCTATCAGTGCCACTCCTCCAGCCCTGGTTCCCGAAACCCGGGAGTACCGCTCGCAGTCTCCAGTAAGGAGTATGGATGAAGCTCCGTGTGTTAATGGCCGCTGGGGAACACTGAGACCCAGAGCTCAGAGGCAGACCCCCTCCAGTTCCCGGGAAGGGAGCCTTTCCCCAGCCAGAGGAGATGGCTCTCCCATTCTCAATGGCGGGAGTTTATCTCCAGGAACAGTAGCTGTAGGTGGCTCTTCCTTGGACAGCCCAGTACAGGCCATATCTCCTAGCACTCCATCTACCACTGAAGGATATGACCTAAAAATGGGACTTTCTTTGGCCCCTCGACGAGGGTCACTACCAGATCAGAAAGATCTGAGATTAGGATCAATAGATCTGAATTGGGATCTGAAACCTGCTTCCAATACCAATCACGTGGATGGCGTAGACAACAGGACAGCTGGGGGAGGTACGAGACACCTTCCCGAACAGACAAATGGGGTGCATACCCCACCACATGTGGCCAGTGCCCTTGCAGGAGCCGTCTCCCCAGGTGCCCTGCGTCGGAGCCTAGAAGCCATCAAAGCGATGTCCTCAAAAGGCCCCTCGGCCTCTGCAGCACTGAGTCCTCCTCTGGGATCTTCTCCAGGCTCCCCCGGGAGCCAGAACCTGAGCAGTGGAGAAACTGTGCCTGTTCCGCGGCCAGGACCTGCCCAAGGAGACGGACATTCCTTACCTCCCATTGCCCGCCGCCTGGGCCACCACCCCCCACAGTCCCTAAACGTTGGCAAACCCTTGTACCAGAGTATGAACTGTAAGCCCATGCAGATGTACGTGCTGGACATTAAAGACACCAAGGAGAAGGGGCGGGTCAAATGGAAAGTATTTAACAGCAGTTCTGTGGTCGGACCTCCCGAAACCAGCCTGCACACAGTGGTGCAAGGCAGGGGCGAACTCATCGTGTTTGGAGGACTCATGGACAAGAAACAGAATGTGAAGTACTATCCAAAAACAAATGCCTTGTACTTTGTGCGAGCAAAGAGATAATGTGTTCTAAACCCCTTTCCCTTTCTGTGGCTTTTAATTTGGAATTTTCCAGCGTGCAAGCATTTGGACTGAGAATTGGGAAAACAAAGGACAAAATTACTCCCGTAAACCAAAACCCCAATTCCCAACCTCACTCACTGCAGATCAAATGTCCATTAAGAAAAAATTATATATAAATATATATTATATTAGCCAACTCTGTTTACAAAGAGGGAGAGATCTCTGTCCTGGTTCAGATAAAATTGTTGCTGTGTTTTAGCAGAGGGTGTGCTGCCTTTTTCTACTTTGCTGGTAACTAGACCAAGAATTTAGGGAACAGACTAATATCCGAACTTTCCTACAGAAACTGAGGAGCCCCCTGTAAATCTTTACGCGGCCTTCTCAGACTTAGAAAAAGAAAGGGCACGTGTAAGGTGCACAAGCAGAGGTTTCAGATTCGCGTGCTTCAGGTGCTGGCAGGGTAAAAGTAACCTATGGGAACTGTTCTTCCCCTTCTCACGAAACCACAGAGGACCTATGAAAACTTCTTGCTCTAGTGCCCTGTGCCCACTCCTGTTCTGCCCTTTGTGACTGAGGACAGTTACCCAACAAGGGATTTTGTTCCACGTTTATGTGCCAGGATCATCGTGAAATAATGTGTATGCAGTGACACCGGTCCACCTAGTGTCCATTGGTCTTTTGAATGCTCCTTCCTTGTCTCAGAAAACATTTCAGTATCTGATTGTGGAATTTTCTGACAGTCGTGCTTGGTTGCAAGTTGCCAAAAACCACATTTGTTGTCCTTTTCCTTCCCGTTAAACTTGATCTTCGGAGGCTGCCTTTCTTTTCTTTTTCTTTTTCTTTTTTTTTTGGGGGGGGGTTAGGGGGAACGGGGCTTATGCAGGTTTTTTAAAGCCCAAAACCTTCCTCATTTTTTGTTTATTTTATAAAGCTCAGGTGCCCAGAGAAATCTCTTAGAAATATTTCTGGAATACTTTCTCTGGTTTCACTAAGGGGCCAGTAGGGAATTCCAAGATGCCAGTATCATGAGAAACCCTTGAAGCATCAAAAGATGACGTGTTTCTTTTTTCCTTCTGGGCGACTTTTTACTTGTAAAGCACATTGGGAACACCCATCCATATTTGTAAAATGCGGAAATTGGTCCTGAGTAGGAATCCCAGTAATTGTTCCTTCTAGAAATTGTGTTTGCCCTTGTTATGACACGCTTCTTTCTGCCTGGCTATTAACTGGCGATTGGGTTAAGTATCATATGCTTGGCCTCTTCGATACATGGCTGACCTTGGGAGCAGCTCGTTTGTGATTGTCTTATTCGCATGTCACCCGAACAAGCCTTCGGTTTTTACTTTCCTGTCATTTCTGAGATAAAGTACAACCAACTAGAGCATTTTTCTGGTTGATATAGGAAGTTAGAAGTTACCAAGACCTAAAACCATGGGCTGGACACCCTGAACCACTTAAATGTGGATTTTTGGTGATTTCCCATCAATGGAAAGAGGATTTTTATTTTGCCTTTAGGATTTAAATTTCAAAACATTGCATTTCCAATCCCCATACTCCCTTTTTTTCTTGTTAGCATTTCCCAAGCACAGGCCTGCTGCAGCTGGCCCTGGGTCCTGGCTTTTGGCCAGCACTCAGCAGTCTGTCTGATAAGTATGTTTTCTCCTGTTACATCATGTCGAGTCCTTTCCCGAATCCATTAGCTTTTACAGTGTGGTCTTAGTGGGAAAGCCCCGCCTGGTGCCAAGCCCAGGAAGGGGCCAGCTCACGGGGAGGGATGTGTGTTCCAGAAACAGCTCTATGTGCCCCCTTAGACGAGGAAACTGCCGTGTGCCTACCTACTATGGTGTCCAGCTGCTCAGAGCTCAGCATTTAGCTTTCCAGACTCCCTGCTCTGGGGCTGCTGCCAGCCCTTTGGCAAAGACTGTTAGATCACGTGGGGTCCGTATTCACCAGAGAAAGCTAGCCTAGGAGATGAGCAATTTTGGCATCATTGCTGTTTCTGAACCTTGTTTAGGACATTGCATTTGTGCGTGGACAGTGCCTCCAGACTCAGTTCCCATTTAAATAGGAAGTATTTGGAAGGCTGAAAGTGCAGAATCTCAGCCTGTAATCTTTCCCTCTGTCCTGTGGCCTTCCTAAGTCACCTATTAACTGGTTGATTTCTTCCGCTTTCCCCAAGTAGGCAGGGAGCAGAGCTGATTCCTTTAGAACGTAACTGGCTCCTCGGGGCTCCCCAGCACCCGTGTTGCCCACACCACTCGTCTGCAGCAGATGGTTTTGGTCTGGGCGGCTCTGGGCACAGTGGGTGTGTACCTAGGGACAGCGACTCAGCACAGTCGAGCTGACTGTCTCTCAGGCCCTTGTGAAGCCTCACGTGCAGCGGAGCTTCAGGGGTCTCAGCTGAGGTGACGGTCCACAGCGCCATGGATGCTTCAGTCAGATCAGATTTTATCACAACTCCGGTTTTGACATGATGCCAATTTTGTCTTAAAATTCACTGAGAAAAATGAGACAAAATATTTTTTTAACCCTCAGGAGCACCTAAAGCAAATATTTATCAGTATTTAAGTATTTAAAATATGTTTCGTTTCTACTTGAAGCTTTAACCCCTTCCGTTCCTGCAAGTGTGCCTTTGAGAGCCCCCATGTCATATTGACTTCACTGGGCCACCTCATTGATCTCAAGTGAGAATGTTAGTTTCTATTCTCTTGGCTAGAACTTCCTGTTTCTCATTTTGCAGCCTGAGCAGCAGAGAGGGTTCTGTATTTTTGTTTATATTTCCGCCCTTATTCTACACTTGGGTGGTGGGCTCCACAGTCCCTACCGCACCCCACATTTTGGGAGCACAGATACAGTGTCAAAAGGAGCGTAAATTTAGTTGTAAGGCAATAAAACTAGGCTTACTTTCCTCCCCATCCACTGCAGATTGATTTTGATTTTAATGTTCAAGTTTTATATCAAAAGCTGAAACCATGAACTATCCTAGGAACCGTTGGAACTCTTTAAAATAAAGAGGAGAAAGAAAGAAAACCGACTTAAGAAGCCTTGACTTTGGAGGACAGAAAGCCACCAGCTGATGGAGAACAAAGGGTTGCTTCCCTTGCCCTCTACTTCCTGGGTTCCTTCTGCTTTGCTTCTTTCCTTCCCCTGAAAAGTGATATTCCTGGTCGGGTTGTCTGTCTGTCTTTGTCCTTGTGGTGATCCTGGCATGGCGATGTGCTCTGCTTTGCATTATCTGTAGTCTCTTACCAGCGCACAAGTCAGTGGGGAGGAAGCTCAATTGTGAGGCCTGGGTCCTGTGCAGCCTCCCCACAGACTGCAGAAGGCATGTTTTGCATGGTCACCAGTAAGTGGCTCCCTCTCGCCATGGTCAATGTCAAATGAGAGCAACCCCAAGGTGTTGCTTCTATCTGTACTCACTCTCCTTGCTCTGCTCCCCTCCCGCCAACCAGGGTTCCTGTCAGCGCACACCAGTGTGCCCTGGCAAAGCTGGTGCTGTGAGTGTTGTTTCCCATGCAGCTCAGGGGTCCCGGGTGGCTTACCCTGAGGTGATCATGTTAGGCGCATAACGGTGTAGGAATGAAAAGTGGATTTGATTTTTATTGATATTTAAATCTCTGTCAATTTCATTTTTTGTTAATGTTTTCCCCTGATGACTTTTTAGCAATTTAACAAATAAAACAAAATGGACAGAATTGCCTTACCTGTTTCATTAGTAGAAAAGAAAACTGTGATGGAAAGCAGTTGGGGCTGGAGTTTGAAGTTGGAAGCAGAGTAGCTCTTGTCGAGGAGGGTTGTGTTTCGGGTGGAGGAGAGGACCTGCCCAGCCTTCCCTGAGGACCACGCCATTTAATACTAAGCAGCTCTCTGCGTCATGGTTGAAGGACTCAATATTCCAGGGCCTCAGTGCCACCCTGCTGTGAGGACCCGAGAGAGGAGCTCAGAGCAGAGGCCCAGGGGCCAGGACGATGCCTACATCTTTGCTGGCCTCCTAAGCAAAGATGAGGACACAGGCTCGGGGGTCTTGAAACAGCATAGCAAGTGGTGGTTGAGAACTCAAGCCTGAAGCCCCAGCGGCCTGGCCTCCCCTACTTACTACTCAACCTTGATATAAGTTTCCTCATGCATAAATGTCATTTCTATCTTACAGGATGTTGAGGATTAATTGAAGTTGGATGTGAAAAGCACTAGCACAGTGCCTGGCACATAGTAGGTGCTCAAGAAAGGGCGGCTATTATAATTAGCCCTTGAAGGAAAAGGCTGGGCTCTGTGTAAGTTGTCAAGAGCATGCCCATACTAAGGGTTGTGTGTGCCTGCAGTTGTCTGGGTTGTCATCTAGATGTCATGAGAGCCTCAGGTTTTCGCCCTTCAAGAGCAGTAAGTAGCAGCTGTTGTCATAAATCAGGTCAGAATCATCCCGTTATTTAATCTCCCTTTTGGATTTAATTCTTTGGTGGTTTGCCAGTCAAATCTGCCCTGTGGCACATAAAGTATTCTTCTGCCTGGATTCAAAGACATGCTTAGCTCCCAATCTGAAAGTGTCAGATGGGGGCTGATGAAAAGAGTCCTCCCACCCATGCGTATGGGGGGTCTGGGAGGAGCCAGGCACCACCATAAGGGTAGGGGGCTGTAGCCCCGAAGCCGTCGCTGAGTTACGTGTCAGTTTCTTATACCCCTGGGTCTTTGTGCCAAGCGCTATTATGTTCTTTTCATTCAGCACATACTGAACACCGACTTTGTCCCAGATTCAGGTGCTGTAGCCCTGCAGCTCGTGTCCCAAGCTGCAGGATGAAACTTCCATTTCTACCAGTATGTGGTCCGATGCTCTCTCTGCTGTTTACTTTGAGGTACACAGCAAACTGGAGTGTGATATGAGGAAGGGCCTTCGGTGCAAAGTGCTGGCAGCTGCTGAGTTGGTGTTAGGGGTAGAATGATTGGTTTGAATGCTTCCACAGTTGCCCTTGTAGAAGGGTTAGACTTGCTCCTTGTGAGTGCGTGGGGCTGAACAAGGTCCAGTGGGTAGAAGGGCTAAGATTTCAGGGTCATTGGGAAGAATTTTGTCACGGTCAGAGCTCTGTGTAACGGGTGGAACCAGTTCAGCATCACTGGAGGAATCCAAGCATTGCCTGGATCGTCAGTCTGTGGGATATAGAGGTGGCGGTGTTCAGTGGGTAGGGTGCCAGTGGTGACTGGTGGTCCTGGGAAAGGGGACACCTGCCCAGCCTTCAGGGCAGGCCAGTCCCGTAAGACTCCCTAACAGTCTGTGCATGCCAGAGGCCGTGCTCCTAACCACCAATGAGCATGTTTCTCCTCTGAGATCAGAACACGAAGACGGCAACATGGTCAGCCCCAGGTCAGAGGATGTGTGGGAGCAGAGAAGAGGCAAATTGTCGTTTTGGGGAGAAAACTTAATGTCAAGGGGAACACAGAGAAGATCCATAGCTCACCTGAGGCCTCGCAGGAGTTGGCAGTGACGACCTTCACAGCCCAGCACAGCACTCCCTGGCCACTCCCTTGAGTACTAAAGAGCCAGAAGCCTGTGCCCATTTGAGTCTAAATTACAGCACCTAGCTAAGGAGAGCAGCTCCACCCTGTCCTTTCTCTTTCCAGGGTCTGCAGCTCTTCTCCAGCTGGCTCTGGGGGGCAGCAGTGCGGACATCACTGGCTGATGAGGAGACCAAGGCCTTGCACATGTCACTGCCCTGAGTTGGCTCGTCAGTCCAAGACTTCACCCTAATCCAGGGGACCTGGCAAAGACCAGGCTTCGATCACCCCCAGGTCCAGGCAGAACATCCTGCAGTCTGGACTGATTGTAGTACTGCCACATGTGACTGGAGTTAACCCTGGCTTCTCTGTGCCTTCAGGCACAGGGGAGCATCCCCTGCTACAGTCTGCCTTCTGCTCCTTATGGCCATAACTATCCCCGTCCCCTCCTCCCTACAATATACCACCAACAAAAGCAGTTCGGCAACGTTGTGGATTCTTTGTGAGGCAATGATTTCCCCATTGCTGGAAGTGGTCAAGCAGAGAGTAATAACTTGCATGGGAGGGGATGACAGCTAATGTATGCATAAGATCAAGAATGGGACCGAGGGACCTCCACATGCCCTTTAAACTTGAGACATTTTGTAGACTCTGAAAGGACTTTCTAGAGAGGATGCAGGACAGATACATGGGCACACACTTTGGACCAGGAAAGACTTTGGTTCAAAAGCTGTCTTTGTCACTTTGACCACCTCTGTGAGCCTCAGTTTTATCATTCAAATGTCAATGATGCTACTGCCAGCCTCAGAGGTTGGCAATTTAGCTGGAACCAGCAATAACTGTTGTCTACAGAATGGGTGTGATTCCTCCAAAAGACCACCTGGGGGCACCCTGTGAAAGGCTTTGGGTCTTGGGTGCCCTGTCAGGGGTGGTCTTGGGAAGGAAACTGAATTTACTGGAGGAGAAAAATGCCCATCCCCCCCACCTCTGTTGGTAAAGCCAGAGTAGTGGCCCTTCTCTGGCATGGGCTGTGCTTCAGAGCATTATCGCCAGGCTGGTCGGCCGTCCCAGCCCCCACCTGTGGGAAAGCCAGTGTTTTCCCCACGGGGCTGGGCTCTGGGCCCAGGCCCTGTCAGCATGCACAAAGCTAAGCTGATGTTTTAAGTAAATGTCTAAGAGGCCTGGCAAAGTGTGCCATGCCCCTACCAGGGAGCCTGTCTGCTCACCCACTATAGGGAAGAAAAGAGCCGAGGGTCAGGCCTTCCCAGGCAGGAGCCTGGGAGAAAGAAGGAAGCTCCTGTCCCAGAGCCAGGAGTTCTGGGCCACTGGCCACCCACAGGAAGACCAGGAAGGCCCAGGACCTCCCTGGGGATTGTTCTCAGCATGCAAACCCTGAGCACATACTGACCCCTGAGGCGCTGGGACTCAGGCCCATTCCTTTAGGATCTCACAACCTCGTGACAAGCCAGGGAGGTGTCATACTGGGCTGAACAAAGATGACAAATTCTGAGCTGCTGAGGCCAAAGGAGAATGCAGATATATGAAAAAGATATGAAGGAAGTGGAGTCCTAGAACCATCTGCAATCAGCACAGCCAGCCGGGGCAGGATGGCTGTTCTGGAAGCTGCAGAGCTAAGAAGTTGGTCTTCGTGCCTTGACCTCACCCTGCTAGACTGAGGCCGGGGGCAGGTGAGGATAGAGCCTTCCTGGGGATCCCAGATAGGTGGAGTCCAGGTCTGGCCTCTGGCAGTCGGTAAGAGGTGCCTTGCTCCAGAAAGAGAGCAGTAGGGCTCTGGGAGATCTGGCGTGCCCAGAGGGGCCGGCGTTCTGGCCTGAGGACAGTGCAGAGTAACCAGGGGATTTGATGACCAGAAGTCATCCCCTCTGACATAGCTGGGAAGGAGGCTCATGACCAGAATCCATGGTGGGAGGAGAGAGGCCAGCACGGATGGGGCCATAGGCGGAGGTATAGAGGAGAGTTTCTGGAACAAGAAGCCCACGAAGGCCCAGGAGAGATGACGCCCAAGAAGTGTGTGCTACCCCACCCCGCCACCATGCTTTCCTGGCTTTTGGGCTAGCACCCCTCCAACATGAGCCCCAGAACCAGAGGAGGAGGAGATGAAAAGAAACAACCTTGAGGAGAGTGTTTAAGCTGTAGGGAAAGAGAAATCACTAAATGTAAGTTTACCAGAAAATTACTAGATTAAAATACCTGCATGGCAGAGATTAAATCGAGTCAGAGGAAACAAAGCTCTGTTTCTGAAACATCTTGAGTCAGCAAAGGTAAAAACTTGTACTTGCTCCAATTAGAAGTCAAATAAAGTGCATGGGAACCCCAAGAACCAAGGATAGGGGCGATTACGGCCAGTGCTGGAGGAAGAAAGGAAAAGGGTACCCTAGTAGAGGGAACAGCTTGTGCAAAAGCACAGAGATCTGAGTGTGATGACAGGGCCTCCTGGAACCTTGAGAAGGTCAGCATGACTGGAGTGGACAAAGCAGAACTGGAGAACAGATTGGAGATGGAGGATGAGAGGCAGGGCCTGGGCCTGGGCATTAGAACTAAGGCAGTGGCAACGAAGAGAGGACATGACTACATAAAGAGAAAAATCAGCCTCTGGCACCTGACTGGGTCTGGGGGTTGGGGAAGAAAGTGTCTGGCCAGCACCCATTCCTGCATTAAGTGAATGCATAGTACCTACTGTGTGCCAGGCACTGTCCCTGCCTTGTGGAGCTTACATTTCAGTGGGAGTGGGGGAGAAGGGAAAGACAAATATGTGAATGATTAAGACCATTCCACTGAGTACCATGAAGGCAATAAAAATGGGATATGACAACAGGTGATGGATTTGGGCTCACAGAGAAGGTCTTTCTGAGGAGATGACATTTCAGCTGAGACCTGAATGGAAGAAGCAGCAGTCGTGGGAAGATGGGGGGAAACCATTCTGTGTAGAGAGAACGAAGACCCCGAGACCAGCATGAACCCGACAAGTTAGGGAGGAGAGGAAGGCCAATGTGAAGGAGGGGAGCCATGGGAAGCCATCAAGAAAGTTTTAAGCAGAGGAGTGACACATGAGGCTGTCCAGGCCAAGGACACCAACCTTGCTGCCCAGCCTGGGCCTGGTACAGCTCAGCCTCAAAAGAACTCTCTGGGGGTGATTTGGCAGCTCCAGCCCCAAATCATATATTTAAATGGAATCTGGACATTTTTAGTCTGTCCCTTCTCTCTACCCTACTGCCCTGCTTCTAAGTGTGGTTGCCTAGTTCTTTGATTTTAATCCCACCAGAGTGTGGAATACCCAAGGGCAAGGTCTGTACCTCGTTCGCTGTCTTCCCAGCATCTCGCCCGGCACAGGAAGTGCTCATAAACATTTGACAAATATGTGTCCCTGTCCACTCGTGCCTGGAATGTTCACCCTGCATCGTTACTGGTCTTTCTTCCAGGCTCGCCCTCTACAGGCCATTCTCCAAGCTGCAGCCATAGCCAGTCAAAGTTTTCATTATATGTCAAATATTTCTAGGTAGTAGGGATTATTATGGGCTAAATTGTACCCCCACCCCCCAACAAAATTCACCTGTTGAAGTCCTAACCCCCAGTACCTCAGAATGTGATCATATTTGTAGGTAGGTTCTTTACTGAGGTGATTAAAGTAAAATGAGGAAATTTGGACACAGACTCATACAGAGAGAAGGTGATGGAAAGACAGGGGTAAGATGGCTGCCTGCAAGCCAGAGACAGAGGCCTGGAACCTTCCCTCACAACCCTCAGGAGGAATCGACCCCACCAACACCTCTATCTTGGATTTCTAACCTCCAGAACTAAGAATAAATTTCTATTGTTGAAGCCACCTAGTCTGTGGTACCTTTTTACTGCAGCTCTAGGAAATAGAGGATGTAACAACAAAAGGTCAAGGCCCCTATCCTCACGGAGCTGCAGGGTCCAGGAGATGAAAACGCAGATCTGACCACTTCCGTCTCCATTGACCTTTCCTAGGTGCCCTGCCCTCTGCCCCTGCCCTCCAGGTCCTCAGGCCTCTGCGAGAGTCTGCCCACCTGGGCCGTCTACTCCTGGAGGCTGGTGACTGTGTCCCTTGATAAATCCTCCTCTCGAGGCCTTGTGGGGCCTTGTCCAGGAGGTGCTCAGTCAGTGTGCGAGAGAAGACTGAACCATGAAGAAAAGAATGGGCTAATCAGAAGGTTCTACACTAGAAGGGGCTTTGGGTAGGTGTGCCACCTGCTTCACCTGAGGCCCTAAGAGGAGAACCAACTTGCTTAGGGGGACGCACAATCTAGTGGTCAAAAGGGTACAGGCGAGGGGCACTCACTAGACCAAGATGGTTCACAAGCATCTTTCTGAAACAGTTCTGACCACACAGGCCCCAGTAGTCGACTGGCTTCCAGCAGTGTTTAAGTGAGGTCTATGGAGCCTGTTATGGACTGAATTGTGGCCCCCACCCAAATCCATATATTAAAGACCTAATCCTCAGTGTGACTTATTTGGAGACAGGGCCTTTAAGGAAGTAATTAACGTTTCATGAAGTCATGAGGGTGGGGCCCTAACCCAATATTACCGGTGTCGTTATAAGAGAAAGA
>NW_011888867.1:1075505-1078700 GCF_000151845.1 Pteropus vampyrus
CCCCGAGACCAGCATGAACCCGACAAGTTAGGGAGGAGAGGAAGGCCAATGTGAAGGAGGGGAGCCATGGGAAGCCATCAAGAAAGTTTTAAGCAGAGGAGTGACACATGAGGCTGTCCAGGCCAAGGACACCAACCTTGCTGCCCAGCCCGGGCCTGGTACAGCTCAGCCTCAAAAGAACTCTCTGGGGGTGATTTGGCAGCTCCAGCCCCAAATCATATATTTAAATGGAATCTGGACATTTTTAGTCTGTCCCTTCTCTCTACCCTACTGCCCTGCTTCTAAGTGTGGTTGCCTAGTTCTTTGATTTTAATCCCAACAGAGTGTGGAATACCCAAGGGCAAGGTCTGTACCTCGTTCGCTGTCTTCCCAGCATCTCGCCCGGCACAGGAAGTGCTCATAAACATTTGACAAATATGTGTCCCTGTCCACTCGTGCCTGGAATGTTCACCCTGCATCGTTACTGGTCTTTCTTCCAGGCTCGCCCTCTACAGGCCATTCTCCAAGCTGCAGCCATAGCCAGTCAAAGTTTTCATTATATGTCAAATATTTCTAGGTAGTAGGGATTATTATGGGCTAAATTGTACCCCCACCCCCCAACAAAATTCACCTGTTGAAGTCCTAACCCCCAGTACCTCAGAATGTGATCATATTTGTAGGTAGGTTCTTTACTGAGGTGATTAAAGTAAAATGAGGAAATTTGGACACAGACTCATACAGAGAGAAGGTGATGGAAAGACAGGGGTAAGATGGCTGCCTGCAAGCCAGAGACAGAGGCCTGGAACCTTCCCTCACAACCCTCAGGAGGAATCGACCCCACCAACACCTCTATCTTGGATTTCTAACCTCCAGAACTAAGAATAAATTTCTATTGTTGAAGCCACCTAGTCTGTGGTACCTTTTTACTGCAGCTCTAGGAAATAGAGGATGTAACAACAAAAGGTCAAGGCCCCTATCCTCACGGAGCTGCAGGGTCCAGGAGATGAAAACGCAGATCTGACCACTTCCGTCTCCATTGACCTTTCCTAGGTGCCCTGCCCTCTGCCCCTGCCCTCCAGGTCCTCAGGCCTCTGCGAGAGTCTGCCCACCTGGGCCGTCTACTCCTGGAGGCTGGTGACTGTGTCCCTTGATAAATCCTCCTCTCGAGGCCTTGTGGGGCCTTGTCCAGGAGGTGCTCAGTCAGTGTGCGAGAGAAGACTGAACCATGAAGAAAAGAATGGGCTAATCAGAAGGTTCTACACTAGAAGGGGCTTTGGGTAGGTGTGCCACCTGCTTCACCTGAGGCCCTAAGAGGAGAACCAACTTGCTTAGGGGGACGCACAATCTAGTGGTCAAAAGGGTACAGGCGAGGGGCACTCACTAGACCAAGATGGTTCACAAGCATCTTTCTGAAACAGTTCTGACCACACAGGCCCCAGTAGTCGACTGGCTTCCAGCAGTGTTTAAGTGAGGTCTATGGAGCCTGTTATGGACTGAATTGTGGCCCCCACCCAAATCCATATATTAAAGACCTAATCCTCAGTGTGACTTATTTGGAGACAGGGCCTTTAAGGAAGTAATTAACGTTTCATGAAGTCATGAGGGTGGGGCCCTAACCCAATATTACCGGTGTCGTTATAAGAGAAAGAGACACCAAGAGTGAGTGTACACAGAGTAAAGGCCAGAGGACACGGTGAGAAGAAAACTAGCCCCAAGTCAGGAGGAGAGGCCTCCCTGCAAACCAGCCCTGCTGGCACCTTGATTTTGGACTTCCAGCTTCCAGAACTGGGAGAAAATAAACTTCTGTTGTTTAAGCCACCTAGTCTGTTGTAATGTGCTATGGCAGTCCAGCAGACTGATGCAGACCCCACCTGCTGAACCACCCAGTGTTAAACATGCAGGATCTTAGACCCATGCCACACCCTGAGCAGAATCTCTGGGGGACAGAGCCCAAGAATCCAGGTTTTGAACGGGCTCCTGGTGCTCACTGAAGTGTCCTCTCCACCACCTCCTAAGGACATTGAAGACCGATTCCCCTAATTCTCTGGTCAGCTCCTCTGACCACCAGCTTCCCTCTCTGTGCCCAAGAGGATTTCACTTGTTATCTGGCCTCCAGGTTAACTGGCAAAGCTCATTCTGCCACGTCGCTTCATTTCCTCACACTCTCCCTGAGCCCTCCACAAGCCAAGCCAGCGCAGGGCTGGCTGTGAAGTCTGGAAACCCAGAGGTAAGTCAGATCTGAGCCCTGCCACTAACTCTGACTCGGGCAGATGCAGTAAGGATGCAGGCAGTGGTTTCAAGCACAGATTCTTGTAGAAGCGGTTATTCATTTGTTGTATTTCTGCCTATCTGCAGTGGAAGCAAGTTGGGGGCAAGCTTCTTGTCTTATACATCCTTGTGTCCTCGGCCCCCTTCGACATAACGGGCCCCCATGATTTGTGGGTTTGGGGTCCTCTGGCTGCTTCCAGCTTTACTAGGAGCAGCCCTCTAGGCGGGGGCAAAGCTTTAAAAGCACGAGACCCAATCAGATGACACAGATGCATACTTCAGAGCCCAGAAACCCTAGGTTCTGAGTCTAGTTTTCCCACTGACCAGCGGTGTGGCATGATCTCAGACAATCGTGCTGTTTCTGAGCTTCCTTATCTGTAAAAGAAAAGAGAGATAATATTTCCTGCACAGGTTTGTTTACAGAATGAAATGAAGTAACCTCTGCAAAGACCCCACCATCTTGCACTTAGGTGGCTTTCAGTAAAGGTTAACTCAGGTTATTCCTTACACAATAGTGATATGCTCTACACCTGAAGGCATTGCGAGAGGACACTGATAACAATTAAGTGTAATAGACAACTAGATCACACGCCTCCTAGGTAACAGGCCCAGTGCCCATCATTGGAACAGTGAGGGGTCTCATGGCCTCAGTGCCGAAATGTCAGCTCTGTGAGGGCAGAGTCTTCTTGTTCATCATTGTATTCCCAGCAGCTAGACCAGGCCAGGCATATAGTAGGTGCTCAGTAATTATTTGGTGAATAATAGGAGATGAATCAGTCTATCAATAAATGACTGGAAGGTACAATCCAATGGGCCTCTGACTCATTTTTAAGACCTTGAGTGAGTCCCTTGACCTCTCTGAGCTGCTTTTTCCCCATCTGAGAAGCCGGAGGTGTTTAACTCATCTCGAGGTCCTCTGAGCAATTAATTGTGGAGGAGGAGGAGGAG
>NW_011888867.1:1078750-1081119 GCF_000151845.1 Pteropus vampyrus
GGCCCCCTTCGACATAATGGGCCCCCATGATTTGTGGGTTTGGGGTCCTCTGGCTGCTTCCAGCTTTACTAGGAGCAGCCCTCTAGGCGGGGGCAAAGCTTTAAAAGCACGAGACCCAATCAGATGACACAGATGCATACTTCAGAGCCCAGAAACCCTAGGTTCTGAGTCTAGTTTTCCCACTGACCAGCGGTGTGGCATGATCTCAGACAATCGTGCTGTTTCTGAGCTTCCTTATCTGTAAAAGAAAAGAGAGATAATATTTCCTGCACAGGTTTGTTTACAGAATGAAATGAAGTAACCTCTGCAAAGACCCCACCATCTTGCACTTAGGTGGCTTTCAGTAAAGGTTAACTCAGGTTATTCCTTACACAATAGTGATATGCTCTACACCTGAAGGCATTGCGAGAGGACACTGATAACAATTAAGTGTAATAGACAACTAGATCACACGCCTCCTAGGTAACAGGCCCAGTGCCCATCATTGGAACAGTGAGGGGTCTCATGGCCTCAGTGCCGAAATGTCAGCTCTGTGAGGGCAGAGGCTTCTTGTTCATCATTGTATTCCCAGCAGCTAGACCAGGCCGGGCATATAGTAGGTGCTCAGTAATTATTTGGTGAATAATAGGAGATGAATCAGTCTATCAATAAATGACTGGAAGGTACAATCCAATGGGCCTCTGACTCATTTTTAAGACCTTGAGTGAGTCCCTTGACCTCTCTGAGCTGCTTTTTCCCCATCTGAGAAGCCGGAGGTGTTTAACTCATCTCGAGGTCCTCTGAGCAATTAATTGTGGAGGAGGAGGAGGAGCAGGAGGAGGTGGAGTAATGATGATGATGATGATGATGATGATGATGATGATCATGATGATGATAAAGATAATAATAACAATTATACTTATTGAACACCGCTGTATACAGGGCACTGCTGTAAAGAACCCTAGGAGGTAACAGTATTTTACCTCCACTTTATAGAAGAGAGAACAGGCACAGAGGGGCAGGGAAGGTTCCTGGAGAAGGGGGATTTGATTACGTTTTAAAGAAAGACTGGGGCTCGGACTGAGCACAGGGGGACCATGGTCCAGAAGGGAAGGACCTGTCTAGTGACCTGCGTGGTGGTAGCTGCAGATGCAAGAGAGACCAACCCATCTCCGAATTTAGGAACCCAACCCCGCCCCCGGCGTCTCCATGACAACCCACTCCGCACATGCGCCTCATGCACCCGCTCCTGGCCTGGCCGCGCGCGCGGGCGCCAACGCCGAGCACCCGCCGGGCGGAAGCGGGCCCCGCGGGGTGCGCGGCGTGAACGCGAAGCGGACTTTTAAAGGGACGGTCTCCACCCGGGACTGTTTGTCCGCGGGGACTGCTGATGGTGAGGGCTGGATGGCCCCAGGAGTAGGTACCCAGGAAGTAGAGGAAAAGCAGGGCTATGTGACCCCTCCCAGAGGTGCGTAGGGAGAGCAGGGCTGTGCAGATGCCCTCGGGGTAATAATTGCATGGCTGCCCGAAGGCACTGTGGAAGTGCACCTTCTGGGTAATAAGAAGGAGACGGGGATCTGTAACCCCTCCCGCCCCCCAAGATAGTGAAAGGGAGCTGGGACTCCCAAAATGCTAATCGGGATAATAAGGAGGGTAGGGCTCCCCGTAACTGCTCCATCACCCGAGGAAGGAGCTGGGGCTCCACGGGAGAGTCGGAGGGCAGGTTAAAAGGGATCGCAGATTCAGCTTGGGACAGTCACGCTCTCCCTTCCCCTGCCCTCAGCATTCTGCCATCTCCCTACCCCACCGGGGTGCCCAGCCATGGCCAGACCACCCTCTCTGGGCTCGGTGATTGTCCCAGACTGGCATGAAAGCGCCGAGGGTAAGGAGTACCTGGCCTGCATCCTGCGCAAAAGCCGCCGGCGGGTGTTCGGTAAGTGCTCTCGCCCTTCCTCAGCCTGTTGTCAGCTGTCATTCTTGGGGGAGAACAGTGTCACCTGTTGCTCCCTGGGAAGCAAGGCAGTGAGGGCCTGCTGCACTGCATTTGGGGACCCCTGGAAGCTCTACCCCTGGGGCCCCCACCCCCAAATCTCCTTAGAGATAATTCCATCATCAGAGCCAGGAACATGGAAACAGGCAAAACCCTGCCAGGAACTACCGTCACCAGAGAGGCTGCTGATTGAGCCCTCACCCGGTGCCAGGCCCTCTGCTGGGCACTTTTCAAAACAGACTCCAGTTTAACCTCAACAGCACATCTTATAGACTTGTTAACTAGTGAGTCTAGAGACAAGCCTCTTTCATATCCTGCCTTCTCCAAGGTAAGACAATCATGTTCCCCAGGATGAAGCCAACTCCCCTGGGACAGGGCAGGCTGACAGTCCAGCAGAGGG
>NW_011888867.1:1081169-1084959 GCF_000151845.1 Pteropus vampyrus
TTCAGCTTGGGACAGTCACGCTCTCCCTTCCCCTGCCCTCAGCATTCTGCCATCTCCCTACCCCACCGGGGTGCCCAGCCATGGCCAGACCACCCTCTCTGGGCTCGGTGATTGTCCCAGACTGGCATGAAAGCGCCGAGGGTAAGGAGTACCTGGCCTGCATCCTGCGCAAAAGCCGCCGGCGGGTGTTCGGTAAGTGCTCTCGCCCTTCCTCAGCCTGTTGTCAGCTGTCATTCTTGGGGGAGAACAGTGTCACCTGTTGCTCCCTGGGAAGCAAGGCAGTGAGGGCCTGCTGCACTGCATTTGGGGACCCCTGGAAGCTCTACCCCTGGGGCCCCCACCCCCAAATCTCCTTAGAGATAATTCCATCATCAGAGCCAGGAACATGGAAACAGGCAAAACCCTGCCAGGAACTACCGTCACCAGAGAGGCTGCTGATTGAGCCCTCACCCGGTGCCAGGCCCTCTGCTGGGCACTTTTCAAAACAGACTCCAGTTTAACCTCAACAGCACATCTTATAGACTTGTTAACTAGTGAGTCTAGAGACAAGCCTCTTTCATATCCTGCCTTCTCCAAGGTAAGACAATCATGTTCCCCAGGATGAAGCCAACTCCCCTGGGACAGGGCAGGCTGACAGTCCAGCAGAGGGCCCTGGCATCAGCAGAGGGCCCTGGCATCAGCAGAGGGCCCTGGCATCAGCAGAGGGGCCTGGCATCGGCTACAAGAGTCCAGCTCTGACCAGGACAAAGTGCCAGAAGGCTTAAGACCAGAAAATGAGAGGGTAATCCCCAACTTAGGACTTTGAGGTCCTAAGCCTACAGTTTTTTGCAAGTTTTAAATTAAAAACATTCATAAAGATTTTGATATATTGATTCTAAGGAGTTTATAGTAATTGAGAATACTTTTGTTGATATTTCTCCACTGAGGAAAGAATTTTGAAAAACCTCCCTTTTACATGTGAGAAATCTAGAACACGTGATAATAGTATCAATAAAAACCATCTCATGCATCAGACACAAAAAAAACAATTTGGTGTTATTTGGAGTTGGCCCTGGCCCAGCTCACAGAGCACACGTGTTCTCAGCGAAGCTTCTCATCCAGGGACACTGCCTATGTCCCAGGCCTCTGTAACAAGCATAGAGAACCTTGGGTGGTTAGCACTGCAAAAGCCCTTAGAGATGAGTTTGTCCAACCCAGGGCAAGTGCAGGTTGATCCCTGACCCCACCTGGTTCCGTCCTTGCCCCAGGGCTGCTCGAACGACCAGTGCTGCCCCCGTCTGTGGCCATTGACACGGCCAGCTACAAGATCTTCGTGTCTGGGAAGAGTGGTGTGGGCAAGACAGCACTGGTGGCCAAGCTGGCCGGCCTAGAGGTGCCCGTGGTACACCACGAGACCCCTGGTGAGTCCATCCTTGGGGGCCTTCTCTGGGGTGGGGAAAAGACTTCCTGCATCGCACATGTTGTAGTCAGCACCACCATGTACTCTGCAACCTTGGCAAATCCCTTCACCTCTCTGAGCCTATGTTGGCTCCTCCTTCCAACAGGGATCATGGTACCAATCCCATGGGATTGTTGGGGACATGGTATAAGAGACAGTGGTGGAAACATGCCTAGCACTGAGCCGGCACAAGGTTGCTGCTTGCTCAGGAAACACTAATCTTCCCTTCTTGTTTCCTTCCACTGGGTGCTGATTGACCATCACGTTGCAATATCCTTCAGTATCCCGGGACCTTTGTGTCCCCTTGTACATGTGAGTGATACTGCTTTGTCATGGCTGGGGCAAGAGCTGGATCTCCCTGGTTGGACTACGAGCTCCTCTAGGACAGATCAGTTTCCCCCATCAGACAGAATTTTTCCAGGTCTGGGACTGTGCCGTCCCCATCAGATTGAGGACCCACCAGGGCAGGGACGAATTCTTCCTATCCCTTCCTGGCCCCCCACCCCTCTCCACCTCTGCCTCTCCTGTGCTAAGTGGCTGACCCTGCCTCCCCAGGCATCCAGACTACTGTGGTGTTTTGGCCGGCCAAGCTGCAGGCCAGCAACCGTGTCGTCATGTTCCGTTTTGAGTTCTGGGACTGCGGGGAGTCTGCGCTCAAAAAGTTCGACCACATGCTACCGGTGAGCAGGCAGGTGGGCCTGGGTGGGTCCTAGAGGGGCCAGTTGTCTGAGGTGGGCTTCTGAGTCCAAGTAACTGAGCCCAGGCTGCCTGGTTTGCAGGAGGCAGAATTGGGTATGAATGTGCTGAGGGTGCCGCTCTGGCTGGGAGAGCTCTGAGCTGGCATTGGGGACTGGGTTCCAGCCTGAGCTCTGCCCTGGAACCAGCCACTCCCTGCTCTGGGACTCAGTTTCCCAGCCTGCTACAGGAGGGATCATGCTAAGACTTCTCAGGGCCCTGTAGCGGACAGGGTTCTGGTGCCATGGTTCCTTGAATCAGTCTTTTCGTCCCCAGGCTTGCAAGGAGAAGACAGATGCTTTCCTCTTCCTCTTCTCTTTCACTGACCGTGCCTCCTTTGAAGACCTTCCTGGACAGCTGGCCCGTATAGCAGGTGAGGCCCCTGGTGTCGTCAGAATGGTCATCGGCTCCAAGTATCCTTTGGGTGTCTCCTGGGACTGTCAGAGGCCACACTTGGCAAGGCACAGACCCTGCCTCTACCCAGATGTGGGGTCCAGCCCCATGGGCTTTATCTTAAAGACTGCAGCAGGGCATCCTTCAGCCCCTGGCTGTGGGGCTCCAGAGTGGAGGGACAGGCTGGGCTTGATGGGGTGGTTAGCAGAGGCGCCTGGCCAGGCTCCTTGACCCTCCTCCAGATTTGACCAGTACATGCACACGGACGTGCCTGAGCGTGAGCTCACGGCCTTCCGGCAGGCCTGGGAACTGCCCCTCCTGCGGGTGAAGAGTGTGCCAGGGCGGCGCCTGGCAGACGGGCGCACGCTGGATGGGCGGGCTGGGCTGGCTGACATTGCTCATGTGCTCAATGGCCTGGCGGAGCAGCTGTGGCACCAGGACCAGGTGGCAGCTGGCCTACTCCCCAACACTCCAGACAATACCCCTAGCTGAGGTGTGGTGGCATCATGAGTAGGCACCTGTGATCCCTACTCCTGACCCTCAGGTGACCCAGGGCAGAGGGCAGGACCCAGGGCCCAGGGCTGGGGCAGAGTATTGATCTCATCCTGAGGACTGGTCAGGGAGGACGGTGGCCTGCGAAGCCTCCTGGCCCAGCAGCGCTTTCCTCGCAGAATCCGTGGCAGTGAGGCGGGGCACAACGCCCTCTGAGGCTCCCTGCCCTTCTTCCTCGGCCCTGGGGCTCTAGGCTCTGGAAAGTGAGGAGCTGCATGGGCAGGGCCCCAGGACTCAAGTATCTCCCCCAACCTCCTGCTGCCCATCCCTTCTGCAGCACCCAAGGAGGGTGACTGGGGAGAGGGGTTACCTCAGCCGGGCCCTGGACCTCAAGTGACTTCAATCAAAAGCCTATATTTGTTGCATTAACACCATCTGATGTACCAGATAAACCCTGAAATCTCAGTGGCTTTTTTTTCTTGCTTACGTCTCATCTCACGTGGAAGTGAAGGTGGCTCTGGGGACTCTGCCTCATGCACTGATTCAGAGACCCAGGCTCAGATCTTCAACACCGGCTTCCCAGTTTTCCCTGGGGCATCAACATTCAGTCAGCAGAATAATGAGTACAAGTGGAATGTCACCCAGGTTTCTGTGGACCTGGCCTAGGGCGGTGTGTCGCATTTCTGCTCACGTTGCATTGACCAACACCTAGTCACATGGTCACATGGAGCT
>NW_011888867.1:1086789-1088977 GCF_000151845.1 Pteropus vampyrus
GAGAGTGTCTGGGCTCCAGATAAAGCCCCTCTCAGGGCCTAGCAGACAGAGGCCATTTCTGTGGAGTGTCAAAGGCCACAGGGAAGTCTGGAAGTTGCCTTCTCCCAGTTTTGGTGCCAGAAATTCCACCATTCGGTTAAGCCCCAAAGGGAAGCACTCCACTCACTCCTCCGCCCCACATTTGTTTTCATTTTGGCTTTAGTGGGACTGACAAATCCAGACAACCCACCGCCCCCCCCTACCCCGCTTCCTACCCAGGACGGAAGTGGACAGGGTGGGTCAGACAATTCCTAGCTACCCTCCTGCCGCGGCGATGAGACAAAGAGCTCCTGCTGGAGAAGCTGCGACCCGCGCGGCGGCGTGAGCGGCAAGTTTCCGCGGAACCTGCGCAGTCCGGCTGCTTCTCGAGGAAGTGAGCGCGGCGGGGGCTGCGTGGGCTCCGTCCCGAAGGCAGAACGCGGCTCCACTAACCAGCTCTGTGACCTGCGCGAACGATTCCAGCAGCTCATCCGCTAAATGGGCTTTACCGTAGCGTCGGCCCCAAAACCGGGCTGCGATGATTAAATGGGCGAAGTGTATAAAGCGCTCAGCCTAGGGCCTGATAAATGGGAAACGGCAGCCACACTCTATGACTCCGGCCTACTCAGCGTCTACCCCTAATGAGGGGGGGGGTGCTGGTCCTCTCCTCGTTTGAATTGCAAACGAGGAAAGGCGTGTCAAAAATGCTTATGAAGGTAAGGACCCGCGTGCGGACGGGGTTCTGTCAACCCGGGCGGGGATAGCGAGGGGAGGGGCTCCGGTCTCTGGCCCACCCTGAGATCCTGGCCCCCAGGAGCACGGTCCCGCCGAGGGCCGCGCCCGCGCCATGCACTTCTCTGAGCTGAGCCTGCGCGCGCCTGCAGGTGGGAGGGGTGGGCCGCGGTGATGTCAGCCGCGGGCGGAGTCTCCCCAGGCACCGATGACCCTACCCTAGTTCCCCAGGCCTAACTCAACCCAGACTCCGACAGCTACGCCGAGCTGCTGCGGCACGTGGCCTGCACAACCCTCCGCAGCGACATGTCCCCACAAGCCGCTGGGTTTTACGCGTGCAGCTTCCGCTGCTCCAAGCCGGGAGAGAGGACGGGGCGGGGCCTCGGGGTGGGCAGGGCCTTCAGGAGAGGGGCGGGTCGCCAACTGCAAGACTTAGTCTAATCAAGGATCGTTTGCTTTTCCTCGGTTTGTCTGGGAGGCAACTCCTGCCCGACTAACTCACTTTAGGTCCCTGGCCTGTCCTTTCCGTACGCTGGGGTCCAGGCCCTGTCCAAACGGCTACCGGTCCCTGATTCCCACTCTTTCAATCCCCGGTGGATGCTCACCTGGCTGGAACATACCCAGCGCAGGCTGACTTTTGTGGGTAAATGGGCTCTCTGACTTTAGCAGCTGGCGCGTCTTATTCCTCTGTCCCAACTAGAGAGAGACTCTGCCCTCGGTTGTGTTAGGTCTCGGATAGGGCAGAGGACTCGGCTTCTGACCCCTGCTCTGCTTTCAGATTCCTGGGCAGCGATTCCCACGACTCCTACTTCTCCAACACGCAGAGGCACCGAGTGGTGAGACAACTGCCTGAGGAAGGGTCCAGATGGGACCTTAAGGAGGTGGAGCTGACCCCAGGATTCTCCCTGGCAGTGACAGAGATCCTAGCCCGCACAGCCTATGGGAAGCTGAAACGCGCAGAGATGGGCATTGCGGGTCTAGGAACGGAGCGAGTCTACACTTCAGCCTTCCCACTGCACGAGGGGGCGGATAACATGAGCTCAGGCCTCTTCCACTGTCCGGGAATCAGGAGAGAATTCTGGGACTTCCCTGCAGCCCCCCCCCGTTTCTTTGACCCTCTAGGGCCCCTTTGAACAACTGCCTGGATACCAGGTGCCTGGTGCAGACCTCAACATTAGTCAGTTGTTATACTGGGCCCGCTGGGGATGCTGGCACAACTACCAGCCCCTGGACCGCCTAGGAGAGTACTTTGGGAAGTAGGTGGCCATCTACTTTGTCTGGCTAGGTGAGTCCCGTGCAGAGGGTGGGGGCTGGGAGTAAAGAGGTAAGGGCTCACCAGCATTATGTCATCCCTGCAGGCTACTACACAGCCTGACTGCTGCCTGCCACCCTGGTCTTTATGCCTGGTTGACATGGGCACCAACATACCAGCGAGAGT
>NW_011888867.1:1090232-1102810 GCF_000151845.1 Pteropus vampyrus
GGTCCCAGTGACTACTTGCTATTTCATGAATAGGACAAGGTCATTTCCACCCCAGGATGTTGGCACTGGCTGTTCTCTGCTAGAATCCTCTTCCTTCAGACTTTATCCCTCTGATAGGAGTGCTCAGACCTAGAGTTTGCTGGTCTGGCCCTGCAAGTGTCCCAGAACCCAGTGACAGGCCAGAAGGAGACCTACTTCCCACCCCATACTCACCTTCCCACATACTCGCCAGCTCTGCAGCCATCTTCATGGTGAGGGGGCTTTGGGCCCTTGCTCTGGAAGGACGGTCTCCTCCAGGGAGTGCTGTGACACTGTGACACTGATGGCCTGCCTTTCACCTGTGACAGCCCCCCTGCTGGCCCCCAGCTCTGCGTGGTGGTGATTTTCCTGGTGTCTGTCATCATTTACTGCAGCGTCATCAGCAATGCAATGTTTTGTACAGGCAACCTGGTACTCACAACCCAAGAGAGTGCCCTTTGGGGCAACAGAGGGTGAGAGCACTGTTCCAGCTCAGGCCCAATGTGGGCATCCTCAAGTTCCTTCCAGCCCTCCACATGGCTGGGCTCCAAATGATGGCTGTCACTCTGCCTAGGCTGGCAAAATTGCCAACATCAGCAGCACTGTGCTGAAGCTGGTGCCGATCCTCCTCTTGGGCCAGGTCTATACCTCAATGGCTGAGCAGCTCACCAGGTGGGGTGAGTGAGGGCAGGGGCTCACAAGGGTGTCCTGGTGTCCTGAGGCATGGTTCCCTGCACCTCAGAGCCTGCAGTCCCAGGCTTGGTGTCACTGACCTGCTCAGCCATCCTCAAGGGAGAGTGGCCAGGAGCTAACGGGTGGCATTAGGGGAAGTTGGGCTGCGGACAGAGCATATGGGCTAACTCAATGGGCTGTGCCCACCCCCTTGCACCTAACAGAACTCTGGCCAGCTCTGCCCTGTGCCCAGAGATGCACAGAACCTGAATCGTTCGTTAAGACGCCTTCACTTTCAAAGTCTTCATCTTTTAGTTTGTCAATTTCTACTCTCCCTTCTATGTGACATTCTTCAAAGGCCCCTGAAGATCCCCCACCCTCTGATGCTGTTGCCTCCCAGTAGAGAGAGCAGCAGCATCCTTGAGCCTCCAGATTTGTCTCTACCAAGGTCTTGCTGTTGACCTTGAAGCTGGTCCTCGATTTCTCTGGACTTCAGTTTTCTCTGTAACATGCCAACACCTCATTGGGTAGATGTGAAACTCTAACACCGGCATCCATTTACTCATTCCTCCCTGCATGGCGCAGGCCTGACACCCCTACCTCCCTGTGCCTCAGTTTGGAGTCATCGCCATCTTTGTGGCAGCCTTCCCCGAGCACCCTGGACTGGATGCTGGGGACACAAACCAGAGCTGGTCATTGCCTCAGGGAGCTTCCAGTTTTTAACGAGGACTTGTTAAGAGTCCTAAAAGGCTAGGCTCCCAGGAGGTGGTGTGACTGTGTAATTGCCAAAATCATTTGGTGGGGATGGGAGAGAGACTCATCAAAATAACCTGCCCTTCCAGCAGCATGACCCCCTCTTCCTGGGTTAGAAATACCCCCATTGGCTTCTTGTGGGTTGAGAAGTAGGTATGGGCCACGGTCCCAGCAGGCTCTTGGGAACATAGCCCTTTGGGCCTGTTGGGGGTGGGGGACAAGGCCTCTCAGCAGCAGTGTCACCAGTGCTGGCTCTCAGTGAGTGGAAGGCCAGCAGATCAGGAGCAGAGTGGGAAGAGTGGTCAGCCCCAGCATGGAATTTAGCTGTGGCCTGCTTCCAGAGCGGGAGGGCACATTGCCCACAGGTGCAGTGGCCTATAGGTTTGTGGGACACCCTGGTCAGCACAGTATGCTGTTCGGCATGCACATGAGGATGTGAGTACCCCTGGGTGGCCAGCTCTTGGGAAGTGGGGGTTGCCCCATTCTCACATCTGGCAGGGGCGAGATTTGTCTGTTGGGCCTCTGAGGAGCAGGGGGGCCAGCTCCATGCTCTGTGCAGCACCTAAGCCCTGAGTAGGGTGCCCTGTGTCTGCCAAGCATAGTGCGGCCCCTGTGGCTGCCTCCTCGAACTTGCTCAGCCACGCCTCACCATCACGGTGGGCAAACAGCTGGTCAGCAACGTGGAAGAGTTGTGCCGTAAGTGCAGGGCATGGGGTGAGGGCACAGGGTGGGGCCGAGTCAGGCTGTGGGGAGGGCTTCTATGAGAGCCAAGCAGAAAGCCCTGATGGGGCATCAGGAGGTGGAGACCCAAGTCCTGGTTCTGCCTCTTGTAAGCTCTGTGGATTTGCTCCTCTCTAAGCCTCGGTGTCCTCACCTGTGTAATGAGGACAGTAATACCCCTCCAAGAGGGTGAAGAGGATTAAATGAGATGCTGAACAGGAAAGAGGAAGGCTTTCTATTATTAATTTTGGGAGAGGAGGCGGTTCCAGAGACCGAGAATGACCATGAGTCAAGGCATAGAGTCAAAAGCACTGGACCCTAGAGTCCAACAGACTGGATGTGAGTCCTGGCTCTACCACTTACAACTGGGGGAGCCTGGAGCAAGGTCTCTGAGTCTCTCTTTCCTCATTTGTAAAGTGGGAATGATCGCTTCTAAGGATGGTGGGAAAATAGAAATGGCATTGCCTGGTTTCCCTGCCTCAGGCTTCAGGAAGCTGCAGGCCTAGTGGCAGAAGAGACAGCTGGCAGGACTGCGAGACACCCAGATTGGGCAGGAGCTGAGGTGCTGGGAGGACCGTGAGCTCACTAAGTATGAGGGCCTGTTTGATGAATACCTGGAGATGGGTGAGAAGTGGCCCAGCGGGCTCCTGGGGGCCTGGCACAGAAGAGGAGGTGACCCCAGGCCTCATACTTCCCCCTTCCCAGTGCTGCAGTTTGAGCTCAGCACCATCTCTGTGGCAGCCTGCCCGCCGGCGCCCCTGGGGTTTGCTCTGTTCAGCAACTGGGTGGAGATCCAACTGGATTCCCACGAGTTCGTGCACGACTACTGGGGGGCCAGTGGCTGAGAGCGCACAGGGCACTGGGATCTGGCTGCTCCTGCTTGAGACCATGGCCCACCTTTCAGCTGTGGTGAATGTGAGTAAGGGGCGAAGGAGGGGAGGGAACACGAGGTCAGGGGAATATGGAGATCAGAGACTGAGAAGGAGGCTCAGGAATAGGGAAATGGAGGCTGAGGCTGGAAATCAGGGTCAGAGATTGGGAAGTAGGGGCAGAGGGCGAGGACCCCAAGGCTCAGGCTCATGCTGCCTGCGGGAGTGGGTTTGGACCCAGGATAGGTGAGTTAGGGGATTGGGCCCTGCAAGCTTCCCCCAGCCCCTTCACTTAGAACTTCCTGCCGCATCTCCTGTGCTAGGACGAACTGCACAGCCATCTACGCGGCTCTGTCACCTTCGACTCGGGCGCCCGCACCTCCAGCCTACTTTGTGCAGGGGAGCCACACGCCCTGCAGAGACCTACCAGACGGGGTGGGGGTGGGGGCGGAACGCGGAAGGGGCGGGACCTGTGTCAGAGGGGCGGGGCTTGAACTTGGGTTGGGGCCTCATCGGGAGGGGCGAGGCGCTGAGCCTGTGGGTGCGGTGGGGCGGGGCCCCGCTGGGAGGGCAGGAAGCTGGGAGGGCAGCTGATTGGTGGGCAGAGCTGTCTGGGCGTGCTTGCCGAAGGGGCTGGGCCAGGCTCTAGCAGGGAGGGGCAGGAGTGCCCTTCGCAGAGTCGAGAGCGTGGCGGAACCCCGCGCCCTCCACAATCTGCAACTTGGGTACAAGGTCTTTCATGCCGGGGAACCTCACTTTCTCGTACTGGAATTGCTGGCTGTGCGTCTGGGCTTCATCGCCTTCGAGGTAAGCTCAGCCATCTGTGCGTCGGACAGACCTGGGTTCAAGTTCAGGCTCTGCCTCCTACTGGCTGTAAATGGGGGTATGTTACAGAACAGAATCTGTTTCATAGGATTGTTATGAAGATTCAATGTCAAGCACTTGCACAGTGCCTAGTACATCGTATCTGCTCAACGATTTAATGTTACTACTACTACTACTACTACTACTACTACTACTACTACTACTACTACTACTACTACTGTTATCTCTTGGCAATAGATCTGGAGGAAAGAGAGGAACCATTTCTTCCAGCTTTGTTCAAGATCCTCTTTCTCAAGCCCTGCCTCTAACAGGGTCCCCAGTGTTAAGGTGTTCGAATTATACGTCTGTGTCTATGGACAAACGACAAGTTGTTTATGCTTCAATTTCTTGACTTTTAAAACAGGAGTAGTAATTGTATTCACCTCCTCGAACTGTGAGGATTAAATGAATTAAGACCCAGAAAACCCTCAGAATAGTGCCTTGCATTTAGTAAGTGCTTCATAAATTAAGATTGCTAAGGCAGTCATTCTCTCTTTGGTCCCCCTTCTCCCCAGCACGTGGTGTTCTTCCTGCGCCTCATCGCCTGGCTCGTGCCCGACGTGCCAGCCGCCCTGGCTACCAAGATAAAGCGCGGGCGCTTCCTGACCAAGCAATCTCTGGAGCACAACCGGGAGGCGCTGCTTTCGGTCAGCAAGGCCTGCGGACCCTGGCCCCACCCCCTCTGCCCGCCCCCTGGCCTTAGTTTAGCTTTCTTTCCCCGCCCTCTGGTTTGGCCCCTCCCACTAGTTTGTCCTCACCGGGAGGGAGGATAGGCCAGATTACCTCTAATTATCTCCTGGCCCCGCCTTTCACCAAACTCCTCCCACGCCACGCCCCCTTTTAAACGTTGCTCCTGCTCGAGTCTGTGCTCTGGAGGGCCAGCCAGCCTACTCGGCCTGACTCGTCCCTTCTGTCCGTTGCAGCAGAGGCGCTGTCTACGGAGCCCAGGACGCAGGGGAGAGTGAGGCCGGACTGCCCTTCCAGGACCCTTGGTCCTCCAGGATGCTCTTTCGATTGTGGTCCTCTGCTTTCGGCTAGGGGTCTGGGCAGTACCTTGGCCAGCGTCCCGAAGGTCGGGCCCTGAAGATCCCTAGTCCTGCGTTGCCTCGCTCTCCCTGTTCCCCGTATCCTGTCCTATGTACAATGCTGACAATAAACCTCTCTCTGCGCCCCAGCTTGCCATCTCTCCGTGGAGACCCTTTCCCCACCCGCTGCGTGCAGTATCTCATGTAATGATGCTCTGCGGGGTACACAGGGGATAAGAGAGAGTGGAAGGACCCAATCGCTTTGAACTGAATGGTCATTGGTTGGCAGGGGAGAGTTCACTGGGGTCTGGGCCCTGGATCCCCTGTCCTGTATGTTCATCAAGGCCTGTAGAGTATGAATAATAATAAAAGAATTTAGTTCAGCTGAGACACCTCCCAATGGATTTTCACATTTTTACCAGATCCTCCCCAAAGCCTTATGAAGCAGTGGTTAAGGACACAGGTTGGTGGTGGAGTCAGACAGACATGGATTTGAATATGAGTTCTGGCTCTTATTAGCTGTGTGAACTTGAGCAAGTTATTTAATCTCTGGAACCTCAATTTCATCATCTGTGGTATAGGGACTTCACAGGGCTGATGAGGGATTTTAATGGGATAATGCCCATTACAATCTGTATAAGTCTTGTATCCTCATTTGAAAAATGGGAACAGTAAGAGTATCCAGAACAATGCCTGGCACATAGTGAGTATACAATAAGAATTATTAGTAATGTAAGTATTAGTGTTTATGTACACGTTCATGTTAATACTAAGTCCCTGGCAATTACTGAGTGCTCAAATAAATGGCAGGTGGTATTAGGGAGAAAGCAGCTTCCCCTTTCACAGGCTTTGGAAGATTGCAAGGCTGGCACAGAGTAAGTCCTCCTTACTGGAGGCTGGTTGTACTTGGGCTGTTCGAATTGGACATTTATTGAGGGTTCATTTGGTGTGTAGTAGAGCCTGAGAAGGTTTCCTGGTGGAAGAGTCCACTGGAGATGGTGAGGTGGGTCATTCTAGGCAGCAGGGGACGGGGGGTCATTCATAAGGAGCAGTGATGCTGGAAAGGTCCCCAGGATGATGCCAGATGCATCACAACATCATCTTCCAATCATAGAGATGAGCGTTCCCATTTTATGGATGCTGTAGCCGGCTCAGAGAGGGTCAGCACACCGAGTTCTCAGGGTCCCTGAGGGGTCCAAGATTTGAGAGGTTCTCTGTGCAGCTCCCAGGATGCTCCCTGGTCCCAAGGAGCCCCCTGAGCACATCTCACCTTCGGGAAGCTCTAGAAGAGGGGTGACTTGTCTCCTGGGAGGAAAAGCAGTGCCTCCCTGTCTTTAAGACGTCGGTCTGGGGTCCTTCAGAACCTCTTCTGGGCATAGGACTCCCATTGTTCCAGCCCCCCTCTTGTACCCCAGACTGGCCAAACCGGTTCTGGGGAAGGGGGGCGGGGAGCAGGCACGTTGAGACAGCCGCCTGCCCGCCTGCGAGGTTCCCTCCGCCTTCACCTCCCCCCTCCCTGCCCCACACAATACCCAGGAGCCTGCATTGCCGGGCTCAGGGGCCACGCTGACATCGCCCCCTGAGGACCGGGCTGCAACTCCAGAGCCCCCAGGGTGGCCTCGAGCCCTGGACCGTGCTGGAGGCTGGACGGAGCTCCCTGGCTGAGGTAGGGCCCCACCTGGCTGTAAGCAGCCCCATCCTCCTCCCGCCAGTCTTCCTAAGTGAGTCCTTTGTGCTGCCTGACTGGCCTCTGATCCTGGTCCCCACTCACTTATGGCTTCCTAGGGCTCCATAACCTTCTTGGCTTGGATCTCCTTTCCAGCCATGACCTTCCAATTGGCTTTGTCCTTTAAGGGGCAGAGGGTTTCTGGCAGGGTCTCTATTCTTCTGGGCAGCAGGGCAAGGGGTACCAGGTAGGGGGCAGGGAAAGCTAGGCACAGGAGGCCACAGATGCTTTCCTTGGACCATGATCGTGTCCAGGGACCATCTCTGCCAACTTCGCAAAGTGGACCCACTGTCCGTGATTAGCAGCGCCCACTGGATGGGACCCTTGGCCTCTGCCCTTCCTTCTCAGCCTGCAGAGACACTCATGATGACATAGGTTTCCTAGAAGGGGCAACTTTCCAGGTGGGGACACTAAGGCCATTGGACAGGCTATAACTTGCCTAAGGCCACTCGGCTGGTCCATGTCACACACTGGGCCTTGAATCTTGGCAGGGGTTTTCCCCTATGTGTTCCAGAATGACCCTTGCCTAGTGGGTACTAGAGTATACTGTGGTGGTCGTGTCTTAGGCAGATAATGTTCCTGCTACCTGGGCCAGTTCTCTTCCTAAGGTTTTTTACTTATTTGTGTAGCAGAGATGAACTACACACAATATGAACACAGCTCTGCCCTTTCTTGGTCCCCAGCATTGAGGTTAAGTGGGTCACAACCCCAGAAGGCCACAAGGCAGGCAGCCCAGCTAGATCGGTCATTTCCACTGCCCCTTGGCCTGGACAGAGGTGGAGGCTGACTTACTTCTAGCTTCCCCTTTCGGGACTTAATTCTAGCCCCATCTGCCCAGAAAGCCTTGTGCCATTATCACCCAACATTCACTCAGGCTTCTCCTCTGAAGCTTTAGGAGAACTCCATGTTTTGCTCATTTATCTCCGCAACTGACAAGGGGGGAATCCTTTCTGCCCTTTAGGGGCTTCCAGAACCCAAGTGGAGAGAATCTCCAGAATACAAGGGAGTAGGGGCATATGTGTATTCTTACACCTGTGCGCCCACAGAAGCAAGTAGAACTTCTGTGTTGAGGACTTCTGGTTACTGGAAAGAAAGAGACCCATCTGGCGGGAAGTGGTCACCTGTGTCTCCTGCCATATGCTCCTACAAAGTAGGATGTGTCTCACCATCACTGCCTCAGTTTTCCCATCTGTGTGATGGCCCAAGCCATCCCCCTGGCTGGAGAAAGACTAATAATAATGACTATCAATGACAAAGCTCCCACTACGTGCTACATGAGTACTCCTTAATTCTCATTAGCGTTTTGAAGTTGGTATGACTACTCTATTTACCAGATGAGGAAACTAAGACTTGCTTAGATGGACAGAGGCTTAAGGTACAAGCTAAAGCAATCCCTGTGGGGGACAGTAACTCTCCCTTAGGACCAGCCACCCCTACCCACACCCAGGCAAAGAATGAGAGATCAAGGGAAGAGCCAAGGGGCTGTGCAGAGAGAGGGGGGCCCAGTCACAGATTTAGCCATCCCCAATGGATCCTCTCCTCCCTCCCTCCCTCCCTCCCAGGGTCACTGTTTCTCCCTATGTATATACACTGGGTCCCTGGATATTTCAGCCAGAACAGTTAGTTACCTATTACTTCCTCCAGGAAGCCTTCCTGGAATGCTCAGGTCAAGCTGAGCCCAGCACCCTGCTCTCTCTGATAGTTCCTCTGGCTCTGCTCTTGCCAACCTGGATTGTAACTGTTTTTGTTTTTGCCTTCCCCACTGGACTGGCAAACCCATGGGGTGCAAAACATTCCTCCATCAGTCTCCCTGGGTTTTCTGGGCTTCACATCTGTCTCTGAGTTTCTGGTCTATCCGAAACTTTCAGTGTCTCTGTCTCTGTCTCCATCTCTGGGTCCTTGAATGTCTCAGAGTCTGTGATTTCTGGTTTTCAGTTTTTGCTCTCAGTTTCTGAGTTACTGTCTAAAGGGTCCCCATTTCTCTAAGTCTCTAACTTGGTCTCTGTCTCCGGGGTCTTCTGGCCCTGCCAGGCTGGGCACTGCCACTTTGGCCTGAGGGGCCTCTTGGGGGTGGGGGGGTCCTTGCTGCCCCGCCTGCCCACAACGAGGCCAGGCTAGGGTAGGCCCCCGCCCAGCCGCTGCCTGCTCCCTCCCTCCCTACCGCTTGCCTCACCACAGGGTTTGATGAATCAAACTCTTTGTCTGGGTGGGATCTCCCCCAGCCAGCTGGGCAGACAGAGGGCTTCCCCTGCCGGAGCAGCAGAACGTCAGCACCGGGTCTCGCTGGAGAGGTGAGGGTCTACAGGAGGGCAGCCGGCGGAGGGCCACAGGGCAAGGACTGGGGGGTGGGGCTTGGACCCCTGGATCATTCGGCTCTGAGGCTCTGACAGCCTCCCTGGGGTGACTTCCTGTCCGGAGAGGACCCGTTCAGCCTGGGTTCAGCCTGGCCTGATGCCGGGGCTGGGTGCTGGGGTAGGGAAGAAACCCTCTCTCACCTCAAAACTGGGGGTTGGGACACCTCCCTGCCCTTCTCCTGGGAGGGCCCAGCATGATCTGCGTAGTGGCACGCCTGCCAGTCTGTGACCCTCCCAGCCAGCTTGGCATGGGTGTGGGCCCCACTCAGCGCTGAAGGCTGCAATGCTGGGCATGGGAGAGGAGGTTGGGTAACACCAAAGCCGGGATTTTCTGGGCCTGTGTGTTTGTGTCTACATCCTGGTGTGTGAGTGTGAATGGAACAGGGGCGTGAGAAAGCTGAGTGGATATGTAAATATCTGATGGGTCACTGTGTGTGTGAAAATATGTAGTTGTGTAAAAGAGTGTGTGAATGTGTGAGCCTATGAATTTGAAATGCTTGAGTGTGTCTGTGAAAGTAGATATGCTAATGTATGTACTTGTGAGAAAGTGTGTTTGGATGTGCGTGGAACATACAGGGACTTGTGTGACTGTGCGTCTCTACATCTGATTGTATGTCAGTGAGTTAGAAAATATACAAGGTGTTTAAAAGTGCAGACTCAGATGCTGGGCTGCCTGGGTTTGAATCCTGGCTCCACCATTCATTAAATAACAACCTCTGCACCTCACTTTCCTTACCTATAGGTAGGGGATAATAACAGCATCAACTCAGGGATGTGAGGATTAAATGAGATAATATAAAGCACTTGGCCTATTATTCATTAAGTGCCAAGTAAGTATTACCTATTCCTATATAATTAGGTGTGTGAGTGTGCTTATACAGATGTGTGGGTATAAGTCTACTCAAAGGTTTGTCCAGGCCTGCAGGACACGGTGGCTTCCTGGCCAGCCCTGCTGTCCTGTGTCTGGCTCTGATACCTTCTCCCCTGCAGGCCCAGGTGAGCAGTAGAGTAAAGGAGGAATGGACTGTGGGCCACCTGCCACTCTTCAGCCCCACCTGGTTGGGCCACCTGGCACTGCCCGCCACCCAGTAGCTGTGTGCCAACAGGAGAGTCTGTCCTTTGTGGAGTTACCCACCCTGCAGCCCCCAAGCCCTGTGTGTCTGGACCTCTTCCCTGTCACCCCAGAGGAGCTGCAGGCTCCTGGCAGCCGCTGGTCCCTGGGGACCCCTGCTCCTCTTCAAGGGCTGCTATGGCCACCATCTCCAGGAGTCCCAGACACCGAGATCTCCACCAGTGGGGGAATGCGACCCAGCAGGGCTGGCAGCTGGCCACACTGTCCTAGTGCCCAGCCCCCAGCTCTGGAGGGACCCTGGAGTCCCCAGCACCCACAGCCACAGCGCCGGGCCAGCCATGGCTCAGAGAAGAAATCGGCCTGTGAGTCACTCCGGGTGAGGGAGTGGTGGCCCACTGGGGCAGATAGAGGAGAGGTTGGGTGGCTCTTTAGGACTCTTAAGCCCCAGAGTTCCCCAAACAGGCAGGACAAGTGGTAGATTTTAGTAATAGGGAATTGGAGCTCAGGGAAGACAAGTGACTTCTCTGAGGTTACACAGCAAGTGAGTGGTTGTCCTGGGCCCCCGGGCCCTTTGCCCATCCTTTACCTGTTGCAGGCAGGCAATGTGCTCTGTATACCCCTCTTGTTCCCATTTCTCTGGGGACCAGATCTCTGCAAAAACATTGCCCTTTCTCTTGGGAATGTTTCCCAGAGGCTCAGGGCCACAGGGAAGCAGCAGAGAGGAGGTGGGGAGAGACCCCAGTGGGTGTCAGCCTGTGCTTTCACCCCCACCTCCCTGCAGGGCGCAAGATGCGAGTGTACCAGCGTGAAGAGGTTCCTGGCAGCCCCGAGGCCCACCCTGTCTTCCTCCAGCCTGGCCAGGTGGCAGAGCAGACCCTGAGTACAGAGGAGCCTAGGCCACTGGAGCTGTCTGGGTCCGCCCGAGTGGGCCTGGAAGGGCCTGAGCGGAGACGCTTCTCAGCCTCTGAGCTGATGACCCGGCTGCACTCTTCCCTGCGCCTGGGGCGGAATTCAGCAGCCAAGGCACTGACCCCTGGCTCGGGCACTGGAGCAGCCCGGGAAGGTATCAGCTCCTCCCCACCGGCCCTAAGAGCAGCCCACGAGCCAGATGCAGGGTGGGGCAAGGCACACTCACTGGACACCTGAGACTGGGTGCTGGTCAGCTGGAGTGTGGCGCTCGGTGCCCAGGGCCATTCCTGGGGCCACCCACCTTCAGCTCTTGCCCTCTCCAGGGAAAGCATCTGGAAGGGAGTCACGCGGTGCAGAGGTGAGGGTGGACGGTGTGGCGATGGCAGCCCCTGTCGACCCAAGCGGAGGCCATGGCAGCTGGCCCGAGTCCAGGTACAGTCTCCCACTTGGGGATCGGGTCTGAGGCGGGGGTGCAGGCAAAGAAGAGCCCTGATGTTCTCTCTTTCCCAGGCTGGACTTGCAGGAAGAGCCAACTCTGGGTTCCAGGAGCGCCAGCGAACGACGCCAGTCACGGTTCCTCCTTAACTGTACGTGGGAGGGGGTCATGAGGGAAGGGGCTGGGGGTTTGAGGAAACCGGGAAACTGGGGTTTGGAGAGTTGAGAGGTAGAGATTGTGTGAGAGAACTGGATTCTCAATATCCAGCACAGGGACTTGCACGCAGTTGGTGCTCAAGCAGTGTTTATTAAATGAGTGAGTGAGTGAATGAATGAATTCACTCATTCATGTGAACCGTCGGAAAGGCTTGTTGAGGGGGGCTTTTGCGGGAGTCGGGGAGGAGCCGAGCCGCGGCTGGAGGGCGCCCCACAGTCCCCCCCCGCCCCTCTCCCCGCCCAGCCGTCCTCTACCAGGAATACAGCGACGTGGCCAGCGCCCGCGAACTGCGGCGGCAGCAGCGCGAGGAGGAGGGCCCTGGGGACGAGGCCGAGGGCGCGGAGGAGGGGCCCGGGCCGCCGCGCGCCAACCTCTCCCCGAGCAGCTCCTTCCGGGCGCAGCGCTCGGCACGAGGCTCCACCTTCTCGCTGTGGCAGGACATCCCCGACGTGCGCGGCAGCGGCGTCCTGGCCACGCTGAGCCTGCGCGACTGCAAACTGCAGGAGGTGCGCGGGGTCCCGGCGGGGCGGGGCCGGCGGGGCGGGGCCGGCGGGGCTGCCCGTCGTGGGAGGTGGTCCTGGGACTCAGAGGGGGTGGGGCAACAAAAGGGGCGCGGTCCAGGAATATGTGGTTCCCGGACTTAAGTGGAGGCCCGGGCAATAGGGGTACCGGGCCAGCGGGGCTGCAAACTGCAGAAGGTGGGCATAGGACCCAACGGGGAACGCGGGGCCACAAGGGTGTAGGGTCGATGGGACCGTTAATGTGAAGGTGAATGCTAGGACCTGACAAGGCGGGGCTCACTGCAAGCGGGAATGGAGGAGCCCTGGAGCGGAAGGCGGGTGGAGAAGCGGGCCGAAGGGGCGGGGTCAGGGCGGAGCCAACGCGGGCGAGGCCTAGGGTAGGGCGGGGCCAGAGGAGGAGGGATCGCTGAAAGCGAGGATACC
>NW_011888867.1:1103910-1107165 GCF_000151845.1 Pteropus vampyrus
TACTAGGAGTTCAGGCTCGCCTGTGACCCCAGACCCTCCCATTTTCCAGCCTGGATAACCCCAAGTTCCCCAGCATCCTGGCTCGCCTGGAGGAGTCTCCTGTGTGCCAACGTCTGCCCCTCACCTCCTTCCTCATCCTGCCATTTCAGAGGATCACACGCCTTAAGATGCTGGTGGAGGTACCTAGGTGGAGATGCTGCTTGCTGTGCCCTCCACCGGGGCACCACTGGGTGGGCAGGGTCACAGGGGGAGGTCATTGCCTGCCTCATTGCACCAACCCTACCCTCCAGAACATCCTGAAGCGGACAGCACAGGGCTCTGAAGATGAAGACATGGCCACCAAGGCCTTCAATGCCCTCAAGGAGGTGAGTTCAGCGGGATAGGGGCTGTCTAGCTCTGGAGGGCCTCCCTGGAACCCCAGTATGTCTCTAAAAGAGCCCCAGCCTTTAGAGCCTCTGATTCCCAGGCGGGAGTCTGAGGCTGGGCTCTGGGAGCCAGGGTTGGGGGCTGCAGGTGACCCAGCCATGGCCTCCCCAGCTGGTACAAGAATGCAATGCCAGCGTGCAGTCCATGAAGAGGACGGAGGAGCTCATCCACCTGAGCAAAAAGATCCACTTTGAGGGCAAGGTGCATGCCCGCAGCGGGTGGAATGGGCACACAAAGGGGAGTTCTCGCCCCCTCCTTCCCTGGGGACTGCAGGCCAGTTCATCGCTGCCTCCCCCTCCCATCCTTGTCCTGTGCTCTCCACCCTGCTTTTCTGGGCCTGACCTGTCCTCCCTCTTGCCTCCATTCTCCCAGATCTTCCCACTGATCTCTCAGGCCCGCTGGCTGGTGCGGCATGGGGAGCTGGTGGAGCTGGCACCACTGCCCGCAGCTCCCCCGGCCAAGCTAAAGCTGTCCAGCAAGGCAGTCTACCTGCACCTCTTCAATGACTGCTTGCTGCTCTCCCGGAGGAAGGAGTGAGTCGGGGCCTGGTTGCGGGGGAGGTAAATTGGAGCTGGGCTCCCTTCTTCCCTACAAATGAGCTCACGACCTGGGCCCAGGAGCCCCAGCTCCTGTGCCAGGCTGTGTTGCTGGGGCACCCTGAGTCTGGGATCTTTGATCTTTCCTGCAGGAAAGACAAAGATTCAAGGCAAGTTCATCATCCAGACCTGAGACTCAAAGGCTGGACTGTGTGCAGAAAACTTGAAGTTGCTCTGAATTTAAGCCACTTAGGGCAGAGATTAAGAGCATAGCCCTAGAGTCCCAGCTCTGCCTTGAGTCATAATGATAATAGATAACATTTACTGAGCACCTATTCTGTGTCAGGCATGCCATATGGATTATTCCCTTTAGTCCTCTAAACAACTTTCTGGGAAGTAGGCTCCCTTCTTATTCTCAAGATCATGGAGCTGGTAAGTACAGGAGCCCAGAGGAGGCCAGGTCTGTCTGATGTTAAGATCCCAGGCCCTTAACCACTGTGCTATCCTGTCTTCTGTCTATAAAATAGAGGCTACGATGTAGGGAGAGTCCATGTGATAATAATACATGAAAAGAGCTTAGCAGAGTGCCTGGCACATAGTGAATACTCGCTCAGTATTAGCTATGATTATTGTAAGTGAGGGAGAGGACTTCCTGAGTGAGGTAAGCCTTCAGGCTAGACGGGATGAAGGATGGACATTTTAGGCTATGGGAATGACCTGGGCCCAGGAGCCCCAGCTCCTGTGCCAGGCTGTGTTGCTGGGGCACCCTGAGTCTGGGATCATTCCTGATTTATTTATTCATTCCTGATTTATTTATTCATTCAAGAAATCATCACCGAACCCCTGTTCTGTACTGGGCCCTCTCATGGGTGCTGGGGACATGAGACTTATTCTCTGCTCACAGGAGCTCTCAGACCTGTGAAAATGCATCCTGATAACCACCTGGTCAGGGTTTTGATGGAAGGGAATACCACACTGTAGCATATGCTGGTGTGGGGTGAGAATCAGCAAAGCGTCATGGAGGAAGAGAGATTCGAGCTGGATTTTAAAGGATAAGTAGGAGTTTTCCAGGTAGAGGAGTTTGGGAGGACATAGCAGTCACAGGAAGGTATAAGAGCAGAGTGTGTTTGGGAGATGATGAAGCCTTATGTGGCTGGATTTGAAGAGAGGAAAGGCAGGAGAGGGAAGATTGGGGTGCTGAAAGTCAGGGTAGAGAGGTGGACTTCTGAGGGCAGTAGGGAGCGCAGAGAGTCAAGCTGAGGTGTGGCGTTTTCTTCCTGGTCAGTGTGGAAGGTGGACCGGAAGGGGAGAAACTGCAAACTGTTGCAGTTGCCCAGGTGAGAGCAGATGCTCCAGAAGTGTTAGGGGGTTGGCAGATAAGCGCATTCCGGGACAATAAGGAGTTAGATAGGACGTAGGTGCTGGTGGGGTTTGGGGAGGCGGAGAAAGGAGACGCAAGAATGACTACTGAGGAACTTGACGGGGTCGTTCACTGGAATGGGAACCGTGAAGGGATCTGGTTTAGAGTGGGAGATACTGAGCTCCGTTTGGACGGGTTGAGATGAAGGAACCAATGGAACATCCTCAACTTCCCCCCAACCCGCTCATCCTTCCTGCAAGTGGACACAAACTGTGGGAATAGAGTGGCAAACAGGAGACAAAGTTCAGCTTCTAGGCCAGTTAGCGAGTCAAACACTAAACAGTCCAGAGGTCTCATCGGAGTGGCTGCCTAGTTGACTCTTGAGAACAGGGGCTCAGGGCAGACGCTCAGAGAGAAGTTGACACCATGTCTGCGGAGGGGCTGGTCTTCTCACCTTCCACCTGTCAGTGAGCTGGCAAGAACGAAGCTCCCAGTTCCTTTTGGGGATTTGCTGGCTGCCAGGGACGCAGTACCCTGTGCAGCCAAGTTTCCTTGGGGAGAGTGCTAGAGGGACAGACAACCCTTTCTCCTCCCTTTAATCAGAATTAAAGGGAGAATGGGGGCCGGGAGCCTGGGCACGGACCAGGCTGACCTCACCTTCCTGGTCCTGCAGGCTAGAAAAGTTTGCTGTCTTTGTCCATGCCAAGATGGCCGAGCTGCAGGTGAAGGACCTGAGCCTGAAGCCCCAGGGGATCCCTGGCCACGTGTTCCTCCTTCAGCTCCTTCATGGGCAGCATACAAAACACCAGTTCCTGCTGAGGGCCCGGACGGAGTGAGTGGGCCTGGGTATGGGGAGGCAGGACCCCCAGGCAGGCACAAGGCCTTCTATCTCTGGCTTTGGGATGGTGGCATAAGGCAGGACATGGGCAGAAC
>NW_011888867.1:1108670-1149104 GCF_000151845.1 Pteropus vampyrus
GAAGGATGAGGAGGAACAGTCATGAAAAGTTCTGGGTACTTCCAGGGGTCAGAACAGCCAGTGCCCAGGCCCTGAAGCGGGAGGAAGCTTAGAGTGTTTGAGGGGGCCAGTGTGGGTGGCTGAGCTTCATGAGTAAGGGGGAGAGAGGAGGAATTCGGGAGGAGAGGAGGTTAGCAAGGGGCAATGCTGGACCACGCAGGACTTTGAAGGCTGTGGGGAGGACTTCAGATTTTATTCTAAGAGGAGCAGGAAGCCCTGGAGGGTTGTAGATGGGGGCGTGATATGGCTTGAATCCCAGTTGAGAAGGATGGACTGAAGGGAGCACCAGAGTGGCATTGGGGGGTATCCAAAGTGGCCATTACTGTCTTGTGGGGGGTGTCCGGGGGCAGTTGGCCCTTGGCCTAGAGGTCAAGGGCAAGGTGTTGGATTGAGCTGGAATGGTGAGAGTCCTGGAGCAGGACCAGTAAGTGAAGCCGGGAGGGATTGGATTCACCTAGGGCTTGTGTTTGGGGTAAGATATGAAGGGTGGCCAGGCGGGCTAGGGAGGGGCGGTGGAGGGGGGTGGAAAGAAGTAGCAGCAGCCGCCCTCCCATCCTCTTACTTCCTCCTGCTGCCCCTCCCTGCCCCCTACCTGCATCATCATGCCGTGGGGACTCCCTCACTCTCCCTCGGGCTGACAGACCGCCCCCAGGTCCAGTGTGTCAGGACATACAAGGCATTGCAGCCAGACGAGCTGACCTTGGAGAAGACTGACATCCTGGCAGTGAGGACCCGGACCAGTGACGGTGAGAGGAGCCTCCTGGGAAGGCATCTCTATGGGGCTTTGTGTGGGCAGGAGGTAGCTGGATGTCTGAGACATCACAGGGAAAGGTTATGCAAGTGTCGATCAACCACGGCATACAGGAATCGAGTTAGACAAGAGGAGGAACTTCCTGCTTGTAAAGATGTAGAGTTGAGAGTGACTGATGGGAGAGTGGGAAATACTCTCCTTCAAGGATGTCAGGAAAAACAGGCCAGAGGTTCATCTACAAGACAGCTAGAGGCAGGATCCTTCCTGGAGCCGGGAGAGCTGAGATGATGTCACCTTGGCCCCAGGGGTGCAGACAAGGCTTGTGTCAGGGCCTAGGAGTTCCCTTGCAGACCTGGCCCTAGTGTCCCTCTGATGCCACTGATGCTGCCCCTGGCCTGTGTGTCCCCCTAGGCTGGCTAGAGGGGGTCCGCCTGGCAGATGGCGAGAAGGGATGGGTGCCCCGGGCCTACGTGGAAGAGATCGGCAGCCTCAGCGCCCGCCTCCGAAACCTCCGGGAGAATAAGCGGATCACCAGTGCCACCAGCAAACTGGGGGAGCCCCCTGCATGACGGGCAACCATGGCCTGGGACACCAGCTCCATACCCGGCTCCCAGACAGGTCTGGAGGGGCCTGCAGTGTCTCCCTGCCCGAAGCCGCTGCTGCTGGGACTATTGCTCTGTGGCCGGGCATCAGCAGTACAGCCTGTTCTCATGTTCCTCAGTGTCCACTCTTCAGGGCTAAGGACAGTTTCTTCCTCTGGTATGCGGGCCACCCCTAGGTGACCTCTGATATCTGGCAAGGACGGGGCCCTCTCCCTTCCATGCCCTTGACCCTGCCTGACTCTTGGTCCCTAGGGGCCTGGCTGGGAAAGGCTCTGGGATTAATGGGCGCAGGGACCTGTATGTATCTGGGATCTTCTGGCCAGAGCCTGTGTGTTCCCTGGTTGTTGTGACTTCTCTGTCAATAAACTCCCATAATGCCTTTGCTTGGAGTCTGTGAGCCATCTGATGCTTCTCCCACTCCAGCCCCATTTCCCCAGCTAAAGATCAGGAGGGTCTCTGGCTGCTTCTCATTAAGGATTTGCCCTCTGTAGATTTGCCCCGCTAACCAGAGGAGGGTGAGACAGGGGCTGTGTATTAGTTGGATTTCTTTGAGTTGCAGTTAACAAAATAGCAGATTCGAATAGGCTTAAATATTAAAGAGAATTTATTAGTTCTTGTATTTGTTTCTTATAGCTTCTGTAATAAATTCTGTTAAAACAACAGAAATTTATTCTTTCAGAGTTCTGGAGGCCAAAAGTCTGAAATCAGTATCACTGGGCCATAATCCAGGTGTCCGGAGGTCCATACTCCATCCTGTAGCGGAGATGTGCTCTAGGGGAGAATTTTCCTTGCCTCTTCCAGCTCCTGGCTGCTACCAGCCTTTTTCGGCTGGCAGTGGCCTCACTCCAGTCACTGCCTCTGTGGTCACATTGCCTTCTCTGTGCATCTCTGTCAATTCTTCCTCTGCCTCCCCCTTATAAGGATCCATGTGATAACATTCAGGACTCACCCAGATAATCTCCCCATCTCATAATTCTTAACTTAAATCCCATTTACAAAGACCCACCCATTTTTTTGTCACAGGTTTTTTTGTTTTTATTTTGTTTTGTTTTGTCATAGGTAGTGAAATGTGCATGTCTTTTTGGGGACCATTTCATAGTTCTCGTAATTGAGAAGTACAGAGGCAGGGTGGGCTTCAGGCAAGGCTTGATCTTGTGGCTCATTGCTGCCACTGAGGACCCAGCTCTTTACATTTCTCTACTCTGTTGTCCTTGGCATTAACTTTATCCTAAAGCTCCAAGAGGCTTCTTCATTCACATCCAACATGGAAGAAGAAAATTATCTTTGTCCCAGCATTCTTGAAGTTTGATTGGACCAGCTTGGGTCACATGGCTACCTCTGGGCTGATCATGGTGGCCAGGGTATGGCGTGTGCTGATAGACCTAGCCTAGGTCATGTGCTCTGTCTCTGGAGCCAGGTTGGGGAGTTGTCTTCCCAGAAACCCCATGGGTCCCCAAGTGGAATTGGCGACTAATGCAAAGGAGAGTAAATACCGGGGAAGACAATTCGTTGAAATCCAAGTCACCCAAGAGAGTGGAAGGACCTGGAAATAGAGAACACTTCAGGGAATGAGAGCATCCTTTAGCCCTCGAAAGGAGGTCATGGAAAACAGATGAGTTGGATGGTCCCAGAGAGCAAACACACACTGAGGGGAGAAGCCCACGCCCAGGAGGAAGGCTTTGGGTGTGACTTTCTAACAGGAGGTGGTACAGGAGGGTGGCATGTATAGGCTGAGGAGGTGGGGACATTTGAATTTAAATTCTGGTTTCAGATGTTTCTATGCTATGTGATTTTTTTTTTAATAAAGATTTGACTTTGAAATACTGTGAGATTTACAGAAAAGTTGCAAAGATTATAAAGAGAGTTTCATACCCCCCTCTCTGAGTTTTCCCTGTTGTCAACAGCTTACATTACCATGGTACAGTCGTCAAAACCAAGAAACCAACATTGGTACGTGACTATTAACTGAACTCCCAACTTTATTCAGATTTCACCAGTTTTTCCACTAATGTCCTTTTTCTGTTCCAGGATCCAATTCAGGAACCCACACTGCATTTGGTCGTCACATCTCCTTAGTCTCCCCTGGTCTGTGACAGCTTCTCAGTCTTTCCTTTGCTTTTCATGACCTTGACAATTTTGAGAAGTTCTGGTCAGTATTTCCTCAGACTGTCCCTCCATTTGGGTTTATCTGATGTTTTTCTCATGACTAGAAAGGAATTATGGGTTTGGGGAGGAAAATACCGCAGAGGCAAAGCGCCCTTTTCATCACGTGATCTCGGGAGGCATGTGACTTATTACTGGTGATGCTAATCTTGATTACATGGTTGAGCTGTAGCAAGTGGAGCCCACACTCAAGTGGGAGTGATGGGGTGGAGGTACGTTCCTCCTCCTAGAGTATGTATCTACATATAATATTTAGAATTCTTCTGTAAGGAAGATTTTTTCCTACTCCCCCAACCCCCCATTTATTTAATCACTCATTTATTTCTATCCCCATGGACCCAAGCATTTGTTTATCTTATCCTTTGGGTTATAATTCAAAACTGAGGTATTTATTTTGCTGTTCAAATAGTTCTAGTTTTGACCATAGGGAGCTCTTTCAGATTAGCTCCTGTGTCTTTTTGACACCCGCCCCCGCCCCCCCCCCCACACATCCATTCTTTTAATTTTCGAGCATTTCCTTACTTTCTGGCATTGTAAGATTCCCCAGGCTCATCTTGTATTTTCCCTGCCTCAGAGCTGGAATCAGCCATTTCTCTAAGGAGTGTGGTTCCTTTTATTGGAGGATAGAGTTTAGGGACAAAGCTCTGGGTGCTCGGTGTGCTTATTGCTATTGAGGTATCACTGCTTCTAAGCCCTCCCATCAAACAGAGGTGAGAAATAGGTGTGTGTGTGTGTGTGTGTGTACATATCGTGATTTTAAGCAAGACAATGGCTCTAAGCCTCAGTTTCCACATCTGCAAAATGGGGATGGTGATAACTTCATAGGCCACTGTGAAATAAAGTATATAAGGCTGAACAGTGCCTGGCCCATTAGAAGTTGCAAAAAATGGTGGCTTTTATTGTGTTAGAGCTGCATAGCCAGAGCATGGGGGTCTTTGTGAGATTGAAAGGCTTCCGTCCCTTGAGGATTGAAGGAACTCAGAAAGTCCAAGAAGGGGATGCATGCACTGAGTGGAGACCAAAGGGCCCCTGTGCTTCTTCCAGTGCTGAATCTGCATGGAGAGAGCCAAGGTTGGCACAGATAGGCAAAGCAGAGGAGACAAGCTTTCCTGCCTTTGACCTGCCCTGGCACATCTGGATTTTGGCTGACACCTGAGTCTGGACTAGACTCCTGGGGGCTGGAGTTGGGAGGTGGCTGATTTTAGGGTCACGTTGCCAGGCAGGGAGACCAGGGCTGGACAACGTGCACCAGGCCCATTTCCCTCATTCCCCACCTGCCCAGGAGGTAGATCCACGCAAAGCATGTTGGGAGAGCTGCTCTCTCAGTGGTACCTTCCTCTGCCCAGTAGGCCCTGCTCTGCTGTCTGGCCTTGGCCAAGGACCCAGGGCCCTGCCCCTGCTTGCTGCAGGAGGAGGAGGAGAAAGGTGGGGTGGTTTTGGACAAAACAGGAGATAGGGCGGGCACATTGGGGGCAGGGGTTTTGGCCCCAGAGGCTGTCTGCTCAGCCAGTCTCCAAACCATATAACTTCAGGAACCCATCTCAATGGCTTCCCGCAACCCCCTCTCCACCCAGTGCCAACCCCCTTCTCTGTATTCTGAGGGGACCCTGCTGTACCCTCCCCTACTCCCAATAGTCCTCAAACTTCAAATCTGTTATTTAGATTTTATCCTGAAATGAAACTTAAAAATATCTTATTCAATTATTCACTTTCAGGGCACCCTGAGGTTATAGTAAGAACCAGGAGCCCCAGCTTTAGCCCCAGCAAGCACCCCCATCTGGGGCTCCAGCTGAGATAGTCACTGGTTTCTTTGTTGATTCCTTCCTCCCACCCTCCTTCCTTCTTCCTCGCCTCTTCTTCCTCCCCTCCCCCTCTCCTCCTTTCCAATCCCCTTCATTGTGTCTCCTATGGGTCAGAGGACGCAGGCAGAATCTTCTCACCCTAATAGGTGAGAGAGACAAGTGAACAGATGAAATGCAGGGGCCCCCAGACAGTCTTGAGAGTGGCGAGCATGTGGGGCAGCAGGAACTCTCCTGTACTGTTGGCTGGGTGTAAATTGGCACAACTCCTTTGGAAAACAGTTTGGCTGCAGCTGCCAGAGCTGAGTATATGCCCACCCAGCGAGTCCACTTCCTTCTTTGGGTATACGCCCAACAGAAATGTGTACGTATGCACCCCAAAAGATGCGAACTAGATTGTTCTGAGCAGTACTATGCATTAATTGCCAAAATACTAGAAATTACCCAAATGATCATCAGTGGTAAAATGGGAAAACTGTGGTCTACTTACACAGGGGAACACTACACAGTAATGAGGATAAACCATCAGACCGTGTGAGGACGTGGATGAATCTACACATAATGTGAGAGAAGCCGGGCGCAAAAGAGGACTCCCCAGATGATCGTATTTGCAGAGGGTACAAACACAGGCCATAGGAACTGATGAGTAGAGGTCAGGATGGGGCACCCTGAGGAGTAGTAACTGGTAAGGGAGGAGTCTGACGATGCTGTTTACACAAAGCTGTTCATTCTGGGACAATCCACTGAGCTGCACACTTAAAGCTGTGTACTTTTATACATGTGAGTTATACTTCAACAGAAACTTTACTCAGTAGCCTGGTGAGAGAACCCTGGGGCCAGGGATGGGTAAATAAGGGAGCAGCCAGCTCTCATGGGGCAGGCTTTCTGCAGGCAGTAGCACCCAAGCTACATCCTGAGAGCTGGAATGGAGGTGGTAGGACAGGGACGTGGCCGAGCAGAGATCCAGGATCTGCCTCCTCTGGGAACCAGCCATGTAACAAGAAGAAACAGAGGAGTCAGCACTCAACCAACCCCTTGACCTGAACTTGACCTTGGCCTGCTTCTGTTCTTCCATGATGGAGGGCCCAAGGACCCTTTTTGCGCCAATCTTTTTTCTAGCTTTTGACGGAGAATCCCCTTTTGATCCCAGCAGAGCTTAGCTGTGAGTTATAACCTCCCAGGCTTAGGGATCTATGTGGCTAGAAAATGATCCTTTCTTCAGATGGAGAGAGTTTGGGAAGTAAGGCCTTTGGAATTTGAAAGTTCAAGGAGGTGGAAGTGGCGAGATCTGAACTTGACATTCTTTGAGCACCTGCTGTGGGTCAGGGACTACCAGACCCTTTCTCAGGTCTGACTCCAAAGATTTCCACAGCAACCTAACCCTGCAGGGCAATGAAAGGGTCACAGGAAATGCTTTATAAACTGTGAAGTGCAGTGCACTTGGATGAGTCCATTTCCTATTAAGCAGTATTGGTGACCCTGTTTTACAGGTAAGAAAACAGACTTCACAGAGCAGGGCGCCGCACAAGACCAGGTATTAGACCGCCCCCCCAAGGCTTGCTGCCCGGGCCATCTTTCCAGTTGGTCTTCAAACTCCAAGCTCATTCCAATCTCAGGCTTTTGCCCTGGCTGATTATCTTCCTGAAATATTCCTCCTTTAGTTCTTGAAGTCTGGCTCGTTCTTGTGATTCAGGCCTCGACGGAATTTGCCACCTCCTCAGGAGACCTTCTTTGATTACCCTAGAAGATGGAGTCTCACCAACTTTCCATCACTCTGGAGTTACTTGTTTATTCATTTATTGACCTGTTTACTGTCACCTCCTCCATTGGACTGTGAGCTCTGAGAGGACAGGAGCTCAGCCCATGGAACCTTGACTGTGGCCTTGGTGCCCAGGGCATTGCCGAGCACGGAGATATTTGTTGAGGGGTACGAAAGGATTCGAACCCAGCTCCACATGATTCCTGAGCCTGATCAAGGATTTCCTTAATATGGGAACCCTTCGCCCCTCCAGATCTGCTCTGCTTCCCATGCCAGCCCCTGGTATAAGCCATATGGGCAGGGGTGGGCTGGGTGCCTGCAGGCTTTGGGTGAGTTTGTTCCACCTGGGCTGAGGCCGTCCTGGGCACCAGAAGCTGGCACAGCCACTCTTGCTGTCCTGACCTGACTTTGAACCTGGGCTCAGCTCTCACTTCCTGTCCCCGAGTAACCTTTCCCCATTCCAGGCCCTCTCTCTGGGCCTCATGTGTCCTCCCCAGATTGTATTTCTGACACTCCTGGGAGAAAGAACAAAAGGGAATAGGCTGAAACCGAAGCAGGAGGGACTCTGGTTAGACAAAAGGTAGACATCTGACCGTGGGAACTATAACAAACACATGAGAGGGTAGAGGAAGCGGTTACGGAATCTCCTTCTCTGAGCAGTGTGAAGAACAGGATAAACAGTCATCTGCTTGGGTGGGGTGCAGGAGGATGGACAGGATGACCTTTGGAAGCCACTTTCAAGCTCTTGGCTCATGAGCTGCCCCGAGAGTTGGAGACATGGTCAGGAAGGAAGGAAGAGCTGCTGGGCCTGGCATTCCAGATGGTGGCCTGGGTGTGGGAGAGGGTGGAGGACAAGGCTTATTTAAACGAGGCAATAAGGACTTGGGGAATTCTTAGGTGCATTACAGTTTCCAAAGCGGGTGTGGGGATGTGAGCATTGGAGCTGGAGTCAGACAGACCTGTCTTACCACTTACAAGCCATGATGGTCTGGGCAAGTTGCTTCCTTTTCTGAGCCTCAATTCCCTCGTCTGTTAAATGGAAATAATAATATAGATTAAAGGACTTGATAAGGACTTTGCAAAAAGCATTATGCAAAGCTGGTGGTGGTATATGGCAGACTGGCAAGTATTATTATTATAACCATGGTAGTGTTATTGTCTTCAGATCAACCTATGTGCCAAGTATTAGATAATTTAATCCTTGCAACAACCCTATTTTTGTCATCCATTCTATAGATGAGGAGTTTGAGGCCCAGCAAGGTGATATGATTTGCTCAAGGTCACATAACCAGTTAGAACCTGACTCAGGACTTAAATCCCCATCTAATTTCAGTCCTGTGTCCTGCACCCTACTCTGTGCAGCTTTTGATTGACTGAGGAGGTACTTTGCCATCTATAAAGTGCTGAATATCATCATCATCATTTTATTTTTTATGGTAATTGCTGTTCATTAACTGGTTTTCCGGGGCAGGAGCAGCATCCTTCCCAGTCCTGCCACCAGGGGGCAGCAGAGTCCAGGGCTGGGACCCAGGGGTCCTAGGGTTTCGCCCTATACACTCTTTGCATCCCAGGAGGCATTGACCCTTCCTGATGTTTAGCGGTGCAGGTGGGTGAAGGCACAGGCCAGGGGGCTGGGCAGGGATGAGGGAGGGCACAGTCTGGGGGAGATAAGATCACATGCACAGTTCTAGCCTCAGCTCTGAGAGGAAAAGGTATAACAAGCAAGATGGTGGTTGATCGTGGCCCCCTCCTCCAGGAAACTCCCCACCGAGCCTAGAGCTGGATCAGGAGCCCCTTTCTTGCCCCAACACCCTGACCTCCAGGACAGCAGAATCACAGGGCATTTCACTATCTCTATGCTCCCACTGGACCTTGAGGGCAGTGCTCTCTGACTTTTTTAGGGGTTCCAGCATGGGTTGGGCACTCAGGAGGGCTTAAAGTTTACTGAGTACATGTCGGGGGTTCTGAGCTGGGTCCAGAGCCCCTTCTTTCTGAGACCTCCCTGATGGTGGGGTAAAGGGGAAGAGAGGACTCCTAAGATTGAAAGTTACTTGTCCCTGGAGGCTGTAGAGACCATCTCCTTGTCCCTGTGATGTCCCAGTCTTTATGCCAAGACCTTAGCTGCATGAGGGGATCCCCACCCTGGGATCCTGCACATTGTTTCCTACGTCGTCAGCATTGATTACCTCCTTTGGCCCCTACAACGACCCTCCGAGCAGGTTCTATGTGTATCATCCAAGTTTTACAAAGGAGGAAACTGAGGCTCAGAGAGGGGAAGAGACTCGCCTGGGATGCACAGCAAATAAGAGGCGGAGCCTCTCGGAACCCCGGTCTGCCCGACCAAGGCCTACTGCGTAAAGCCCTTCACTATAACGACCACCTCCCCTCAGCTCTGCTGTTAATCCCAGCTCACGAAGCCCATGCGAGTCCCCCAGCCCCCTCGGTTCTCACGGCAGCTCTGTGAGGCGGGCAGACCGTGATGTTGGACAGAACACATGCAGACCGGCTCGCGAGAGTATCTCTTCCCAGCTCTGCATTCAGGGATGTCAAGTTAGTGCCGGAAACTGGCCATGTTATGAGAGTTTACACTACAGAAATTGGCCCCCTGAACCAAGTCCGCACCGACACCAGAGTCAGTCGTTAATTAATTATTTACCAGCACACCACGGGCCCTGTCTGCTTCCGCTCAGTCTTTAGCCCCTTGGCCCGGCCCTCCTGATGCCTCTGCTTTCCCTCTCTTGGTCCTGTCCTGCCTGGATGTGAGAATGATCCTATTACCTCCTCCAGGGTGTGACAAGTGCCAGGGACTGCAGGCCTTTCTCTTTCCCTCCCCTCTGTGGACTGGGGATGTTCCTGACCCAGCTCCTCTTCTGACCCCAGGTGAAGTCTTATGCCCAGCTGGGCAATAGAATGCCTGGGACTCTACCCCATGGAGGCCATTGGTATCCCTAAAGCTGTGATCCTCCAAAGAAGAATGACATCAAAAGTGTCACATCCACCTTACTTCAGCGCCCGTCTACACCTGCCCCCTTCAGGGTGGGGCAAAACAAGGCACTGCAGAAAGCAGGTGTGGACATGCCCTGGGAGGCCGTACTGCTTGGCTGAGGTGGTGGCTGGCAGCACTGGTCACTAGGGCCGCAGTGGCCCTCTGGACTCAGCCCCACAGCCAACTCTGGCTGCTGGATCCGGTGGTTTGGGGGTCTGATCACGCAGTGGGGGGCTGGCCCACGCACCCGAAGCAAGTACACATGGACTGACTTGGGGAGGATCTGCAGGGCGGGTAGGGTGCCCACACCCCTTTTCCCAAAAAGGTGACTCCCTCCTGGACACCCCCACCGCGTCTGCTGTTTTCCAGGAAAAGGCCGATGCAATCGCTGAGTTGGCAGATGGAGGCTGGTATCACCCTGGCAGCTCTACAGGACGAGCCTGCTGCTTCCAGGGCCCAGCGCAGCCTGCCCAGGAGCCCCGGACCTGGCCAGGCTCCCGTTACCCGCCCTGCACCATTGTTCCTGCCGGGCCCCTGGCCCTGCCTCTCTTGCTCTCCTCTCCCGCCCCACCCTCTGGCCCAAACATCACCTCATGCCCAAACCCAGGCTCTCTCCAATTCCCCAGACGCCAGCCTTGATTTTTCCTGGGGTAAGATGGAGTGTTAGGAGACCTGGGTGTAAATTCCCAGGACCACGTTCACTGGCTGTGTGACTTTGGGCAAGTCCCTTAACCTCTCTGAGCCTTGATTTTCCCATCAATGAGATTCAAGTTATCACTCCCACTATGCCATACGGTAAAGAGGCTAGAGAGTGCCGCATAGGGCGCCCAGCATGCAGGAGGTGTTCAGGAAATGGTTTTACAAACTCTTCCCCTGCACGACCTGTTCTCCCAGGGTCCGTGTGGAAGAAGGAAGCTGTGGAGCCTTCTGCTTGCCCATCTAACGCTAATCAGCATGAGGTCATTAGGCTCAACAGGCAGCTCTAATTGTGCGCTTGTGAAATGGGCTCGAGCTTCCCGAGGTTCTCACCTCAGCCAGCTCTGGGCTCCTGGCTTGGGCGGAGCTGGTTTCGTACCAGGTCTGGGACTCCTGGCTTAACAGACCCTGAGGTGTGGGTAGCGAGTGGGCATTGCAGGGGCGAGGTGGGGAATTTTAAGAATCCAGCTTGTCAAAGAGGGGAGTGGGCAAGGCTGCTTTGTGGAGGGCATCAGCTGGCGCCTCCAGGCTGGGAAGCCTGTCTCTCTCTAGGGCAGCTCCTGGTCATGGCCCTTGGCCAAGGAGCCCACGCTGGAGGCTTAGCACTCACACCTGGATTCTGGTCGCAGCACGTCACCCCTGCTTCAGACGGCTTCTTCTTGTTTGTTTTGGGTTTGGGAGGAATTAATGAAATTGTTACAGTAATTAGCAGCAGACGGGCACCATCCAGGACTGGCAAAGGGGGCCTCAGAAGGCAGGGAGGAGAGGGCCTGGGCATGGGGGCTTGCTCAACAAATGACTGTGGAGAGGGAGGAGTGTGTAAAGTGAGTGGTAGATTAAGGGAGTGAATCAGTGAATGAATAAATGAGTGAATTAATGCATGAGTAAGCTAGTGCCTAAAGAATATTAACACTTATGTAACTCTCACTATATACCCGACATTGTTCTAAGAGTTTTACTTATCTGAATTTACTCGGTCTTCACAAAAACTTTATGAATAGACAGAATTATTGCCTCCATTTTAAAGAGACTAGAACAGCAGACACAGAGAAGTTAAGTAACTTGCCCAAAGTCACAAGGCTGGTAAGTGACTGAGTTGGGACTTAAACCCAGGCAGGTTGGCTTCAGGGTCTCTGGGTACCAAGTGAGAGCATAGCCCTCGGGCTATGAAGAGAGTTAAGAGCTGAGGGGTGATAAGATAGATTTTGCAGTCGACCTTGAGACCTAAGATTTCACGTTTTTCTGTAGATCTTTTATTTATCTGTTCATTCATTCATTCCAGGTCACTTGCTCACTCACCCACTGAGCTTTGGCTCTGGGAGGGGGAAGGGTGAGATTATAAGATTCCGTTCTGCCCTGGCAGAATTTGTCCTTCAGGTGCTACCTCCTCCAGCCTTCTCTGACTTCCTCTGCAGAAAGCCCATGAGTTCCTGGGCTTCTCTCAGTATTATCTTTCCTTATGCCTGATCCCTTCACCAGCTGGGCAGTGCTTTCGTCTCTGAACTCTTGGTATACTGTGGGTGCCCAATAAATGCTTGATGAGGCACCCTATTGCTGCTGGGCCTCCTCCCAGGTATTCTTGGAGCTCCCTGCGCTCTGTCGCTTCCTCTCCTCATTCCAGCCAGGATGCTCCAGGCTGGAGTGGAAACTCCCCAGGCACTGGTCCCAGCAGAGCCCATGGTCAGCAGCAGGACTGGGATTCACCCCTGCCCAGGGAGGGAGGGAACTGGGCCTGTCCTGGCTCAGCCTGCCAACAGCAGCCTCTTCCTTCGCTGGCTAAATGTTTGTTTTCAAATTCCTGAGGCTTTCGTCACCCCCCACCCTTATCCCCGCTGGGCCCCTGGCCTGCCTTTGCTTCCTTCCTCCCCTTGCTTGACCAGGCTGGTCTGCAGGGTGGGGCAGCAGGCCAAGCCTCTCTCTCCTGCTGCCCACCAGCTAGGGCCAGAGCCTTGAGCTGGCTGGCTGGGGAGCCTCAGAGACTGATGGGGGATGAGATCAGGAATTCAGGAGCCCTCCCCGGCCCCTCTGCCTAGAGTATGGCAAGGCCATCTCTTTTTGCTCTTCAGGGAACGGTGGTGAGGAATCATAGGCTGGCAGCCAGGACTAGTTATCTTCAAGGCTGGGTTAGCTGGGTTGGGGAAGCACCGAGGGAGCATGCTTCTTTCGACATGCCTGGTCCTGGCCCAGAAGGTCCAACACAAGTCAGACCTCACGCAAGCTCTTCCCACCTAAGAGTCTTAAACGAGTAGGGCGATGAGTCTCAAACTTGACCTCTTGTGCATGAGAATCACCTGAGATCCTGACAAAGATACAGACTCCTGGGCCCCGTCTTCTGCATTTCCGGCTCAGCTGCTCTGAGATGGAGCCTGGGGATCTGGATTTTTAGCATGCTTCCCTGGTGATTCCGATGCAGGCGGTCAGAGCTGCTGAAACACAGCAGTGAGAAGCTGGAATGTGACGAAGCTGGGTTAGACAGACTTGGGTTCTAACCCAGCTCTACCGCTGACCTGACATGTAGCTGACCTTCTAGAACTGAGTGGTCCAGTTCAGCAGGCGCTAGTCACAGTTATTTAAATGTAAATGAATTAAATTAAAACTTTTCATTAATGAAAATGAAAGAAAATTGGAGTCAGTGTTCCTCAGTGACACTAGCCACGTTTCAAGTGCTCAGTAGCCATGTGAGACTGGTGGCCAGCGTATGGCACAGAGCAGGTATAGAACACCGCCATTCATCCATCGTTCCATCCACAGAAAGTTCTCTTGGTCAACGCTATTCTAGAATGTCAGCCCCACGAAGGTTAAGAATAATTGTCAGCTTTATGCACTGCTGTCCATGGCATCCAGCACAGTGCCTGGAACATAGCTGGGAATCAATAAAGACTTTTTAAGTTAATTTTTTATTGTAGTAAAATATACATAAAATTGACCAATTTAACCGTTTCAAAGTATTCAGCCCAGCGGTATTAAGTACATTCATGGGCAACCATCACCACCAACCACCTGCAGAACTTTCCATCATCTCAAACTGAAACTCTGTCCCCGTGAAACGATAAATTTTTTTTGAATGAATAAGTAACTTTGGTCAAGTCACTTCCGTGCTCAGGGCTTTAGCTTCCTTATCTACAAAGTGGGTTTCATACAAGTAAAGATTAAATGAGAAAAGGCGTATACTTAGCACCGGCCCTGGCACACAGTAAGTACTCATCAAATATTAGCTATTGCTGTATTGTTACCCCATCAGGAAGTCTGGCCTGAGTGTCCCACACCTCCCTGCTCTCTGAACTCTGCATTCAAGTAAACAGAAACAGGGACCCTACTGGCGTGAATCACACGGGTGTGTTTTGTGTCCAGGGTGTAAGCCACTGCTGATCCTTTGTGTCTCCCAGCTAGGCTAGTTACCTTGACTACCATCTCTGCCAGTTCCCCGAGTGCTTTCAGCCATGGTCTCTCTTGGGAGCCAGCAACACCCCCCGAGAGGCGGAGAGGAGTTAGAAGGAACCCTCACTGACGATGACAATGAACACAGAAGGCAGGGAAGGCAGAGGCCCCTGGTAACACAGGAAGCCAGCGGCAGAGCCAGGACTCAGGGCTGCTGCCAGTCTTTCCAAGATGCTACCTGGCTGGCACACGGGGAGCCTGTGACCGAATGAATAGGTAGACGGATGCTCTCAGATTAAAGACCCTCATTTTGCAGCCTAAGAAACAGGCTCGGGGAGGTTAAGTGAGGTGCTTGGTAAATATTTATGGAATCGATTGCACAGTGTCAGAGGGCAGGGCATGCTGGCCAGGTGCTCTACAGCACCTTTAATCTCTGCCCCAAGGGACAACCAGGACAGTTTCTTGCCCTAGACAGGAAGTCATCATGGTAGAGTAGAAAAAGAAGCTAACCCTTGGTGGGAGGGAAGGGAGGGAGGAATTTCTTTGGCTTCGGAGTCAGACAGGCACAGATCTGTCCCAGGTCTTGAGACAAGGGATCAGTCTTGCTAAGCTCTTAAACTTTCTAAACTGGGGACCCTTTTGAGACACCATAAAATCTGTGGCCTCCAGCCACTGGTGAGCTGGTAAATGTTTAACAACTGGCTCTCTGAAAGGAAAAAAATACAAAGAATGTCTAGGTTTGTATCATTTGTCAATTGCTGTGGTGTCAATACTTGCACTCACAGTTGGTTTCAAAGTACCAAAGAACCGTGGCTCCCAAAATTCATGCAAATGTAACAACCCGCTCTCCCTGAGCCAACACATCGCAGGGTCTGTGTAAGCTCGGTCGGGCAAGCCTCTTCCCCTTCCCCACCTCATTTTCCTCATCTGTAAAGAAGGGGCTAACGGTTCCTACCTGCAGGGCTATTGTGAGGATGAAATGACTCATTTCCACGCTTTCCCCCAGAGGCGGGATGTGGAGCTTCACACCTCCCGGTCCCTGGCCGGAGCTTATTGAGTGGGTCCTGCAGGGCAGAAAGGAGCAGCGCTGGGCGGGGGGCGGGGACTGGCATCCCATCGCCTCCCCGCTACATCCCTCCACTGTCTGGGCTCCTAGGCAGCTTACCTTTCCTTCTCGACCCCTGGATTTTTGCCATCCAAGGATTTTTGGGTTGCCTAGTGAAGGTGACTATGCAGCCCCCTGCTGTCCCCTTTGGGCCTCTTCTAGAAGCCGAGATGGAGGTGGGGCAGGGGGAGGGCAGGGCAGTTTGGTGGTGATGACAGAGTTTGCCCAAACCTGGAAAGACGGGCTCACCTGCCGCAGTCTGGCTAATCCCTCTCATTCACCTTGGCTTAACTCCTGGCACCAAGGAAGAAGGGAGGAATTCTCCTCCGCCAGCCACTCAGGGTACCGCCCCCCCTGCCCAAGAGTCCCTATTCCTACCCCTCCTATGCTTATCTGAGTGCTGCCCAGGGTCACACTTTTGACAGTGGGTACCAGATAATGGTCACGTCCCCCACTCTGCCTCTTTCCTCTTGGTTGTGGCACCTAAGGCACTTTTCCCAGAGGACAGCGAGCCTGGGAATTAAGAGGGAGCTGGTCATGTTGAGAAGGTTCCTTCTCACTTTGGAAGGGAAGACTGAATTTCTGGCCAGGTGTTCCAGAAGTTTCTTTCCCTGAAAGGAGACAAGAACACAATAAAATATTAGGAAGAAAGGTGCCTAGGGGCAAAGACAAGCCTTCTGCTACTAAGGTGGGGAAACTGAGGCCAGCAAGGGGAAAGCTCATGTTCGCGTCACACAAGGACTCAGGGGCTGAGCTGAGACCTGGACCCAGTCCCTGGGTGGCCCGTCTCTCTTTGCTACCTGGTGAGTATCAAAAGGGGCTGGAAGGTGGGGCCCAATGACCTGGCTGTCCTGGGCAGGAAGGGTCACCAGCTAAGGCCTGTGATTTCCCAAGGGGTCTCTCATGCTGGTGACCTCCTCAGGGGAGGTCCCTCATCCCCCAAGATGCAGAACACCTTTCTGGAAGACCCGAGACCTGAGAATTAACGTGACTGTGAGTCTGGGAGGTGGGGCACCCCCCACTTCCTGAGGTGTAGGTGATGCTGCCTGCAAGTGGGGACCTGGGCCTGCCCAGCTTTCCCCCCGATTCTCTGCGTGGTCTTCGGTGAGCGATGGTCCCCCTTGGCACAGTTTCTCTGGCTGCAAAATGGGCAGTTTGGACCAGATCAGTGGTTGAAAACTTGTTTTAAGCTTCAGAATTCCTTCTAGATGCTTGGTATAGAAAGAAATACACGAGAGGAGGATCTGGAGGAAGCTGCGGCTTGGGAGGAGGAGGACAGGAAGGTAGGGGACTTGGGTCTTGGAGCCTCAGCTGCTCAGACACCCTATCCTCTGGAGGAGGCTCTTAGCCTGGGGGCCGTGACAGCCACTGAGGACTTCTTCTTCTTCTGGGCTGATAGCGACCGACCAGCGAGGAGGGTGGAATGCCAAGGGCCTGGGGCACACCCAAAGGGTGTGGTACCACTTCTGACCCCTGAAAGCTGGACAGAAAGAGATGGAGAGAAGCAGAAAAGTCAGGAGATAGAGACAGAGAGAGAGAGAAATAGAGCAAGACAGAGGAAAACAAACAGAGAAAAGGAGGCACGAAAAACGGAAAATATTTGAGAACGAAATGGAGAGAGAAAGGGAGGGAGAGGGGCTAAGGGGGAGAAGACACATGTTTCCACTCAAAGTTCTTTTTTGTTTAAAATAAAACCAACTCACTAATCTCTGCTGCTGACGGTTGGCTGGAGCCCAGGCCCCAGGCTGAGTGTGACCACAAGCCTCCTGGCCCTCGGCCTGGGAAATTCAAGTAATGGCTGCCTGGGGCCCTGCTCGAAGTCACCTCTGACACAGAGCCTGTCCCCTAATAGTGGCACAGGCCTGAGGGTCCCACAAGAGACCCCCTGAGCAGGCAGGGCCCCTGATACCCCCAGATACCCCCAGAGAGATTCCCCTGCCGAAGCCTTGTGGCCATTTTGGGCTGATAGCAACCAGCCACCATGAGGCCTGGGGCTGAGGGCCAGGCGGAGGAGTGCGGCCAGGAGGAGGGCCTGGGAAGGGACAGACTCAGGCTCAGCTTTAACTTGGGGCCTGGTCAGCAGGGTCCCAGCATCTCCCAGAGGATCAGAGGCCCTCCACCCTTACTCTCTAGAGACACGCCCTAGGTCCCTGCAGCCCCAGGCCCAGGACGCTTGGCTGGGAGTGGGCTGTGTGGAGGGTGCTATGAGAGGAAGAGTAGGCAGACTGTGGGTGGCAGGCTGTCCCCCAGCACACCTGGCCAGGCTCGCTCAGAGTCCCCTTCACACACACCCACACACACACTCACCCACCCCGCTACACACACCCCACATATATTTCGCATTCAGGCCCTAGACATTCTCTGCTCTAAGTTCCACGTACCCAGGCAAGAATAAAGCTGATCAAAGTAGCAGCTGCCGTTTGTAAAGTGCCTACTGGGCCCTGGGCATTGCCAAGCTCTGAGCGCATCGTCTCATGTAATCCTCACACTCCATGAGGTTGGGCCATTATGGCGTCCACTTTACAGATCATGAAATGGAGGCCCAGAGCAGTTAATACGCCCAAGTCTCACGATGAGTAAAACGTGGGATTTGAACCCTGGTTTGTTCACTCACCGCAGCCCTACTCCCTGGGATAGCAGGGAGCTTCCAGGGCATAGGGCCACCCTGGTGTCCCAGGGCCCATGGAGGGGGCAGAATCCACCCTCAGGCCCAGGCTCCCCACCCCATCCCTTCCGGAGCTGAGAGAGGCAGGTCTGAGAACAGCTGATCCCCCGGGTTTTGTTCCTGGCACAAAGGCCTCCGGATCCAGGCTTAGCGGTGAATGGTGAGGGGCCCACAGCCCCCTCCCGCGGGCAGGCCTGGCAGGCTCTGCTCTAGCCTGCTTCCCCATGGCTGTGAGCCCTCAGCTTCCTATTCAGAACCCCGGCTCAGCCGCCTACAGGAGTATCAAAGACAGGCAGATCTGGGGGGATTAAAGGCAGCAGTGAGAGGCTGGGGGGCTGGGAGAGGGCGGGGCGGGGGGGAGCACTCACAGGGATCTCCCTACCAGTGCCGGGCACTTCCTGGTCTCCCCCAGCCCTCACGGCAACAGGCAGTGTAGGCAGCGATGGGACATGGAAGGCGAGGGAGGGGAAGGGACCTGACCAAGGCCACACGGAGAGTCGGAGGCAGAACCAGGGTGCAAACCCACGTGCCCTGGCTCCCACCCAGGGCTTTTTCTTTGTGCTTAAGACACCCCTGATCTGTGGCCTCTTCCAGAGACAGAGAAGTAGACAAAGGCAGACGGGGAGAGGAAGACGAGACACCAGCTGGCAGGGGCAGACGCAGAAGGAAGGAGTGGGTCTCCCGGGGGAAGCTCCCCCTGCCGCCCAAGGGGAGCGCTGGGGGCCCGAGCTGCAGGACACCAGGCAATGCCTGGTCTGGTCACAAAGCAGAGGAAGGGCAGGGGTCCTCACGGCGTGGAGTACCGGGAAGAGGGGAGATGGAAGACCATGACACCCCGCCCAGAGGTCTGCCCCCGGCAGTGCTTGGAGTGAGGTCTGGGGGTCCTCACAGCCCTGGGACTCAGACTGGCCCAGGGCAGAGGCCAGTGTGTGGGTCTTGCTACTGAGGACTCTGGGCGGGCATGGAGGTTCGTGAGAGCAGCGTCATGGGCAGTCGGGCCCTGGGGTGTGGCCCTGCTGCATGGCCTCGGGGAGGTACAAACCCCTCTCTGGGCCTCTGCTCCTTCTAGGGTCCCAGAGCCAGAAGACCTTCCTCATTCTGTCACAGGGGTATGAGCTTGATAACTGAGGGTTCCCCTCACCGAGTTGTCCGGTGAGGCAGGCGTGTGCTAAGCCCCGAACCCGTGTTCCTTCATCTCCTCCTCACTATGGTTCCACCAGACGGCTGCTGTCATTTCCTCCCCGCTGGACAGATGAGGAAACCGAGGCTCAGTCACACAGCCTCATGGCCTCACTCTGGCCCCTTCTGCTCCCTCAGGATGCCGGACCCTAGCAGGCCGGACTGAGGGCTTGGGGGGCTGTGGGGCCCTCTGACCCAGTGTGAGCACACCTCCCTCCTGGTGCCAAGGTGGCAGAGGAAGGTGCCTACCTGCCCCGCCCGTCAGTGGCAGGCCTTGTGCCACTGCATCCCCAGGAATCCAGGCGCATTCCTGTGGTGGGGGTGTGGCTGCCCCCGGGCTCTGTTTGCCCCAGGCCTGTGCCCGTTGCTAAGCAAGCCCCAGCTCCAGGCGCTGAGTCAGCAGGCTGGGCAGCCCTGTCACTCCCAGCAAATCTCCGGCACCAGGAAGGTGGTGGCTGGAAGGAAGAGGAAGCTCTACTTCCCGTGAAGGAAGGGGAGGGGGCTGCCCAGGGGTTCACACCTGGGGGACACAGGCTGGGAGTCCCGGGGTGGAGGGGTAGGAAGAGATCTGCACGGGGTGGGGGGCAGGGGGAAGGAGGTCAGGCACTGCCCGCAGCGGAGCTCAGGTCCAGCATGAGGACTTCAGACTGGAAGAGAGGCAGCTAGGTGCCTTTGGGGTGCCAGGCGCCGTGCTGGGTGCTTTGCTCTGTTCTCTTATCTTGCATAGTAAAACTGGCTCGCTATCATGATCCTCCACCGTCCGTGTGGGGAAATCGAGGCGCAGCCAGGTCCGCAGCGAATAAAGGGCACAGACAGACCTGTGACAGAGGTCCATGCTCACTATGCAGCGGGCAGGTGGGACCCCTGTCCTATTGGGCCTGGCTGTGTGAGCCCGGACTAGCCCCTCTGCCCTGGGCTCAGTTTCCCAACTCTGTTGTACTCAGCGGAGGGTCTCTCCAAGCTGAGGGACAGGAAGGGAAAGTGAGGGCCCCACGACTTCCTCCTCAGCGCTATTTGCTCTTGATTAGAACAAGTCACTTCCCCTCGTGGGTCTCACCCTCTGGCCAGACTTTGATCTCCTGGCAGTGCCTGCCTTCTGACTCCTTTATCTTTCTGGGCACTGCCCCCAGGCACCACCTCCATCCCACCCCCCTCTGGCATCCGGAGGGCGGAAGTAGGGGGCACCTCGAGAGAAATGAGAGTGGCAGCGGAGGGACTGGTGCCAGGAGGGGTGGGGACTTAGGGGGTCTTGGACATCAGCTTTGCGGTGCTAGTTCTGATCCTCCCCACCCCACTCCTGCAGGTCTTCCTTAGGACAGAATTGACCAGTTGTGGGCACTGGGTGCAAGGATGGGGCAGATGGGGTGGGCAGAGTGGGGAGTGAGGGCCAGGAGGCCAGGGGGTTTCGATGACTAGTTTTGGGGGCTTTTTTGATAAGAGAAGGAAGGAGTGGTCAAAGGCCGTGGGAGACGGGGCTGGAATGGGCTGGAGTGAGGGGGGCAGTGAGGCTCATTCTCAGCTTGCTTAGTGGTTTTGTGCCACTGCCTTGGCTCTCCTGTCAGGCTTAGGGGGAGAGGACTCAAATAGGCAATGATTCGGGGGGTCAGGGCTGAAAGAGGACGTCGTCTCATGTAATCCTCACACTCCATGAGGTTGGGCCATTATGGCGTCCACTTTACAGATCATGAAATGGAGGCCCAGAGCAGTTAATACGCCCAAGTCTCACGATGAGTAAAACGTGGGATTTGAACCCTGGTTTGTTCACTCACCGCAGCCCTACTCCCTGGGATAGCAGGGAGCTTCCAGGGCATAGGGCCACCCTGGTGTCCCAGGGCCCATGGAGGGGGCAGAGTCCACCCTCAGGCCCAGGCTCCCCACCCCATCCCTTCCGGAGCTGAGAGAGGCAGGTCTGAGAACAGCTGATCCCCCGGGTTTTGTTCCTGGCACAAAGGCCTCCGGATCCAGGCTTAGCGGTGAATGGTGAGGGGCCCACAGCCCCCTCCCGCGGGCAGGCCTGGCAGGCTCTGCTCTAGCCTGCTTCCCCATGGCTGTGAGCCCTCAGCTTCCTATTCAGAACCCCGGCTCAGCCGCCTACAGGAGTATCAAAGACAGGCAGATCTGGGGGGATTAAAGGCAGCAGTGAGAGGCTGGGGGGCTGGGAGAGGGCGGGGCGGGGGGGAGCACTCACAGGGATCTCCCTACCACTGCCGGGCACTTCCTGGTCTCCCCCAGCCCTCACGGCAACAGGCAGTGTAGGCAGCGATGGGACATGGAAGGCGAGGGAGGGGAAGGGACCTGACCAAGGCCACACGGAGAGTCGGAGGCAGAACCAGGGTGCAAACCCACGTGCCCTGGCTCCCACCCAGGGCTTTATCTTTGTGCTTAAGACACCCCTGATCTGTGGCCTCTTCCAGAGACAGAGAAGTAGACAAAGGCAGACGGGGAGAGGAAGACGAGACACCAGCTGGCAGGGGCAGACGCAGAAGGAAGGAGTGGGTCTCCCGGGGGAAGCTCCCCCTGCCGCCCAAGGGGAGCGCTGGGGGCCCGAGCTGCAGGACGCCAGGCAATGCCTGGTCTGGTCACAGAGCAGAGGAAGGGCAGGGGTCCTCACGGCGTGGAGTACCGGGAAGAGGGGAGATGGAAGACCATGACACCCCGCCCAGAGGTCTGCCCCTGGCAGTGCTTGGAGTGAGGTCTGGGGGTCCTCACAGCCCTGGGACTCAGACTGGCCCAGGGCAGAGGCCAGTGTGTGGGTCTTGCTACTGAGGACTCTGGGCGGGCATGGAGGTTCGTGAGAGCAGCGTCATGGGCAGTCGGGCCCTGGGGTGTGGCCCTGCTGCATGGCCTCGGGGAGGTACAAACCCCTCTCTGGGCCTCTGCTCCTTCTAGGGTCCCAGAGCCAGAAGACCTTCCTCATTCTGTCACAGGGGTATGAGCTTGATAACTGAGGGTTCCCCTCACCGAGTTGTCCGGTGAGGCAGGCGTGTGCTAAGCCCCGAACCCGTGTTCCTTCATCTCCTCCTCACTATGGTTCCACCAGACGGCTGCTGTCATTTCCTCCCCGCTGGACAGATGAGGAAACCGAGGCTCAGTCACACAGCCTCATGGCCTCACTCTGGCCCCTTCTGCTCCCTCAGGATGCCGGACCCTAGCAGGCCGGACTGAGGGCTTGGGGGGCTGTGGGGCCCTCTGACCCAGTGTGAGCACACCTCCCTCCTGGTGCCAAGGTGGCAGAGGAAGGTGCCTACCTGCCCCGCCCGTCAGTGGCAGGCCTTGTGCCACTGCATCCCCAGGAATCCAGGCGCATTCCTGTGGTGGGGGTGTGGCTGCCCCCGGGCTCTGTTTGCCCCAGGCCTGTGCCCGTTGCTAAGCAAGCCCCAGCTCCAGGCGCTGAGTCAGCAGGCTGGGCAGCCCTGTCACTCCCAGCAAATCTCCGGCACCAGGAAGGTGGTGGCTGGAAGGAAGAGGAAGCTCTACTTCCCGTGAAGGAAGGGGAGGGGGCTGCCCAGGGGTTCACACCTGGGGGACACAGGCTGGGAGTCCCGGGGTGGAGGGGTAGGAAGAGATCTGCACGGGGTGGGGGGCAGGGGGAAGGAGGTCAGGCACTGCCCGCAGCGGAGCTCAGGTCCAGCATGAGGACTTCAGACTGGAAGAGAGGCAGCTAGGTGCCTTTGGGGTGCCAGGCGCCGTGCTGGGTGCTTTGCTCTGTTCTCTTATCTTGCATAGTAAAACTGGCTCGCTATCATGATCCTCCACCGTCCGTGTGGGGAAATCGAGGCGCAGCCAGGTCCGCAGCGAATAAAGGGCACAGACAGACCTGTGACAGAGGTCCATGCTCACTATGCAGCGGGCAGGTGGGACCCCTGTCCTATTGGGCCTGGCTGTGTGAGCCCGGACTAGCCCCTCTGCCCTGGGCTCAGTTTCCCAACTCTGTTGTACTCAGCGGAGGGTCTCTCCAAGCTGAGGGACAGGAAGGGAAAGTGAGGGCCCCACGACTTCCTCCTCAGCGCTATTTGCTCTTGATTAGAACAAGTCACTTCCCCTCGTGGGTCTCACCCTCTGGCCAGACTTTGATCTCCTGGCAGTGCCTGCCTTCTGACTCCTTTATCTTTCTGGGCACTGCCCCCAGGCACCACCTCCATCCCACCCCCCTCTGGCATCCGGAGGGCGGAAGTAGGGGGCACCTCGAGAGAAATGAGAGTGGCAGCGGAGGGACTGGTGCCAGGAGGGGTGGGGACTTAGGGGGTCTTGGACATCAGCTTTGCGGTGCTAGTTCTGATCCTCCCCACCCCACTCCTGCAGGTCTTCCTTAGGACAGAATTGACCAGTTGTGGGCACTGGGTGCAAGGATGGGGCAGATGGGGTGGGCAGAGTGGGGAGTGAGGGCCAGGAGGCCAGGGGGTTTCGATGACTAGTTTTGGGGGCTTTTTTGATAAGAGAAGGAAGGAGTGGTCAAAGGCCGTGGGAGACGGGGCTGGAATGGGCTGGAGTGAGGGGGGCAGTGAGGTTCATTCTCAGCTTGCTTAGTGGTTTTGTGCCACTGCCTTGGCTCTCCTGTCAGGCTTAGGGGGAGAGGACTCAAATAGGCAATGATTCGGGGGGTCAGGGCTGAAAGAGGACGTGTCTGTGGTACTTCCTCTGAGATGTGCGCCCTAGCGCCAATGGGCTGGGGGCGTTCCTGTCTGATGGGGGAAGTTCTGGCCTCTGCCCTGGGAATCATCTCTCTACTCTGAGGAGAGGGCACATACTCCATTCCTGGAAAAGCCCCTCAATCTGCTGGAGGAGTTACTGCCCGCTTCCCTTGGGGGACTCACAGTCCGAGGGTAGAGGCAAGCAGGCATGGATGCTAACTGGCAGGATGGCGCAGAGTCCAGGTCCTTTACCTGCTGGGCCTGCAGGCCGATTTAGAGGTAAGGAAGGCAGAGTAGGGCTCCCCATAACACACACACTAAGGATCAGCCTGGGTCAGACCCTGGCTGTGGGGCGGGGGGGGTCTCTGTCAGATTGGCCTCGAGGCACATTTCAGGCTGTGACATGAGGTGGATCCTCTGTGCAAAACAGTTATTACCACTCGCTCCTCCGGCTGCCGAGACAGGGAGGGTCTATTACAGGGTTGGAGCTGCAAGCAGCCTTCCTTCCTCACCCCACCCTGCCCACCGCACACATGCGCACACCCAGGCACAGACACACAGAGACAGACAGGCATGCTAGTTGTATGATTCTGAGCAAGTCCCTTCACTTCCCTAAGCCCCAGTTTCTGAGGCTGTTACAAGGATCAGAATAGCACGCACACCTGGATATACAATATCAGCCATAGGGCAGTGCCTCCTTCTCCCACTGTTCCCTTGCACCGGGACATGTAGATACGGGCACATATGCATTCTTACACACTCACCTGGGTACTCACATATGCCCACACAGTCCTACTCAGAACATCCTTTCGCTCACACGCAACACGCCCACACAGCCTTGCTGGTAAACCTTCATACGAGTGTTTGTACACACGTTTATGAAGTTGGAGGGCTGTGGCAAGGTTTCCAGGACCCCAAAGGGAGCCCTCACCCCCCACCAGCAGCGTTCTGTCTCTCTAGGGTGGACTCTCAAGTTAGCCAGACCCCAGGCAGGGTCCTCAGGCTCAGTGCCTTTTATCCCTTCTCCCAAGGAAATGCCAACTTGGTAAAGGGGAGAGGTTGCGTGTGAGAGACATGTAGATCTGACTTCAGATGCCAACTCCAGCCCTGAGTCTTGGTTTCCTCATCTGGAAAATGGGGAAGTCAATTTGTCGTTGAGAGGTCACAGGACAGGGGGTGGATTCTATGAGCAGACCTGTATCAAGTGTGCTATGTATAAAGTGCCCAGAACATAGTAGATGCTCGATAAATGCTGGCTGGATTGACTTGGGAGGCAGGACTTTCCTGGAATATGGAAGATAACAGATATTATTAGGCTTATTCAATAAACCTGTTATGATCCAGGCTTTGGGCTGACCCCTGGGGCCTCGGATTTAAAACAAAGCAAAGCAAAACCAAACCCTGTTTCCTCCCTTTCTTCAAGATGCTCACCCAGTACTGGAGATGACAAGTCAACAGTCAGTTTCTAGTCAGACTAGGGTGTGCTGGGAAACAGGCAACTGGGTGCCCCGGGAAAGCATGGAGTGGCCACTTATCAGGCAGTGACTGTAATCCAGTGAACTTCCCTCTTTGAGATTCAGTTTCCCTATCTCTAAAATGGCCACAAACATAACCAGCTCACTGGGCTGATGTCCATGTGTTTAAGGCACCAGGCGCAGAGCTCATCAAGCGGGAGGATGATGATTCTGTGTGGCTGCTGCCTGGAGTCCCTTCCGAGCCTGTGTTGGGGAACGGTTTGAGGGTCTGGGACGAGGCTGTCTGTTCCCATAGCAGAGCTTGCATTTCCGCACCAGGAACCCATTCCTGTGGCCCCCAGATCTCAGGGGCAGGGAGAGGAGCTGGGGAGAACCCCCAGGATGTGTTTGTCCATGGGCAGACGCGGTCAGCCACCCAGGTCTGTGCATTTGTGGCGAGTGTAGATTTGGGGAAGTGGCAGAGATGTTCTTACCCTCAGGAGGCCCAGTCCGATGGGAGAGGCACAACCCATCTGCCCGGGAGAATGTAGTCAGAGGGAGGAGGCAGGTCACCCTCTGGATGACCTGAGACATTTCAGAATGTTGGAGCTGGGAGGCCCTTAGAAATGTCTCTCAAGTCACCAGGGTCTTGTCTTGGAGAGACCTACTCAGGATCACAAGGGTGGAACTTGCTGTGTGCGTGGTGGTGGTAGCGGGGAGGGGGCAGGGTGAGGATGGGAACCTGAGACCAGAATGAGGTGCTAGATTTATTGAGCTCTGGGACCCTAAGCAGAGCGCCAGCCTGAGCTGTCTCATTTGCCTTCCTTTCAGGGTTGGTATGAGAACAAAAGATGGATGTGAAGCAGGTAGCCCAGTGCCTGGCACAGAGATAAAGCTCGGAATCCTAGCTTTGATTCTTATTAATCATTCCTGTTATGAGGCGCCACTGAGGCTTTCGGGCAGGTGGTAGTGGCTGAAGGCTTTCTGGAGGAGGTGACTTTTGAAGGGGGCTTAGGGGTGGGATAGGGGCTAATGGGACTTGAGAAGGAGGCCTGGGCTGGGATATGAGGGGAAGAACAAGCAAACTGTTTGCAAAATGTCTCCCGCCCACCGCACCAGGATGCCCCGGTCTCCTGTCGTGGTCCCCAGGGCCGCCCCCGTTTCCATGGCGACGGGGGCCGCCCCTCCACCGGGCCCCTGACCCCTTTTACGATGCGCAGAGGCGGTTCCTCTCAGTGGGGAAGGGACTCAGCTCCGGCTCCGCAGTAAACCGCACGCGGCGACCCTCAAAGGCGGCACCTGCGGGCCGGAAGCCAGGGCGGCCCGGGCGCGAGACTGCAAGGGGGGCGATGCTGGGGCAGGGGCTGGGCCGCCCCCGCTCCCGCCCCCTCCCCGGTACCCCTTAATTCACCCGGACCTGCTCCCGGGCGGGGGGTCGCCCGGCCTACAGGGCGCGGCAGTTCCAAACCCGCCAGCTCAGTCGGCTCTATTGTCTCGCTCCGTCTTCCCCTCCCTCCCGCCTCCTCCCTGTCTCTCTCCTCTTCACGTGGCCCGGCTCCTTCCGGGCCTTTTCTGGGCTCCCCACTGCTCCGAAGTTTCCACCTCTATCTCTGCGCGTCTTCTGCCCCTCGATGTTTGTCTCTCAACAGCAGGACCGGGAAGGGGAGGGGACTGGATGGCCTCAGGCAGGGACTTCCAGGGCTTGGGGGTGCCTTGGTCCCCAGCCTCCATCCCCAGCCCACGAGGCACCCGTCAGGCTTCTCTTAAGGAATCAGGAGAGAAGTTTAGAGGCCGGATTTTTTTTTTTAATTATATATTTATTTTTGATTAGGTCATTGATGCATATGGCGAAAAATACAAACAGTATACAGGAATAATACACAAAAAAGTAGCCAGCCCCTCCCCCACAGGCCCACACCAAGGTTTTCAGTTTACACTCACATACACAAACACACCACGCCGCGCACAAGCTCCTCAAGGCAGGGCTGTGTCCAAGTCCCTGGTCCCCTTATGCTCAGCACAGGATTCAGCACAATGTGTGTCAGAGGTCACACATGTGTCCGTACACACATACACATACACACACCCCTATCCGGGGCTGGCTGAGGTGCACCTCAGGGGGCTCAACCAGGTAATACGTGAACTGTGGCAAGTATGGACAAGTGGCTGTGGCATGATGGATGGGATGGCAGACAGATGGATGGATGGGCTGGTGGACAGACTGACAGACAGATGGGAGCTGCCAGGAGGTTACTTACTACCTGGCTGGGCAGGGCTGTCTTGAAAAGTGATGGATGGGCTGGGCTGATGGGGGAAGGAAGGAAGTAACGGTGAATAGAGGGCCAGGCAGACTGACAGATGAGGGAGACAGATGAGGGGGTGAGGGATGGATGTGTAGGGGGGCGGAGGAGTGATGAGAGACCCTACTGAGAGAGGTGACAGAGTCTTGCTGGGGAGGCTGTGGTAGAGATGATGCATAGGACTGGGTGAGGATGGATCACTCACTGATGATCTGGCTACAGACAGAAAGACGGACAGATGGACTCACAGATGGATGGGAAGGAGGAGCTTGGAGGGAGTGACCAGGGCCCTACAAGAGCTGGTTGATTGGTTGATGGAGATGGCTAGACACATGGAGGGAGATAGGACAGGAAGGGAAGGCAGGGGCGGGGTGGAGTAGGGGCCCCCTGTACTGTCCTGAGGTGGTCCCTACAGAGCCCCCTAGACCTTCATGCCCGGACAGGTGCGTGTGTGTATGTGTGTGTGTGCGCACGCGCGCACAGTGCTAGGGCCATGGCTGTGTCCCCAGTATGTCTGTAGACCTGTGAAGGCCCAGGTCTGGTGATGGCCGAGGGAATAAGGACCTGGAGTGTGGGGTCCCTGCTCTTTCCTCGGGGGCTGGATGGGGTCATGGTGGTTTATCCAGAAGGGGGCCTGGGGCTGGATTCTGGTGAATGGGGCTTTGTGTGCCAGTCATTGCTGTCAGTGAGGGGAAGGGGCTGGGGTCTTGGAGGATCTCAGAAAACAAACAGCAATTTCTCTACCCCTCCTACCTTCCTGTTCCTCAGCCTCCACCAGGCTGGCAGCCAAACTGTCAGGACGCAGGAAGGGGGGTGGCACCTGGCAGGTACTGTGCCAGCCCGGGCCCCCAAATATGGTATCAGTGATAAAAATAATCACAGCTGACATTTACAGAAGACTTGCCATGTGCCAGGCATTGTGCCAAGAGTTTTTCACACTTTCGCGCCCCCCCCCCGCCCCACTCCACAGGGTGGGTATTGCATTATTTTTATGCCCACTTGACCTAGGAGTGTGATGCTCCTCCCCCAGGTCTCACAGTAAGTGGTGGCCTTGGGAAGCCAGAAGTGTGCCCTCAGGCCCTGGTCACCTACATCTGGGTCTTCCTTACCACATTTGTCCAGGAAACCCTGGTTGTCAGGCTGGGCCATCAGAACACAGGGTGAGGAGGGTAGCAGAGGGGATGGCAGGAGGTCACGCTGTTAGCTGAGTAGCACTGGATGACAGAGAGCTTGGTGAGCTTAGATTCAAATCCTGACTTTGCACTTACTTGTGTGACTTTGAGCAGTCCCTTCATCTGTGTAAGCCTCAGTTTCCTTGTCTGTGAAATGGAGACCAAGTCGCTCACAGGGGCTGTTGTGAAGATGAAACAAGATAATGTAGAAAAAGCACCCCAGGGGGCAGGTCAGAGCACCCCAGGGCTGCAGTGGAGGATCCTGGACCTCAGGTAAGGCCGCTGGGGCCCTGGGCGCTGGTTGCCCCACCTTCCGCAGCAGCAAGAATGCCCCGCTAGTCCCATTAGTTGTTGCCCCAGAATTCATCACGGGTCTCTGGGTGAAGCTGAGCTCTGTGCTTGACGCATGGTAACCTGTGCCATCTTCATACCTCTCTAAACTGGGCAGCCACTGTTTCCCGCTCCAATGAGGAAAGGGAGGGAGAGAGGAGAAGTAGCTAGCCCAGTTCATACTGTATGAGTTCTCGGTACCACCCTCTTGGGAAGCCACCACACTGTTTGCTCATCCATTCAACAAAGCTCGGTGCTGGGGGCGGTACGCCATGAACAAAGCTGGCAGCAACCTGGCCCTCTTGGAGCTTATGCACTAATGGGGGCGGAGGGAGATGGACAATAGGCAATAAGCAATAATACGTAGAATGTGGCCGCACCTAGTGGTAGGTGCGATGGAGAAAAGCAGAGCGAGGAAGGGGGACAGGGAGTCCAGGGGTGGGGTGGGGTGTAGCCATTTCAAATAGAGTGGTCAGGTCAAGTATCACTGATGAGCTGAACTTCAAGCAGGGAGGGTTCTGAAGGAGGTGAGGGAGCCAGTCCTGAAAAATTGAGAGGGGAGAGAGTGATCCAGGTAGAGGGAACAGTAAGTGCAGAAGCCCTGAGGCAGAGCTGCCCTGTTTCTGTATCCCGAATTTACTTATCCCCAAGGTAGCGATGAGGCGCCTTCTTCCATGCGGTGGACATCCTGTGGGTACTGCCTTGAAGAGAGAGTGCTGAGCTAGGGTTCTAGTCTTCACGCTGTCTCTGTGACCCCCAGGAAGTCCTTTCCCTTCCGTGGGCCTCAGTTTCCTCCTTTGTAAAATACAGAGGTTGGACTTTATCTCCCAAAATTCCGTTTCACAGGACATGATGTGACTAGTTCCCCACGCATGGTCAAGGGCGCCTGGGGCCTTCCGGGTCAGAGCAAGGGCTCTGGAGATGCTTCTGCCCCTTCAGGCTTGAGCATGTGTCTCCGACTTCTCTGAACCTCAGAAGTTCTCATCTGTAAAATGGGGGTAGAGTCCATTCATCTCAGGGGGCTTGTGTGCATGACAGGAGGCGGTACTGCAAAGCTCTTAGTTTAGGGCCAGAATCATAATGGGGCTCAACAAGTGGAAACCGCGTGTACTCTGATTTAGGGCCAGGTTAAAGGCTGGCTCTCAGAGAAGGGAGAAAAGCGAGCAGTCCGGGATGGTCAGGAAAGGCTTTCGGGAGTGGGGGGGGGGGCTCTAAACTGAGTTCGGAGGGGCAGAAGGATGTGGCCAGATGGGGAAGGGAAGGCAAAGAGGAATGAAGGAGCCAGGGGCCGGAGGAACCAGGGGGAAGTCTCTGAATCCCGGCGGCGGGTGGGCGGAAGGCGGCGCCCTAGCGGCACCTGCGGTGGATCCCCCTCCATAATTCGCCGGGGCGGCCTCAGGTTGAGGCCCCGCCCCTTCGAGGCTCCGCCCCATATCCAGGCCCCGCGGGCAGGATTTGCCCTGAACCCACTACAAAGGGTCCCGGGAAGCTCGAGCAAGCCCCAAAGGAAGCGGCACAGCCATTAACCCAGCTCTGGGGGCGGGGGAAACCCCGCAATTATGGGGGGGCTTCCTCTCACTCTGCTCCCTCCAAATGCGAGAGCCCACATTTAAGTTTCTCCTCCGACCTCAGACCGCCTCATTTAGGGAGGAGAGCTCAGCAAAATTTCAGGGCCGGCAAGTTCACCCCAAAACCTCACCTGAAAAGCTAACATTGAGTTTCACTTTGCGGTTGCAATTGGGGAATGCTCTTTTGAAAAAGATGAGGCCCTAGTCCCTCCATGTGTGTGCAACCCACAAACATGTTTACTGAGAGCCTACTGTATGCCAGGCTCCCATGGGCATGGCAAGATGAAATAAAACTGGGGCTCCCTGTTTAAAAGAGAGGGACAGTGAGGAAGTCATTATAACACAGTGTTAGGTTTGTTCCAGGGTGAAACGATTCATTTGACCTGGGAGAGGCCACCTGGCTTTTTCAGAAATGACTGTTGATGGTGAAGGTAACTAAGATGTAATGCACACTCACTGTGTGCCAGACACTGTGCTAAAGGCTTTACGTATATAATCTCATTTAATCCCAGCAGCAGCAGCCCTGGAGAGTGAAAACCATTATTATCATGCCCATTCCACAGACAAGGCAGCTGAGGTTACAAGGCTCGTTCAAGGGCACACAGTTGATTCAATAGCAGAATCTGCCTGACCCACCATTCATTCATTCATCCACTAAATCTGTTTTGACACATGGTATAGACCAGGCACTTGCCTACATTTGGGGGCTCCAGTGTTCCTTCTATGTTGCTCCAAGGTAGGTCTCAAAGAATCAGTAGGAGTCGCTAAGGAAGAAAGGGCATCCAGAGAGAGGGTACAGCTTGGACAAAGGCACGCAGGTGTGAAAACACATGGTGTGTTAAAAAAAGAGCAGGTGGACCAGGCTCTGGGGTGAGACACACTTACGTTTTAGTTCTACCTCTGCCACGCACTAGCTGTGTAACTTTGGGCAAGTTGGTTCTCCTCTCTGAGCCTCACATTCTTTACCTGCAACACTGGGAACAGAATTAGCTTTTCCTTCCAGGGCTGCTGGAGGATTAAATGAGACCACCTCAGGAAAAGTGGTTTGGCACATAATAGATCTTCAAGAAATATGAATTGATAAGACTGGAGGGAACTGATTTAGAGCGTCACCATCAAATGTGAGCATCTACTGAGTGACTCCTGTATGCAGGGCACTGTTCTAGCTGGTGCCGGGCATGCAAAAGGATGTCAAATTCATTCTTGCCTTGGGCAGCTCACGGTCCAGTTGGGGAGACAATTCAGAGGCTCCGGAACACAAGAAAGAGTTCAGCTGGCTGATGCCAGAGTCTAGGGGGTTATATAGTATGGAGGCTCCAGGGGCTCAAGGGAGGGCCTGATCCCTGGGGGCATCACTGAAGAAGTTGGCGACAGAGAGAGAACACATCATTCCAGGCAAGGGCACAGTTCTCTGGGTTCTGTGGAATTTAGTGCTTTGAGAGGCAGTGGACAACACAGGTACCTGTGAAGGTGTGTGCGGATCCAGACCACGGGTTGGAATGCCAGCTGCAACTTTTACGAGAGTTTGCTTCTCTGCAGAATGGGGACAGTAACAGTGCCCACCTCATGGGGGTTTGATGAGAATTAAAGGGCCAGCATAGGTGAAGTGCCTAGAACAGGGCCTGGCTCAGAGTAAGCACTTTGTAAGAGTTGGACACAAGGATTTTTTCTGATGCTCTTGGCCAGAGGCAGGCACAGGCCAAAGGTGGGATGGGTGAAATCATTGTTTCAATGTTAATCTTTTCTGTCTGCTTCCCTGGCCCCCAGCAAGTCCTGGAAAAGGCTGGTGGGCTGTAGATAGGGACCAGCAACCACACACAAACACACTCAGGCTCCACCTGCCTGTACCAGAAGCTTTGCTTGCTGCAGTGGTACTCAGGCCCTGAGGGTTCTTTGGGGCCTTTATGGGATAATTCCATCTCCATTAGGGCTTATTATGTCACTATGAATACCACTATTTGGTGCTGTTTTGTAAGACTCGCCAAAGAACTTTCCTTCTCATCATCCAGTCACCCAGAGCGGGAAGGACTCCGGGTTGAAACAGGAAGAGAGGGAAGAGCGTGTCACCAAGTGAGTGACTAAAGACCAAGCTGCCCTCACTCCACACCCTCCCGCCACCTCACACATCATCCCTTCCCACAGGTAGAGACATTGCATGTCGTAGATGAGTGACACCCAGTTCCGCACTCTCAGCCCCTAGCTGGGCACATACCTCCCGGCACAGAGCCACAGCCTGCCCATACCCCGGGGACATGGGTTCAACCTAGCAGGGCCATGCATAGAAACCCACACATGCCACACAAATGACTAACCAACACAGCACACAGACTTTCATGCAACATAGAACTTGCCATCAGCTTCATTCACTCATTAGTTCATTCATTCAGCAAAGGTTTACTGAATACCTGTTATGTGTCAGACACTATTTTATACAGACAAAATCCCTGCCCTCTTGGAGCAGAGCCTACAAATGGCATGTAACATACAGATACAGAGTCTTAACATACAACACACATGAAGTCTTACACTCACCATGCAGTGTCCATAGCCCAGAGATCCAACACAACATGCGAAAGAAACACTTATCCATACCATCTACTACACACACACACACACACACACATGCACACACTCCATGTGCCATCTGAGGTGCCCTGTGCACACCACGTGCCCTATCCGCCACAGATCATACTTCCTCTGGCTGCCCTGTGTGTAGCTGTAATAACAGCTGAGATTTAACAAGTGTGCTCCGTAGTCATGGCCCATATGATTTTCATGCATGACCTTATTTGATCTTCACAATAACCCTCTGAAGGAGGTTTACACATCTTCCAGGTGAGCAAACTGAAGCTCTAAGGAGTGAGATGTCCAAAAACTGCAAGCTGCCTTCTCGGTCTATGTTCTTGACCACTGCCAAGTATGGCACACTCACACACAAATCCTCCCCTGCGCACACATGCTCACACTCGCACACCAATATGTCCACACACACTCACACACCAACACATCCACACACATAAACACCACACATGCATTCACACACACACATACATCAATACATTCACACACACACCAACATATCCACACACCAATATATACACACATGCATACACCAACACGTCCACACACACACACACACACACACACTCTCATGAACACTCGCACACTCACACATTGTCAGAAGAACAGGACTCTCCTCCCACCATCTTGTCAAAGGCTTTAATCACACTATCCCAATACCTGTAATTAACCCTCCCCCACTGCAGGTTAGATGCCTGGACCCGCTTATGGAGGGGTAGGCGCCAAGGCCAAGAGGCCGAGATGTCCACATCTGGCAGGGAGGACCTGGGTACAAGAGCCGTCCAGTGAAGCTATTGGGCCAGCAGGTCCAGGGGAGTCAAGGAGAGGATGAGGTCTGAAAGGAGGAGGTGGGCATAGGGGGCTGGATCCTCCCAGGAATTCACGCCTGCTACAGCTGCTCCTCCTGGACTGGCTAAAAGCCTGTTGGGCAACAGTTGCAGCTGTGGGTGGCCAAGCCAGCGGGCCAGAGAACATTTCCCATTTGTTTCACTGCTGCCAGTGTTTTCATCAGAAGGGAAGATGACCTCGTGTCTGAGGAACCTTTGGAGAGAGGACCCTTGAAGGGGCAGATGGAAGGCAGGTGTCCTCCAAAGTGTCAGACCAACTCATTTTGCCATGCCAGGGTCAGGGGGTATGTGCCCTACACAACAGCCCCTTGCCTACCCTTCCCCAGTTTGGGGCAGTGGTTAAAGCAGAGACTACTCAGATTCAGATCCTGGCTCTATTACCTTTGGGCTGTGCAACCTTTGGGCATGTTAAACCCTCAGAACGCGTTTCCTCTTCTGTAAAATGGGGATAATGATATCTACCTCCCAGATGAGAATTAGATGAGATAATGCATGTCTGACAAGTGTCTAGAGGTGGCTGCTCCAAGGTTACTATCTTTTTAGAGGCGTCTGAGCAGAGATGCTCTCCCCTACTTCAGAGGTCCTGGAAGAGGAACATCCGGGTCTACTTTGCAGCTCCCCCATCTAGGCATGCAGCTAAGGAGGCAGCTGCTTTTTGGCCCCCAGCTCATTTCAGCTCAACCCTTCATTCAGGCCAGCCTTGAGCCTGGTCTCAGAGGGCAAAGGGCGAGAGTAAGGATGGCTAAGCGCAAAACGCCCCCTGTGCCAGGGCGGAAGATCCCGGCTCAGAGATCCCAGAGGACTACTAGCCCTGGGGGCGCTGGCTCTTTGAGGCTCTCAAACGTTGGAGGGCTTGAGGGGCGCAAGCGAATCCAAAGGGCCCCACGATCTTCCCCCAAACCTTTCGGGACTTCCCCTCCCTTCTCTCCCGGTGCCAGCCCGGCCCCTTTAAAGACATTCCTGAGGGCGTGGCTTTGGTGACGTCAGCGGGGGCATGAATGAACACGAGCCGGTTCTCACCCAACTTCCATTAAAGACTCGGGGCAAGAGGTGTAGAAGTTGCGCGCGGTCAGCGGGCGAGAGCCGGACACGTAGGCCGGCGTGCGGGCGTGCTGGAGCGGGACACGGCGGAGAGCTAGGAGCGCGGCATGGAGCGTCGTGCGCCCCGCGCCTACCTCGCCCTCCTTTGGGGCTGGCTTCTGGGCGCTGCTGCGGCTCAGGGCAAGGAAGGTGGGTGTGCGCGCGGCGGCCGCCCCGGCCCCACTCAGCCCGGGCGGCCTGACTACCGGACCTCCGAGCCTCCCGGAGCTCGGCGTGCCTTAACGCGCGCAACTTTGGGAACCGACCTGGCGCCGCCCAGTCCCGGCGTGCGGCGGTGGGGAGGGCAACCGGGTTGCGATCGGGACTAAACTGGGAACCCCACCTAGTGATGTAGGGGCTGCAGGGACTAAGGGTGGCGGCCCAGGAGCGCGGGGCTCGGGGACCACCTAGAAGGGGAAGCGACGCCGGCCACGCGGTTGCAGCCCCAGCAGCAGCTTCGGGAACGCGTCCCGACGGGGGTGCGGGGGTCCCTTGGAGACTGGGGTGTCTAGGGGCTTTCCGCGCGCGGACTCAGCTTCTTGGTGACCTGAATTCATTAACCCGCTTGCCTTGATTTTGCGGAGAAGGCATTTCTGTGGATCCTCATTTTGGGGAGGGGGCTCTTCGGCTGGAGGGGAACCGGCTGCAGAAGTCCCTGCGCCCTGAGATTTTCTCCACGCCCCTTTTGCCTCTAGCCTGGGAGGAGAGCATGGGGTCGTTTCGGGCCAGTTTGCCCACCCGTAGCCTTCGGTCCTTCCCACCCCGCACTCACAGGTTCGGGGCACAGGTTCGCGGCCGCGGGTGCGGACAGGAAGTCCCAAAATCAAGAGTTCTGAGCAAGGAGTGACTCAGAACGAGGAAATGCGGCAGGTGGGGCCGCAGCCTCTCGAGGTGTGGAGCCATCACCTCAGGGCCACCAGGGAGTCCGGGCACGCGGGGGCGGGGACTGAATCACCCACCCCCGCTCTGGCTCTCCCCGAGTTGGGCTGGGTGAGGGGCCCGCAGACTTTGCCCTGGGCTGGCAGGTTTGTGGATGGGGGCGTTGCCCCTCAGCTAGGGTCGCAGATAGCATGGGGGCTTCTGCCGGTGGCAGAGGCAGAGGACCTTCCTGTCCACCCAGCGGAGGCCGGCTTCAGTTTCCGATAGGACAAGTTTTCCCGGCTGGCCTGGGCCGAGCGAGGCTTCCGCAGGCTCCACCAGGGGGAAACGCGGAGGAAACCCTGGCCCGGTGAGAAGTTTCCTTGAGCCTTGCATTCTTTTTCCACCTCCCAAAACGAGGTTTTTGCTCTTCCAAGTTGGGTGGAAAAGAGGCCAGAGCTGGAGCTTTTGGGGGTAGTGGTAGGGGGCCGCATCCTGTCCCTGTCCCTGGATCAGTCAGGGCTCCTGGTCCCAAATTGCAGGAGTGAGTGGTAGGGATTTCTGGGATCCTCAGTACCTCCCACCACTCAGCTTTTGGTCCTTCCCCTTCCTGGGGAGCTGTGGTTGGAGCGAAGGGAAGAGACGGCTGGAATGGCTACAGGCCTTTCTCAAAAGTTGCCCTGGGTGGGAAGGTGGGTGCTTAGGGGAGATTTACTCTCTTGGGTGATTGTTATGCTGTAGCCCCAGCCCCTGGCCTGGATACCAGGAGCTGTCTTGTCCCTGTGCCCCCAAACTGAGCCCTCCCCATCCTAGATCACTTGCCCCCCACTTCCACAGGATGGGGGAGGAAATGCGCATCGCAGAGTCCTAGGATGGAGGAATAGTTTGGCTTAGGCTCCAAGAGTCCCTGTGAACGATTGCCTAGGGAGCTGTGCCTTTTGGGAGGGGGCAGTGGTGGCCCAGCTGGCAGCTGCTGGTTTGTTATGTTCTCTGGGATTCAGGCTGGATGTGGTTGAGCTGCCTAAGGGCAGATCGGTGAGCAGGGGGCAGAGAGGTGAACACTCATGCGCCTCCCACCCTTGATCCAGGCTCCCTTTCCTTCTCGCTTCTCTCCCCTTCGCTGTGGGTAGAGGAGCGAGGCCGTATTTGGAGACTTGGAGGGAGTCTGTTAGATTCCCAATGGACACTGAATCTGTCCTCTTTTTACAGAAGGAGAAACTGAGAGAGGCCCAAGCCCTCACCAGCCAGAGCCCTCTACATAGCAAGGGTCAGATCTGAGCATCTGGCTTCCTGGGCTGCCAGAGCCCAGGGCCCCTTGCCTTGTGGTTTCGGGACTAGCTGGGTAGGGGTGCAGGGAGTGCTGGCTTGAGTTGGGTGGTGGAAAGGCCTGGAGTGTGCTCAGGAGGCCTGGGAAGTCCTTGGCTTCTTGATTCTGTAAGAGCCCAGTTTGCCTTTTCCCTTCATTCCTTCCCGTCCCCCCCCCCCCCAGAGTCTCTTGCCTTCCCCTTTAGCCAGTCTTGGTTAAAGAAGGATGGGGACAGGGAGGTGACACTAGGAAAGTGGGTGGTAGTGTCGCATTTGAGTAAAACAATATGAACCTGAAAGGGTGACATCGACGATGGAACTTAGGGCAGAGAAGGAGGCTTTGGGGGTGGGGTGAGGGGTAGGGGGCTCCCCGGTGAGCCCTGCCTAGCCTGGGCCTCTCAGTGAAGCCTTTGGAGGCAGCTGAAGGGCTCCCAAGCCCCCACCCCTTCCAGGGAAGCAGGCGCCTCAGTCCCTGGGAGCACAGGGGAGAGAGCCGCACTGGCATCAGGGTGGAGGGACAGGGCTGGGCTCCTGTTCCTGGTGATCGGTTCTAGGGAATTTCCCTGGGAGGGGGCCCCTTCCTCTGTGAAGGCTTCTTTTCTTCTCCGACTGAGCCCTGTGATGCCTCTCGAGCCAGCCCTGGGGCTGGAAGGGGCGTGAGCTCTGGCAGGGGTGGCGGGGGTCCCCTCGTGTCAGGTTAACCCTTCAGAGCCTGGGAGCCGTGAGCCCCCTCCCTTGGGCATGGACTGCAGCTTCCTACCCGTCTGGGAGGGGCGTGTGGAGGACTGTGAGGAGCACTCACTGTTGTCCTCCTACCCACCCAGCTGGAGCCAGGAACCCCAGATTCCTTCCTGTGTAAGCCAGGACATTCCATTTGCTAGAGAGGTTAGTGAATTTTCCAAGCCTGAGCCCTGGGCATGTACGAACAAATCCCTGCCCCTACCCCCCGAGCCCCCAGCCACCCTCCCCTACCCCACGGCCTTGGAGCTGGTGCCACATCGGATTTCCTCTCCCCTGTCTGGGCTGCTGGACCCTTCCAAGAGAGATCTGGCCTGGGTCAATGGGTCGGACGGCAGCGCCTCACCGTCAGGCCTTCAGCTCAGGGAAGCCAGGCAGTCTGACCGTAGGAAAGGCTTTCTAAGACTCTTCTCAGGCCCCTCGACACCCCCACCCCAATTCAGGCCCTGCCTGCTTGGAGTTCCACTCCAGGAGTTGTTCTTCCAAGTCCTGGCCTTGAGAAATGGCGCTGATTCTGACTGTCAGTCCTCAGGCTCCAGGGTCCAGAAGAAGTCAGTACTTGGCCCCTGACCCCCACCACGCTAGAGCCTTACACTCTGAATCTGGGGACCTTGCTTAAGTTCCTTGCCTCAGTTGCCTCAATCTCCTTGCCCTCCAGGGAGGCTGGCACCTGTTGGCAGCTACCTGGACTGTGGTGAAGGGACAGTACCCGGGGTCTTGGCTCTTGGCTGCCACCATTGAGCCTGGGAGAGAGCCAGGCTGGAGCGATGGGAACTGACCAAGGGCAGGACTAAATCCAGGGACGCCTGCAGATAGTGTGTCCCTCCCCCAGGCTCCAGATACCTCTCTGGGGACAGCATCGTCCTGGCACCTGGTCCCTCTGGACCTGGAAGTCCCCTCTGAGGGTTTCCATCCCTGGTCCCACAGGCACCCCTGGCAGGGCAGTGACCAGAGTGTGAGGGGCAGGGGCAGCAGGAGCGACTTTCTCAAGGAGGGGACCTAGCCAGCTGTGTGTATCTTTGGGCCCCTCCCAGAGGCCCCTGTGGGTTCATGACTTTATCCCGCCTGCTCTGTGGCTTTTGTGGTGGGCAGATCGGTTTCCAGACACCCCCCACTGGTTCCCCCGCCCCTCCCTGGAGCGGTTCCCACCTGTTAACAGCCCTCTCTCCTTGGAGTGCCACGAGACACGTGTGTACATACGTGTAAGCGTATGTGTGTGCTATGTGGCTGGGTAAAGTTGGGGGTATTTCATACTGGGGAAGATGGGACAGGAGTAGACGCGAGGGTCCCCAAGGCCCACGTGTAAGCGAAGTGCTGCTGAGAAGCCTTGTTCCAGGAAGCAGACGGGGCGGCGTGGTGTCACTTAACAGCCCTGCTTGCCTCAGCTCTCTGCCCAGCTGCTGTCCCCCTGCTGGGCTGAGCTCTGTCCTGCTCTGCCCAGCTGGGGGCTGACCAAGGGGGCGGTGTGGCTGGAGCCATGGCCTGGGAGACAGGAGACCTAGACCTCACCCAACCTACTGCGTGGCTTTGACTGCGTCCCATCCCTTCCCTGGGCCTCTGTTTTCTTATTTGTCAAAGACAGGTCTCTTGGATATGGTGACCCTATATAGTGAGGTCTCTCTCTGAGGGCCGAGGAAGCCATCCGTGTCTCTTGGGCTGGCTTCTCGTGGGGGACTCTCACCTTTTCCACCATGGCCTGACCCGTGGAGATATCCCCAAGCTCACTGGCCTCCTCTCTTGTCTCTTCCAGTTGTACTATTGGACTTTGCCGCAGCTAAAGGGGAACTCGGCTGGCTCACACACCCATATGGCAAAGGGGTAAGCCTTCAGTGTCAGACGACGACATGGGAATGGGGGAACCGAGACCCAGGGAGGACGGGGCCAGCCTGCATCAAACAGCTCAGCCCCGGTTCAAGCTCAGGGTTATGGTCCTACTTCTCACACCAGGCTCAGAGTCAGCCATCCCAGGCTAGGTGGGCTGGGGATTGGAATGTAGCAAAGGGGCCGGACAGGTAGAAAGAGCCGGGAGACAACCGAAGGCCCTGGCAGAGCAGGAACCTTGGATGCCCCAGAGGGCTGATGGTCTCAGGAGGACCCTGTCTGGTTCCCTCCATCCACCTCTTGGGAAGGAAGGGGTTAAAGGCTCCCCCTGTCTTTCAGGTCCCCACCCAGGTGGTGAGGGATGAGGGAGAAACAGGGAACAGTGGCTCCCAGGTGCCCACAGCCCTGGGAAACTGAATCCATTTTCTCCTTCTGGGCCCCTCTCTCTGCTCCCCCAGCTGTTGCTTCCCCTTCCTGCTCGGGCCTGGGCTTGTTCTGCCTCATCCCCATCCGAGTGTCCTCCCCTTGTCCACCTGCCCTGCCATGATCAGGACCGGCAGACAAGACACTCGTGTCCTTTCCCTGGCTTTGTACATGGTTATCGTATGGTCTTGGGGAAGAAACTGC
>NW_011888867.1:1150090-1181502 GCF_000151845.1 Pteropus vampyrus
TGGGGTCAGAAACAGCAGGGGGACAGGTTCCAGTTCAGCACTTCTAGCGTGTGTGGGTGACATGAAGCACCTCTCTGGGCCCCAGTTTCTTTCCCTGTAGAAAGGACAGCAAGAACTGAAAAATCGTCTTCCTGATGCCCAGCTCTGCCCCCCGGGCTTTGCCTCTGGGCCTCAGTTTCCCCCCGGGGCCTGCCCACACTAACTGTCCTGTCGGTCCTGTGCAGTGGGACCTGATGCAGAACATCATGGACGACATGCCCATCTACATGTACTCCGTGTGCAACGTGGTGGCTGGTGACCAGGACAACTGGCTGCGCACCAACTGGGTGTACCGCGGCGAGGCCGAGCGCATCTTCATCGAGCTCAAGTTCACCGTGCGTGACTGCAACAGCTTCCCCGGGGGCGCCAGTTCTTGCAAGGAGACCTTCAACCTCTACTATGCGGAGTCGGACTTGGACTACGGCACCAACTTCCAGAAGCGCCAGTTCACCAAAATCGACACCATTGCACCTGACGAGATCACAGTCAGCAGTGACTTCGAGGCCCGCCAAGTCAAGCTAAATGTGGAGGAGCGCTCCGTGGGGCCGCTCAGCCGCAAGGGGTTCTACCTGGCCTTCCAGGACATCGGTGCCTGTGTGGCACTGCTCTCTGTCCGCGTCTACTACAAGAAGTGCCCCAAGCTGGTGCAGGGTCTGGCCCACTTCCCCGAGACCATCGCGGGCTCCGACGCACCCTCCCTGGCCACTGTGGCTGGCACCTGCGTAGACCACGCGATGGTGCCACCCGGGGGTGAAGAGCCCCGCATGCATTGTGCAGTCGATGGCGAGTGGCTGGTGCCCATTGGTCAGTGCCTATGCCAGGCGGGCTATGAGAAGGTGGAGGACGCCTGCCAGGGTGAGTGACAGGGCAGGGGTGGCGGGGCAAGGGGGTGCTGGGGTGGAAGCTGTGTTCCCAGGCCATGGTCTTGGTTCTGGAGCTGTAGGATCTTGGTAAGGTGGTTCCTGCTCTGACGTGGAATTAGCAGGGCCTTCCTGGACTTTAGTTTCTTATGACCGGATTCACTCATTCATTGAGAATGAATAAATTGAGAAACCCCATAGTATGGAGGTTATGAGCAGGGACTCTAGGACAAGAAAGCCTGGCTTCAAATCCCAGCTCTACATTTAGCCATGTGACTTTAACCTAGTGTCTTAACCTCTCTGTGCCTGGGTTTCTTCATCTGTAAAATGGAGATGAGCATAGTGCCCATCTTGCAGAGTTGTTAGGATAATCAAATGACTTAATGCTCATAAAGTGCTTAGGTCAGTGTCTGACACATAAGTGCTTTTAAGTTGTTATTTTTGATTCATCCCACAAGAATGTCTTATATCTACTATATACCAGCACTGTGGACACTCGGTACAGTCCCAGGAGCTAGTTCCATTTCTGTTAGCTCAGTGCGTTAGCTCACCTTAGGCAAGTCCCTTAACCTGGGTCTCACGCTCCTCTTCTGTGCATGGAGGTGAGCGAATCGGACCCAGGATCCACATTCCCGGGATGCACTTGGGGAGAATCACCTGGGGAGCTTTTGAAAAATGCCTGTGTTGAGGAAGAAGGAAGAAGGGAGACACAGGGTCTGCCCCCGAACCCCCACGTCTGACCCTCCCCAGGGCCACAGACCCAGAATCTCCCATTTGGGCTTCTACCGACAACAAATTGAGCCCAGAGAGGAAGCCAAATAATCAGACACTCTCTGGGAACGGGGCCTGGGCATTAGCGAACTCCCGTTGGGAGGCTGTGGCTTGGCACGGCCAGGGCCTGTGACAGCGGAAATCTCTACAGCAACGTGGATTTTTTTCAATGGGTGATTTTTTTTTTTTTTTTCTGGAAACGCCTGTGGGGCAGGGCATTTGTGGAATGCAGGCCGACCTTTGGAAGGCCAGCTCATCTGCTTTCTCTGGGAGCTTCTTTGCTGAGATAAGTGGGGTGTTGAGAAATTGGGGGTTTAGTCCCTGCAGTTGCACATTCCCACTGGGTGACTGACCTTGGGTAAATCTCTCGTCCCCCCTGGCTTCAGGTTTCTAGTCAATAAAATGCAAAGTTCAGGTAGAACAGCTGACTTTATACTTGGGTTTTAGCCATGGATCCTGCAACCTACGAAATAGGCTGAGCTCGAAGCCCTTTCTGAGAGGCCTCACTTGCCTCCCAAAACGAATCCTCAGACCCTTGCTTAACACCGTCTGCAAACCCCTGGATGAGGTGTTCCCTCAGAGCCTGTCCGGCCATACGCCCGCAGTGTAGACCGTACTCCTGTGGTGTCGACTCCCTGCCGGCTCTTCCTACCTCTGCCCCTTTGTCCTTCCAGCTCCCCTTTGCTGAGCGAGTCCCCCTTCCCCAGGGGTCCCCTTCTTAGGTGACCTGCAGTGCACACTCCCAGTTCCAGACAATGACTGCTGAGGTGGGGGCTGCGGCAGCCCCGTGGGTCAGCAAACTCCTCCCACATTACATCCTCACACAAGAATGCGGGGGTGGGGGGTCAGGGGCAGCTGAAAACTTTCCACAGGCTGGTGATTCAGGCTCTGCAGAGATAAGTGTAGGCTGGGGCTGGGAGGGGTCTCCGCGGGAAGCTGGGACAGCCTTCCCTCCCCCGGAGGTGGGGGGTCAGGGGTCTGGCAGGCTTTGTTTGTGGAGAGCTAGCAGGCTCCGAGTCGAGTAGGGAGGACTCGGTTCTAAGAGTGAAATGTTTGACTTCACTGGTGGGATCCTCTCAACTGCCAGCCACCTGTTGCCCTGCTTTTTCCTCCTTGGGGTCCCTCCACCTGAATTTCCTTCCTTGTGCTTTAGGGGCCCTCTGTATGGCTGGGAACCTCGGGCCCGGCTTCTCTTTATCCCTCCAGACTTTTCCCAGCAGCCTCTGACCCTGATGCCGACGGAGAGAATAACAGTTACTCCCATAAACAAGTGCTGAGGGCAGGTGTGAGCTGGGCAAATGCTTTATCCGGACGCTCTTGCTGACTTCGCACCGCCTTTGTGCGAGGTAGAAACTGTTATCAACTCCATGTAACAGACAGGGAACTAAGGCTCAGAGAGGCTCAGAGACTTACCTGGAGTCACACAGCTGAGATGTGGCTGTATCAAGACTTGAATCTGGGCCACGTAGCAACCTCCAGGCCAGAGGAGGGGGCAGGAAATGGGGCGGGAAATGACCAGTTCCTTTGGAATCCCTGACTCAGCTCCTGGCCTTGGGACCTGCTTCAGGGCAGCCCCGGGATAACGGGTCCTGGTACAGGACGTGGGGTGACTGGGGGGCTGTTACCGAGCATGTTGAGGGAGAAATAGAGGGAGGTGCAGGGTCTGCCCCTACCCCCCACTTGACCTGCCATGGAACTGTGGATCCGAATTCTCCCACGGGGCCGTAGACCCGGATTCTCCCATTGGGGCTTCTATTGATGACAGACCGAGCCCACAGAGGAGGTATGGGTGCCCTGAGGTCGCCCAGCACCTGCTCTAGGTTATTCCCAGAGTTCGTTCCTCCTCACGGTTCTTTCCCCAGGAAGCTTGGCGCTCGAGAAAGAATTAAATGGACAACGGAAGGGAGGCACCTCCCAGGTGCTATGTTGGACAGGTGGGCACACTGCCCAGAGAGCTCTCGTGAGCTATGTCAGGAATGAGCCAGCTTCACTGCAGCCCTCCCGCCCGCCCGCCCTGCCTGGGGGACAGTGGAGTCACTCAGGCTGACCGTCATCTCCCCTGGGGCGGCTTTGTCTCCCTTTTCGTCTCCGCTTCCTGTGCTGGCATCGGCAGCTGAGCTGGCGGGGCCCCGGCTGGCGCCTCGGCCATGGGGACTGTTGGCCAGGTGAGCAGGTGGCCAGCAGCTTTGGCAGGTGGCCTGCTCCCTTAGGAGCTCTGGCTCTCTGGGATGTTCCCTCTCTACTCCAGCTTCTCCAGCCCTGGTTCTTAGGGACACCCATTGCAGGCACCATGGGGAGCATTTCACAAACAAGGTTTTCTTCCATTTTCATAAACAACCCAAAGGGGCCCTTTACAGGTGAGGAAACTGAGGCCCAGAGAGAGGAAACAGTGACCAGTGACAAAAAGAGCTGGGGCCTGGCATGAGGAAGGCAGTACCCTGTCCTCACTTACCACTGTCCTACGCACAAGCTGTGTGACCTTGGTGAGTCCCTTCTGGGCCTCAGTGATCAGTGTCTACCTCCTGTAACTTTCTGCTGTGGCTCAGTCTGAGAACCTGGATGGCTTTGGCAGACTGTTGACTATGTGACCTCACTACTTATGGCAAGGGGCAGGGTCCCAGCTCTGGCATCCTGAGTGGCCCAAGCCTAACTTAGGGTCCATAGCTGAAGGGGAGGCAGGAGATGGCTCTGGTTAAGGTAGCTTTTAGACTGTGATGGGGGCTATTGGCAGGGGGCTCCGCTCTGTCAGGACGTGGCTGATCCTCGCACTGGGGGCTCTGTGTACTCTTGACTCTTGGGGCTAGTCCCTTCCCTGGGGAGTGCCACCGGGCCTCAATTCTGTGGAGTTTCCTCTGACCTGCAGGGGTGGGGGCATGCGGGGCCCCTACTCCATACCCTGTCTGCCCCACCCGTAGCTCACGTTGGGGGCAAATTCAGGTGTTGGCAGCTCCTTGGGGCGGCCCCTCCCTCTCTCCCCGGAGGTGAGTGGGTCCCCAGAACGGAAGGAAGAAAGGAAGGAAGGAGGCTAGGGAAAGCAAACAGAAGATAAAAGGCTGGTGGAAGGGGGAGCAGGAGGCGGAGAGGTAGCTGTGCTTATCGTGACTTGAAGGAAGAATATGCCCCAAGATAATTCCCCAAGGCCCGTGTGAAAGGGGCAAGGTGCTGCCGGCAACCAGGCCATCGGACGCCCGCTTTTGTGGGGATGACAGGGCGTTACCTCTTACCTTCACTTGCTGGGTCAGTAACTCATGGATTGCCATTTGCTGCCTGTTAAGAGCAAGGGACAGAGTCCATGCTCTGCATCCTTAGGCTGAGGTGGCCACGTGCATGGTCACCAGCTGGGTAGGGGCTTGGGGAGGTGACCCAGGTGAATTGCCACCACGAACTCTTAACCCTCTGACCTCGCCACCACTGGCCTGACTAGTAGTTGGGCCTGGGGGGAGGGGCTCTGCCAGAGACTGGATTTGCGTCATGCCAAAGGGCGTCTGTTCCTGAGTCACCCCACGCTGCCACCTGAGGGGCGGGCACCGGGAACTGGAAAAACCGGGGTGCAGCCTGGAGTGCAGCCACTGTGCCCTAATTCCCCTGCTTGGAGTGGTCTGGGCCCAAACCAGGTTCTTTTGCCAGGCAGGCGGGTGTCCTGGTATGCCACCCCAAAGGGTCTCCTTGGACACTGAAACACTGCTCACATTTGTGGCCCTAGAGAGTATGTTAAATGTGCACAGTGTTTTGCTGTTCACTCACACTCATCCATCCATCTATGCATCCATCCAATTCACAAACATGAGCTGAGCACCTACTGCATGCCAGCCTCTATGCTGGGACCATGGGACACAGATAAATTGGACTCCATTCCTGCTCTCCAGGAGCTTCCAGTCTCATAGAGGCTCCTAATATGTGCAGAAATAATTTCAAATGAAGCACTAAAGCCAGGCTCTGAATTCCCCTGGGGCAGAAACAGTGTTAATCTATTGCACCATCAGAGCCCAGCACCCAGCATTGTGCCAGACACATAGGAAGTGCTCAATTTCTATCTGGTAAACATAAGATTGAGTAATAGATGCTTTAATGGGGCAGAAAGGGGCCAGAAATTGGACAGTCTGGGAGAGCTATGTTGAGAAGCTCTACAACACATAAGCTGGGTATTGAAGGATGCATAGGAGTTTGCTGGTCGGCTAAGGGACAGTGAGTATTTTGTATATGTGGCTTTGCGTGAGTGTGTGTGTGAACACCAAGTGTGTGACCTCTGTCCCCACACAAGACTGCCCAGAATGTCCGGAAATCCAATCAGGCAAAATCAGGTAGACACAGGAGCTTGCTGGTGTCCTATAAATGAACTGTGGGGCCCCTGAGCGCTGGCACACTCAGGCGGGGACAGCCCCTTGGAGTCCCGTGGTTGGAGGAGGGGTCAGCACATTCTCATCAGGCAAGCACATGCCCTGTTGACGCTGCCTCTTCACTGTATTATCTGGCACATCCGCAGCGGAAATCTCTCCAAATTCCCTCTTTCCTGCCGGCAGCAGGCGGGCCACCCCCGGGCTCTGGGGCCAGAGAATGGGACCCAACTCTTCGCCCACTTCCTCCTGTTGGCATAGGGCTGGGGGGGCTGGGAGGAGCAACCACGTGGTTGTGAAGTGGGGCTATTGTGGGAGTTTGCAGGTGGCTAAAGCTTTTAGCAGAACTGAGCCCAAGCTGTGGGCACTTGTGGACCCTCCCCAGCCTGAGAGCCCAAGCTGGGAAGGTGCGATTGTGATTCTAGAGGCCCCTGAGCACCCCAACTCTGCTGGGCCTAGACCTCCTGGAGCCAGCATTTACCCAGGTGAGAGGCCCCTCAGCAGACAAGTCAGGGCATCTGGGAGAATCGAAATCCCAGCATAAACATGGCCCGGCTTTCTCATTTTTATTTGAAGATTTGGGGGAGGAGAGAGCTATTTTTGTATGGTAAGAGATATGAAGAGAAATGCAAAATACACATGGATTTCTTAAATACCATAGGAGACTCGAAGGACCTTGGGGGCTTGAAGGGGGCCACTTTGGCCACCGTAACCAACACCCCCAGTTTGATTCCGTTCTTTTCTTCCCATAGGACATACATGTGCCCAGAGCGAAAAGACCCGTGTTAGGAGCCCCCACCCCCGCCTCCCCCCACACACATACACCCCCAGCTGCTCCAAAATCAGTCTTGGGATTTTCTGGCTGTTAAGCGGGTCAGGACCCATCTCTTCTCTTAGGGCTTGTTCCAGGACGTTGGTTTCTGTTTGCTCCAAATTAAGATGCTTGTGGGAAAGGAGAGAGGCTCAAAGTCAGGCATCCTGGGTTCAGGTTTTGGTTCCATGTCTTAGGAGCCTGCTGACCTTGGACAAGAGGTTTTGCCTCTCTGTGCCTCAGTTTCCCCACCTCCAAAGAGGGATGAATGATGACAGTGCCCAAGCATAACAGGCTTATGGTGAGGACTAAATGAATGTCAAGTGCTTGGCCCAGAGCTGCACACAGTAGCTACTTAATCAGCTGTCACCGTTTATAACTGGGGCTCCAGGGTCCGCACAGAGCAGGGGTCAGGTCTCAGGATCCCCCATCCTGGACAAGCCCCCTTCCCTAGAGCACATGTCCAAGTTCTTTTGGGGCCTGTGCTGAGGTTCGGGCGTGGCAGGATATGGTAGGACAAGCGGAGGGGGTGAGAAAGGCTGCTGGGTGGCCTGCGGGCCCCCTCTGCCAGCAGTCATTAATAGGAAGTCATTATCCAGCACTATGAGGAATTGGGTGTCCTTTGAGTCCTGTCCCCTGACTCCAGTCCCCCCTCTCACCTCTGCTCACACAGGGGACAGAACAGGAGGGAAACTTTGTTCATGATTTTTCTTGATAGCGTAGATCTGATCATAATTCTTTACATCAAACTGTCAATGGCTCTCACTGTCCCCAAGATAGAGTCCCGGCTCCTTGGCCTGGCTTTAAAGGCCTTTCTCAGTCTGGTCGCTGGAGACCTCTCAGCCTTATTGCCTGCTGCTCCAGACCATTTGTGTCCACAAAGCCACTCGTACTTTCTGTGTTTGTCTTGTTCTTTCTCACCCCTAACTCCTCCCAATATTTCTGCCCTGCTGATCTCCTACTCAGCCTCTAAGCCCCAGCTGAAATATCCCTCTGTGACTCCTCAGACCTCTGGCTAAGGTTGTCTCCATCCCTTTAGCTCTTTGTCCAACCCTTTATGGTAGATATTGTCACATGTTCACGGGCTTTGTCTCATCAGGGTCCATGCCTAGCACAGGGCCGGGCAGAGTAGATCGGTGAGTGTTTGATGAATGTGGCACAGAGGTTAGAGGTGTCTCAGGACCCTCTCCACAGATTAAGCTGAAGGAGGGGGCAGTAATTGTAGGGTTGTGGAAGAGGTCCCTAGGGTGAGCCTACCCCATTCTGGCTATTTCAGCAGCTGCCCAAGCCATGACAGCCCGGCCCTGTGTCTGGGCAGCTTCCTGCCTGTGGGGCCAGGAAGGGTTTTGGGGCAGGGGCAGGATAGAGCAGTGGGAGGAAGAAGCCTCTGGAGTCAGGTGCCTGAGCCCCTAGCCAGCCTGGCCAGGATGGGACCTGCTACCAGGAGAGGAAGAGCTGTTTCCTGGCTGCCCTTGTGAGTGGTGGAAATGACTCAGTCCTGGAAGCAGATCCAGAGAAAATGCTGGGGGCCTGGCCTTTCCTGCTTTCTGGTCACCCAGCCCCGGAACAGGAAGGCGGTCGGGTCTTGGGGTGGGGGGAACACCTGCAGGGGTGGCATCCTGAACTGGTGCATCTGGGTGATCAGTCAGGGTGATGGTGATAGTCACCGAACACAAACAGTGAAGAGAACACAGTTACTGCCATGGTCAGCTTGAAATACAGGTGGGGACCCATTAGGCTGGTCTGCACAGATTAAAGGAAGTACAGCTTGCTCTGTCCAGTGTTCAGCCAGGTGTGAGATAAGATTCTTAGGAAGCTAAAGAGACTTGGACTTTGAATGCTGGGCTCAAGGGTGTAGTGCTTCTTGCAAGAGCCAGTGGGTAGTAATGCAAAGGTTTGGAACATGCAGATGAGGCATTTCCTGGGTGCCTGGCATGAGCTAGGTGCTTGCCACGCATTTTCTCATTATAAGACATTCTACCAATGAGGAAACAGGCCCATAGAGGTTTAGTGACTTGCCTGGGGTCCCACAGCCAGGGAGTGGAAAAGTTGCTTGGGGTAGGAACTGGTTTAACTGACTGATGTCTGTCCCTGTGTCCTCCAGCCTGCTCTCCTGGATTCTTCAAGTCCGAGGCATCCGAGAGCCCCTGTTTGGAGTGCCCTGCACACACCCTGCCGTCCCCTGAGGGGGCCACCTACTGTGAATGTGAGGAAGGCTACTTCCGGGCGCCAAAGGACCTGCTGCCGACGCCCTGCACACGTGAGTCTGCAGTGGGTGAGGGAGGGCGACTGAGGTGGGCACAGCGTGCTGGTTGACATGTCCAGGGCTACCTGGGTCCGAGCTCTTACCTTTGCCCTCTGTGCAGGCCCGCCCTCTGCCCCAAACTACCTCACAGCTGTGGGCATGGGTGCCAAAGTGGAGCTGCGCTGGACTCCCCCCCAGGACGATGGGGGCCGCAAGGACGTTGTCTACAGGGTCACCTGCGAACAGTGCCTGCCCGAGTCAGGCGAGTGCAGGCCCTGCGAGGCCAGCGTGCGCTACTCTGAGCCACCGGATGTGCTGACCCGCACCAGCGTGACCGTCAGCGACCTGGAGCCTCACATGAACTACACCTTTGCCGTAGAGGCCCGCAATGGCGTCTCAGACCTGGTGGCCAGCCGCAGCTTCCGCACGGCGAGTGTCAGCATCAATCAGACAGGTGAGGGCCCAGTGGTGGTGGATGGCATCCAGATGGGACTCCAGGAGGAAGGCCACCCAGGCCTGAGCTGTGTTCAGAGAGGCAGCAACCAGTGGTTAAAAGCATAGTCCCTGGAGTCACGTCCAAGCTCTGTCACTATGGGCAAGTTACCTAACCTTTCTGAGCCTCAGTTTCCTCACCTGTAAAATGGGGTAACAGGGCTATTGAGAGGATTTAACAAATTTTTATACGTAAGGCTCTTAGAACAGTGCCTGGTCCATAGAAGGTATATAGCAAGAGTTGGCTGTTATTTTTATTATTTATGCACTCATAAATGCTCTCGGGACACCTCTAACATGCCATCCTGGTGGGCCTTGGATTTGGGGTTCTGTGCTCTGGAGCCGGAAATTACGAATTTCAAGTGGGGGTCTAAAGAGCCTGAGCTATGGATAGGACTGGGTCTGGGGGTACTGACCTCCCACCCCCAGGTGGCTCATCACACCCCCCCTCTACCCCTTGCCCTGCCCAGAACCCCCCAAGGTGAAGCTGGAGGGCCGTAGCACCACCTCGCTGAGCGTGTCCTGGAGCATCCCCCCGCCACAGCAGAGCCGCGTGTGGAAGTATGAGGTCACCTACCGCAAGAAGGTAACTCACAGAGGGTCAGGGCTGGCTCAGGCTGGGCTGTGAGCAGAGGACCAGCTGGTCACATAGATGTTCCACATAAAACAGGCATCTGAGGAACTCCATTCTGCAGATGGGGAAACTGAGGTCTGGTCTCTTCTTGAGAGTTATCTGTGTCAGGCCAACACAGCAGAGATTTGTGAGAGAGGAGACACAATGTTCTGGATTTCCCAGACCAGATAGTTGGGTATAGAGAAAAAGCCAGGTCTTGGGGATCAGACAGACCCGGGTTTGAGTCCTAAGTCACACGTTTGCTGGCGTTCGATCTTGAGTGAGTCACTTCACTTCTCGGTTTTCTCTTCTGTAAGAAGAACACAGAGTTTGCTAACGTAGGCAAGCTGCCTTGCTAAGCTGGAGTGGCCTCTGGCAGACTGAGCTGATGCCTCTGCCTGCTCTCATTGTCTGCCTCTCCGCCCACCGGCCACCCGCAGGGGGACTCCAACAGCTACAACGTGCGCCGCACTGAGGGCTTCTCTGTCACCCTGGACGACCTCGCTCCAGACACCACGTACCTGGTCCAGGTGCAGGCATTGACGCAGGAGGGCCAGGGTGCCGGCAGCAAGGTGCATGAGTTCCAGACGCTGTGTGAGTTGGGGACTGGGGTGTGGGCCAGGCCAGGGCCCTGAAACAGAGAAGCTAGGACATCCTGGGAGGAGGGAATGGATCGAAGAACTTAGAAACACCCTCTCCTGCCTTGCCAGGGCCTAGGACAGCCCTGCGTGGGTCGGGCCCCAAGCCTGGAGAGGAGGACAAATTGAGGCCTGGGGGACGATGACCAGGGACTTGTGTTCAGGGCAGCAATGTGAGAAGGAAGGACATTGGCTCTGGCATTGGCAGACCCAGTTCAAATAATTCATCGTGGAGAGAGTCCCTCACACTTGGGGGTGCCTACTGTATTCCTGGGGAGATCCTCTCACTGACCGTCTATGAGATGGGAGTACAGATCCTCATGAACCATCACAAGTAAAAGCACCTGGCATGAGTCTTGGGGCCCGAAAGTGGGCTTTGGGGACAGGCTGGGGTGTGGCCATGATGTGGGGTGTGGGGGGGCTGCCTTGTCATCAGTTGGTCTCCCCTGACAGCCTCGGAGGGATCCGGCAACCTGGCGGTGATTGGCGGAGTGGCTGTCGGTGTCGTCTTTCTCCTGGTCCTGGTGGGAATTGGCTTCTTCATCCACCGCAGGTTCGTCGGAGTCCATGCTCCGGGCTCCTCAAGGCTTTAGGTGAAACATGGATGGGTGGGAACCTCAGTTTCCTGTCAGGAAAATGGGCTGATAGTGATTTAATCTCTGCCTCCCGAGGGCATGAAGATGCAATGAGCTATGAAGCGCTCAGCACAGCTCCTGGCACACCACGGGGCTTGGGATGTAACGGGCATTAATTTTGCTCTTGTTTATTAACTGTGTGTCCACACTTCCTTTGGACGTGCAGGCAGGAAGTGCCAGGAAGCGCTAATGAGGAAAGCCCTCATTACGGCCATGACGGGGCACAGATCCCAAGGAGTGAGCCTGCTTGCTCACTTCCTCTTCACCCCGCCCTGGCCTTCCCCGTGCCCTCTGCAGTTGAGCAGACCGCTGAGCACGTGGAGCCCCCACTCAGGACTAGAGCAGGGTCAGGAGGCTCCCGGCCAGAGCAGGCTGCTGACCTCCCTGTGTTTGGTTTCCACGGGGTTCTCAGGAGGAAGAGCCTGCGGACCCGCCAGTCCTCCGAGGACGTTTACTTCTCCAAGTCGGGTGAGTTTCAGCCCCTCCGTGCCTGTCCCTGCTGTCGTCACGTCCTCCCTCGCTCTGTGGTGGAGATGGGGGCAGTCAGGGCACTCCCAGGGCTTCCCGAAGCACCCTGGTCATGTAGCCACCTCCTCTAAGGCAACCCCTCCCAGGAACCCTCCCTGAGCTGTGTGTGACCCAGCCCCTTCTCTTTCCAGAACAACTGAAGCCCCTGAAGACATACGTAGACCCCCACACATATGAGGACCCCAACCAGGCCGTACTCAAGTTCACCACCGAGATCCATCCATCTTGTGTCACACGGCAGAAAGTGATTGGAGCAGGTGAAGTTGGCACACCTACTGAGTAGCCCGGTGCGGGTTGGGAGCGCCTGGTGCCGGGGCTGACTGGGGTTTCCCTCCCCCCTTGCCTGCCTGCAGGAGAGTTTGGGGAGGTGTACAAGGGAACGCTGAAGGCGTCGGGGAAGAAGGAGGTACCTGTAGCCATCAAGACGCTGAAGGCTGGCTACACAGAGAAGCAACGGGTGGACTTCCTCAGCGAGGCCAGCATCATGGGCCAGTTCAGCCACCACAACATCATCCGTCTGGAGGGCGTCGTCTCCAAATGTGAGGCTTGTCACCAGAGGTGGGGTGGGGGACCCTCAGGGGGCCTGACCCACAGGTGGAAAGGGGCCGCCCGCTAGGGCCACCAAACGGGGGCCTCTATCCACAGGGGGCCTGTGCCTGTGCCCACGCCCCTTCCCGTGTCACTTCCCTCTCCTACGGCTTCCCCTTACACCTGTGCCCACCCCCCGCAGACAAGCCCATGATGATCATCGCTGAATACATGGAGAACGGGGCCCTGGACAAGTTCCTTCGGGTACGGATGTGGGCTGTGGCGGGCCGGGAGCTGCGGCGGTGGGCTTAGGGCACCCCGGTGGGCTTGGGGCCGGCTGGCAGCTGCGGCCTGTGCTCTGACAGGAGAAGGACGGCGAGTTCAGCGTGCTGCAGCTGGTGGGCATGCTGCGGGGCATCGCGTCGGGCATGAAGTACCTGGCCAACATGAATTACGTCCACCGTGACCTGGCCGCCCGCAACATCCTCGTCAACAGCAACCTGGTCTGCAAGGTGTCCGACTTCGGCCTGTCCCGCGTGCTGGAGGACGACCCCGAGGCCACCTACACCACCAGTGTGAGTGCCAGAGCGGCTGTCACCACAGGGGGTGGGGAGCCTTTGCCCTGCTCTGGGGTCCTCAAACCTGCACACTGGGGACGTGGTCCTCAGGAGGGAAGAACACCTGTAGGGCACACGGAGGAGGGGTCCTGACTGTGATATCTGTCCTGGGGCTGGTTGGAAGGGACAGTGGTGACTGGGCCCGGGTCCCCTGCAGGGTGGCAAGATCCCCATCCGATGGACGGCCCCAGAGGCCATTTCCTACCGCAAGTTCACCTCAGCCAGCGACGTGTGGAGTTATGGCATCGTCATGTGGGAAGTGATGACATATGGCGAGCGGCCCTACTGGGAGCTGTCAAACCACGAGGTAAGCCCCTCCGCCCTGCCCAGACCTGCCCTGGACCTGAACTTAAACCCGTAACTCATTCCGGAACCCTAAGGGCTGGGCAGAGAAGAGTTTTGGGGGCTAATCTTCCTCTGATACAGGCCATTCATGGGTTTGTTCAGTGAGTGTTTATTGAGGGCCAGGCCTTGCGCTGGATTCCAGACCCAGTAGGAGGAGAAGCAAGCGTGTGTGTGTGTGTGTGCACGTGTGTGTGCGTGTGTGTGTCTGCGTGTGCATTCATGGGTGCATGCACCCATGGATGCATGCATGCGTGTGTGTGCGTGTACACATGCCCGGTGCCTCACCTGGCCTGGAGGTCTAGAAGGCATCCCAGAGGAGGTCACGTCTCTGCTGAAACAGCACAGTAAGGTAGCCAGGTGAAGACAAGGAGGGCACGAATGCTCTAGCCAAAGAGGGCAGGTTGTACAGACGTCCAGAGACTGGAGGGCGGCTGGCTGCAGGGCGCACAGCGCGGCTGCCACCTAGGGTGCCCTGTGAGGGAGCAGGGCTGGGAGACCCTTTCTCATTGGAGCTCTGGAGACAGCCCCTTAGCGCCTACCCTGTGTGCAGCTCTGAAAGTTGCGTGTTGGGCTCAAGAAAGGGGGCTCTCCTGTCTGTTTCTAGGGCTCCCTTCCCCTCTATGCCACCTCCATGAACTGGGGCTCCCCAGGGGGCCTGCATGGGTTTGCGGGCTGTGAAGGCAATCCTGACCATCCAACCCTTTCTCCCCTCCCCAGGTGATGAAAGCCATCAACGATGGCTTCCGGCTGCCCACGCCCATGGACTGCCCCTCGGCCATCTACCAGCTCATGATGCAGTGCTGGCAGCAGGAACGTGCCCGCCGCCCCAAGTTCGCCGACATCGTCAGCATCCTCGACAAGCTCATCCGAGCTCCCGACTCCCTCAAGACCCTGGCTGATTTTGATCCCCGGTAAGTCCCATGCCTTTTACCCGTGGCAGCCCCCAGTTTTACTCCTGAGCCAGTTCAGTGTGGTAACCAGCTGCAGCTAGTGGGCGAGGGGCTCAGATGTTATACGCGAGCTTTACTTAGACTGGCCAGCGGATGGCTCAGGTAACACTAACAGAAGCCATCAGCACATACGGTAAGGATGCCAGGCGCCGCGCACAGCATCTCCATGTTTTAACTCATTTGAACAACCTACAGATGCGTCCTACAATTACCCCCCTTTTGTAGATAAGGAACTGAGACAGGGCTAGCAGGTGGCCAGGCTGCAACTGTGACTGTAGAAACCTGAATCTCTCCCTTAACGTTTTGCTGTTTTGTGGTTATTGGTGGTGGCGTGGTCAGGAGGGGTAGAGGGGCAGCAGGAGCTATAAACACTGAGTGCTTTCGACGTGCCGTGCTGTCCCCCTGAACCTACCTGACATTTCTTTCCTCTTGCCCAGATGAGGAAACTGAGGCACGGGCGGCTTGGGTGAATTGCCCAGGTTAGGGAGCCGTAGGCTCAGGCTCAGGCTCAGGGAGGGCTGGGTGCTGCAGCCCCTCACCTGCGGGCGGGTGGTTCCTGTTGCAGGGTGTCCATCCGGCTGCCCAGCACCAGCGGCTCAGAGGGGGTGCCCTTCCGCACGGTGTCCGAGTGGCTGGAGTCCATCAAGATGCAGCAATATACAGAGCACTTCCTGGCGGCCGGCTACACTGCCATCGAGAAGGTGGTGCAGATGACCAACGAGTGAGTCAGGCCGCGCCCATGCCGCCCGCCTGCCCCACCCCCCACCTCCACCACCCACCTGCTTTTCTTTCCACCTTCCCTCTCTTCTCTTTCTCTCTCCTTCTCTTCTGGGGAGAGAGGCTTCACAGGAAGAGCAGAACCAGGCCAGCAGCCAGCAATTCTGCCTGGCTGCCTCCTTTTTGGCATGTTTTTTCCAGAGTGGGGAAGTAATGGTAACTCATAATAACAGTAGCGTTTATCAAGGGTTGACGGTGTGCAGGCTCTGTGCGTGAGCATTTTGCATCAGACCTCATGATAACTGGGCAGGTGCGTCCTGTCAGCCTTCTCCCTGGACAGGTGAGAAGTGGGTGCAGAGAAGGGCAGTGACCTTCCCAGGGTTCTGCGGCCACTAGGGGCAGAGTAGGATTCCAGCCCCGGTCAGTCAGGGTCCAGAGCTCAGGGACCATGTAGGTCATTAGTGGAGAAACTGAGGCTGAGAGAGGTTACGTGGCCCACTTCAGGCCATACAGTTCATCGCCAAGAATCTGGGAAAAGAAAGGCTTCCATTCACAACTATCGCCAATTGAGGTCCCTGTTTGCCTTTTGAATAGATGTTGTTATTTTCTTCCTTATTTTACGAGTACGGAAACTGAGGCTGAGAGATTACGTAGCTTGCCTGAGGCTACACAGCCACTTAGGGGCAGCATTCCTTCCAGGATGCCGAGAAGAAATGGCCAGTGCCTTTGGACATCCTGGCTGATGCCCAGGAGAGAGGGCCCTGGGCGAAACCCTCCTGGGCACCTCTCCCTCCATAGCTGACTGTCAGCCCCGAGGTCCAGCCTGGCGAGAAGTACCAGTTACCCCTTGCCCAGCCCTGGGGTCTGGCGTCTGCCAGGCCGGCCTTCGGGAGCTCTTCTTTCCTCCCAGCTCCAGCATCAAGGACCTTTCCCGACATGGCTTTGGCACAGACACCTCCTCCCACCCCAGGGAGAAAACATTATCCTCTTAGCCTTTTGTGCCTCTAAAAATAGCATTACATCCCAATAGCTTCACTTGTACAGGGTCCAAGGTCATGGTGGGAATGGACCCCGGGCTTGGGAGGTTTTGGGAACCACGTAGAAGGGATGACCCTGGCCTCCGACGGTTCGGGGTCACAGAAGTTCTGGGATTTGGGCCTGTTCATGAACATTCTCCGGGGCCTCTGACAACTGCTCAGCTGGGCTTCCAACCTACTAATCAAGGCCTCTCAGATCAGGCCATGGCCCGTCCCAGGGGACAGCTGGGATGGGAGTCAGGCGGGGACAGAGCTGACCAGAGGGAGGTATGGAGATGCGGAGAGGGCAGACGGGTCCCGGGATATCTTTGGTTGCCAGCCAGCTGCAGGGTCCGAGCTTGGGCTCTGCAGCTACACCTGGGTTTAAGTCCCACATTTGCCACTTCCTAGCAGGTGGCCTTGGTCAGATTAAGTTCCATCTTTGAGTCTTGGTTTCCAGTTCCCCACTGCGGATCTCAAAGGGTACAGAACAGATAACATGCCTGGTACACAGCAAGGGCTCCATCCTCTATTCCCTCGCTTTCTGCCCGTGGCCTGTGGGCAAACGCCAGGGTTCCTGGGCTCCCTTCTTTTCCCTGGAAACCTGGAACCCCTTCTCCCACTGAGGACAGTAGCTTCTCTTCTTGCTAAGCAGAGCTGAGGGCAAGGAGAAGCGCTTACAGGAAACACATGTTCTCAAAGCCTTCCCGAAATAGCCCGGGGTGCTCCTCGGCCAATTCCTTTCCCACGAGCAAGGACGGGGCTGTCTTGGATTGATGGAGGTTGTGTGTGTGTGTGCGTGTGTGTTGTGTTTTGAAAAGCCCTGGATAAAGGCAGGAAGTCCTTCCCCACTCCCTCCTCCTCCCACCAACCTGTTGGTGCTCAGGGCCAGAGCTGGTGTGACTCACACTACCCTGGCCTCCTTCTTTATTTCAAATGAATGAGATAAATGGGGATCTCAAAGCACTTTTTCAGCCGGAGGGCGGTGTCTGCACATGCCGTGGATCCCAGTGGGAGCTCTGGGCTGGTCTTGGGAGAATTTAGCCCTTTCGGGATGGTGTTGGGGTTCAGGCCTCAAGGTCCTCTCCTCCAAACTTGGCCTCCCTGCTTCCTTGAGCCCCCCCGCAAGGGGCTGGCTGCACGTTCCCCTATGGTCCCACAGTGGCCACCTGGTCCTAGCTTGAGCGTTCACTACATTGTCATTTTAGAGTCACTGGGTTTCTAGCTAGACTAGAGGTTCTAAATGGTTTTGATGAGCTAACGAAAATGGTGGACGTTTCACCCCAGAAAAATGTTCAGCCCAACAAAAGGCCCTATATCCAGCGTCTGAGGCTGCGGCATACAGCGTCCTAGGAGGGGGCAAGGGACACAGGTTGACGAGTCTGACGGTCTCCTCAGCCCAGGCTTGGCACAGATGGAAGATTTGCTGACTGAATGAATGATCAGACATGTGAGGCCATTTCTCACTTCCCTTTCCTTGTTCCCAGGGCAGCACACAGTAGGTACCCCCTGGGGAGGTATGGCCTTTGAATTTCCCAGGGCCAGGGAAAAGTTTGCGAGCACTTGGGAAAAAAGTGGCCTTGGCCATGCATCTCCTCACCCCTGTGATGGGAGCTGATGGGCGAGACTGCTCTGGGGCTGGTGTGTCTCAGGTTAGGAAATGAGGCAGGGAGGGTTTGGGGGGCTTCATGGTGAAAGAGAATAGGCCTGGGCAGGCAGCTCAGCAGCATCTAAACAAAGCCTCCCATTTTACATCTAAAGCAGCTAAGGCCCCGAGACAGGACAGGACCTTCCCAGGGCTTCGGTGGAGTCCGGGACTAGAATTCAGCTTCCTGCCTCCCAGCCGAGGGCTTTTTCCTCCTTTCTACCTCAGCTCCCACCCTGTCAGATGAACTTCACTGGTCTCGGAGATGGCCCAGAGGCGGCTTGGGCAATGGCTCAGTGCCTACTGAAGTATTCATTCATCATTCATTCATTCAGCAGACACTCTTTGAGGACGTACTGTGTACCAGGCCTATCCTTGACCCCAGGAGGGGAGGAGGTGACGGGATGGGCCCAGGGGACCAGGTCTCAGCCACTGCCCTCCTATAGCTCACATAACCCACTGGTTCTTAAACCTGATAAAATGCGGACTCCTCCCACCTTCAGAATTTCAAGGTCGGGGAGTTTGGAGGTGGGCCCAGGATCCTGTCTTCTCAGTAAGCGTCGCCTTCCCTGGGAGCCACACTGTGACTGACGGCAGTGGGGAAAGCTCTGCTTTTCCAACCCCCCGAATGGATAGGTTAGAAATGGTGCCGTAGCGGATGGTGAGGAAGGTCTCCCAGATGTCTGCCTCCTGGCCTTTCTGCTGCAGTGGGAGCCACCAGCCCCTCCTGGAGGTCTCTGAGCCACCCTCCCCACCCACCTGGGTCTGCCCTCCCTGCTCAGCACTTCTCCGAGGGCTCCCAGAGCCTGTGGGAAAGTCATGTCTCCGGAATTGCAAATAGGAGCTTGCACCATATAATTAGCTCCATTTACAGCCAGGAGACGGCCCATAAAAACCTGAGTGTTTTCATGAGTTTGGGCTGGTGGGTGAGGACGAAGGAGGAGAAAACTCCCAGAGTGAGCAATAACCGTCATGCTCCAGGGCTCCGGGAGCAGTAAGTGGTTTTACAAGGGGATGGAGAGGCATGGAAAGGGGGGCAAAGGGGCCGTGGGCTCCTGGGCACATCGTTCTAGTCCTGATGCTGCCTTCCCCCGCTGCCTCCCGTTTCCGTGGTCTCCCACCCTTCAGTTGGGCACTATTATCCCATTTTACAGGTGAGGAAATTGAGGTTCTTAAAGAGAAAGCACCTGCCTCAGGTGACTTGCAAGCGCCTCCCATTAGAGACCAGTAGAGCTTTGACCCTCGATGGTCCCTCAGCTCCTCAGCTCCCACCCTCAGATGGACTTCACTGAGCTTCGACCCTCAATGGTCCCTCAGCGAGTATTTCCCGCATCTTTCCTCAGTCAGCAGCAGTGGAAACTTGGAGGGGGTAGGGGTGAAATAAGGTGATGACTGGGAAGAGGCCTTGGATGAAGGGCTTTGAGCAACACTCTTACAGGGAGGGTCCCTGCCCTTGCTAATGGCATCAGTGCTGCATAAGGGTCATTAGGGACAGACCCCGAGGTAAGGGAGAGAATGCAGTGTTCACAACTGGTTTGATTCCCAGCTCTCCTACCTCCTGGCTGCGTGACTTCGGTCAAGTCATTTTACCTCTCTGAGCCTCAGTTTTCCAGGCTGCAAAGTGAGAGTGGAGAGAGAGCTCACTTCCCAGAAAGTCCTGCAGATGCGATCTGGGGGGCGGGGTTGCTGCTCACAGAGTCGGTGCTTCTTTCATTTTCTTTGGCAAAGTTAGCAAGCTTGCAGGGCGTGGATCCTCCTATCAGGCCTCTACCTAGAGCTCTCTTGCCTCCCCAGGTCCCCAAGGCCCGCTCCCAGTTCTCTCTCCCCCCCCACCTTCGCCTCCCACAGTTGCCCACCTCTCCCATGCCAGCCTCTAACTCTCCCTGTCTCCCTCCCACCCACAGTGACATCAAGAGGATAGGGGTGCGGCTGCCTGGCCACCAGAAGCGCATCGCCTATAGCCTGCTGGGACTCAAGGACCAGGTGAACACAGTGGGGATCCCCATCTGAGCCCCGCTTGGCCAAGAATACTTGAAAAACACAGAGTGGCCTGCCTGCCAACTCTGCGCCTGGTCACCAGGGACCTTATTTATTTTTAATTATTCCGTATTGATGCCAGCCTGAGGCCTCTGCTTGGGGAGTCTTGGATGACGCCTTGGCCTGAACTGAGATACTCAGGGACCCTGGGCTGGGGGGCGGGGGCCTCTGTGCCTACGAAGGACAGCCAGCTAAGCCCTTAGCAGGTGTCATCGTGTTCCCAGCATCACCTGGGGCAGAGGCCCCACCAAGGCCTTTGGATATACAGGCGGGATTTCCAAGCTGGCCTCCCTTTCGCTCTTATGGGAGGTCAGGGGGTTACCCCAGGGCCACGGGAACAGGGTACCTCAAGCCCTGCTCACTCACAAGAAGAAGACAGACAGCAAATTCAGCTGGAGAGACCCAAAGTGGTTCCCCCGACCCCGACCCTTTAGTGCCTTGACCCCCAGGCCCTGTCCTCAGCCTCAGTGGGCCAAACCCTTGCTTCCCCAGAGCCCTCGCAGGATGCTTGGTTGTGTTGAGGTTTTTTTAAAATATATATTTTGTACTTTGTGGAGAGAATGTGTGTGTGGCAGGGGCCCAGCAGGGCTCAGGGCAGAGGGCGGCCTGTGTCATACATTCCCAGCCTGGGGGCCGGTGCTTCCATCTCTCCCTCCTCTAGACAATATTCATTATTCCGTCAGTGTTAACGGTTTTGTTTTGTTGGCTATTTTTTTTGAACCTTAATTTATTATTATTTTTTTTATATTTATTGTTAGGAAATGACTTATTTCTGCTCTTAAATAAAGTTGCAGATGGTTCAAACGAATCTTGGTTTTGCGTCTTTGGAGGGGCAGCGGGGTAAAAAAGCCTTCTGTGTTGGAAGTGGGGGGTGAAAGGCTCGCTGCCACCCTGGGTGTTTAAACAGAGCTGCTTTCGCAAGGCACGTATGTCATGTAACCCTGGGAGTGAGGGTGGGTGGGCGGTGGGCAGGGGGCCAGGGAGTAGGCCCAGCCAAGCCCGGCCTCTATGCCAACAGGCTTTTGTCACCTTTGATCTCGAGGCTTCTAGAGAGTGGAGGGAGATGCCTCCCTCCCACACACCTCCGCAGAGCTGTTGAAATAAGATCCTTCAACCGTCCGTCCGTGTTGGGCTCTGAGGTTTAGAAAAGCTCTTTGCAGGTTTTGGCTTGTTAGAGCCTCAGCATTCTGAGTTTTTGTGGGTGGCCCCATTTTAGAGAAGAGGAAAACTGAGGCTGGCTGGGTCCAGTGATAGGGCCTGCCCAAGGCCACACTGCATATCGGAGGCAGAGGCAAGAATTAAAAGTAGGGCCAAGAATCCCAATTAGATGCTTTTCTCACCAATGAGGAGACTAAGGCTCAGAGATGTGCAGGGACTTGCCTTAAGTCACACAGCAGGAAGGAACAGAGGCCTTGAGGGAAGCCAGAGTCCCAATTTCAAACCCTGAGCCTTCTCCACTACACCAGGTTTCTGCCCTGAGTGCCAGAGGTCATTCACACCTTAGGAAGATATGGCACACAGGTGACCAGGGACTGGACCAGCTGAGCAGAGATGAGCCGGAGCACAGGGGGAAGGCTTCCTGGAGGAGGTGACCCAAGAGCTGAGATCTCAGGGATAACTAGGGATTAACCAGTGAGGCAGTGGGAGAGGGTGATGCAGGCAGAGTAAATTGTGAAGGCATGAAACCATGTGGTTGTGCAGGGGGGAACCACAAGCAAATTGGTATTATTTGGGCAGGACACGGGGTGCCAAAGAGTCCTCCAGGGCCTCGTAAGGCAAATTCTGGAGTGGGGCTTTTAAGCTGAGGGCAATGGGAAATCAGCAAAGATTTTAAGCAGGGTGAGGCATGATTACCACGTCCCAGACAAAAGTCACTGGTAGAGGCAAGCCTGAGCTCCAGGCCCTCTGACTCCCAGCCTGGAGCTATGGGGAGAAAGAGAAGACATTCCGGCAGTCAGAACTGACACTCAGCTTGCCTTGGGGCCTCAAGGCTGGCCTGAGACTCTGCCCTGACCCCTTGCTACTGCAAGAGAGCTACTCCAGTGCACAGGAGATGGGGAGCCAGCTCTTGGTCCTGGCCCACTGAGCATCAATGAGTCGTGCAGCGTAGGGTGGGGCTGGGACTGGGAAAAGTAAGGGAGTACAGAGACCAGCTCGCCAGGCTTTGCTCCCGTTAGCGCTGGGCCACCTAGGCATGCTGGGCATGTGGCTGAGTCAAGCCTTCATGGAACCTGACCTTTTCCTGGCCTGCCCTGGGTGGGACCATGGCTATTACTGAACTATGGCTACTGCCAGCACCATTGACAGAGCTGTCAGTCCAGTAGGGAGCAAGCCTGAATCCTCTAGCAATCTGGGCTGCAAGGCACCTGAGGCCAGGCCTGAGTCCCATTCCCAAAGCAACTCAGCCACCGAAGGCCCCACCAATGGGCAGGAGTAGACACAGGAAGTGGCTCAGCATGGAGCATGGTGACCTCATATGCTCTCTCTCTCTCGGAGCCCCAGTAGACACAAGGCCTGCTGAAGGCATATGAAATTGCTTAGGCCTGTGGGCTGCAGTCAGGGTTCTGTTCAAAGGCCAGTGGGAAGATGTCTGGAGCCTCCATCAGACCCCACAACTGGCAAGAGGGGAAACTTAATTTTTAAAATTAAAGCAAACGCAGCTCTGCGCCCCAGAGGGCCCGGAAGCAGACACCCCAGTAGCAATAAACGCATCCAGTCCCCAGATCTTGGTTCCTAAATACCACTCTCTAATTAAAAGCAACCAGGGCTTCTTAAGAGAAATGACTGATTCCAGGGCTGAAGAAGGAAAACCAAGATGAATCTGGAGCATCTTGTCGTACTAGGGAGAAAGGAATTGCTCGAAAAAGTAACAGATTGGGGGTCTGGAGGAGAATGTCAGACATAGGAGCCAACTTGAACAAAATCCTAAACGGCCAAACCTAGACCGTGTTGAATGACAAATAACAGAATAAGATTATAACCCGAAGTAGAAAATAAACATCCATGAATCCATACCGATATGAAGAATGATTGAAGAAATAAATAAATGGGGAGACTAGGCGAACCTTTCTTACAACAGAATTCCAAATAATTCACGTAGGCTTCCCCGCTCCAGACGGGGAGGCTTATTTCCCTACCGCTTTGCATGTAGACAGGACCTAGTGACCCCTTTCAAAGAAAGGAAGTGTAGAAAGGGTTAATTTTTTTTTTTTTTTTTTACATTGGAGAAACCTGGCAAACATCACAGTAACCAAGTTAACATCATCAGTGAAAAAAACCAAACAAACAAATCCAGAGCAGCAGGACTATGTTGCTTAAATTTAAGATCAGGTATCAACAAACACTTGTACGGGACTTACTGGGTGCCACCCACCCGCTGCTCTAAGTACTTTGCCCGTGTTTACTTTCTTAATCCTTCCAACGCCCCTTCGAGGTGGGTGCCATTATTACCATTTTACGGATTTGAACACTGAGGCACCCAGAGGTTAATTTGCCGGAGCCACCTGACCTGTGCATGTCAGGGGCAGGAGTCCAGCCCAGGCGGTCACAGAGCCCCTGAGAAAATGGTCTTCCACTTGCCTCTATCGACTGCCAAGACAGGACATTCTCCCCAGTCTACTGGGTGGACACCTCCCTCGATACGGCCTGGTTCTGGGGAAACTGAGGCCATGTAACCTGCCCTATGTCCCCAAATGCCACAGTGCCCCACGCTCCGGCACCCAGATTGGGGACGGGAGAGTGGAGGATGGAGGCAGGTTGGCCGCTTTGCTCCTTCCCACGGAGCGTGTCTCTGCTCTGTGCCAGGTGGGTCACTGGGGCTGCAGAGATGAGGGAGTCTCTTCTCTGCCCTCATGGAGTTCTCAGGCAAGAGGGGGTGGCAGTGGCAATACAGTAGGACCCAGCTAAGAGGGGGAGGATCCAGAGGGGCACACCTGACCCAACCTGAGAGGTTCAGGCGGGCTTCCTGGAGGAGGAAGAGCCATTCAAGCTGAAGCCAGTGTTCAGTGGAAGTCCACCAGGTGAAGGAGAGAGAAGTGTCCCCAACACAACGGGTCCCCACCCTCCAGACTCCAGACCTCTGGATGGTGCCTGAGTTTTCCCATTTGTCTAGGAGAAGCCCGGCTCCAGCTCTAACGCCATCGCAGCCCCCCAAGCTGTCATGCCATGAGAAGCCCTAGGATGCCGGCCCTGCTCTCATTCCCTGCCCGAGCAGGACCTTCATTTCCAGCCTCTGCCGGGAAGTGAGCCTGCAGCCCACAGCCTCCCCTGGGCTCTGAGCTGGGGGGCGCGCCTTGGAAGTCCTTTGATGCAACCAAGCCCTGAGGGAGGCTAAGGCAGCAATTACAAAAGTGCCTGGTCGGGAGACACCCTCTTTCTCCACTGCTCCCAGCCTGGGTGGCAAGTTAAAACAGTATTACCAGGCACCAGCCTTGGATTTCCTAATTAATTAGCAAATCCTAAAGGAATAGGCAAGCTCTCTGCCCCTCCTTCCCCTGCTCCCCTCCCAGCTGTGGCCCAGGGCCTAGCACGGGGCCTGCCGCACAGTGATGCTGCAGAGAGGCAGAAGGAACGCGAGCGTCCGTCCAGCGCGTGGGTTCTCAGGCGGGGCGCTCTGTGCCTTCGCCCATGCTGTGCTTCATGTCTCCATTACCCTCTCCCCAGAACAGTGTCTGGCACCCAGTAGGCCCTCGTAAATATTTGCTTAATAAACGAATGAGGGGGACAGTAGCCAAGCTTTTGGAACCCGAGGGCCCAGTGAGTCTATATGGAGCCACGTTCGGCATCCCAAGATGCGGATAGTCTGGGGGTACATGTTGCATGGACCCCCGGCCCTCGCTGGCTGGCTGGGACCTCACAGGCAGGGAGGGAAAAGGGAGCCGGCCTTTCTGAACACCTACTATGTGCCAGCCAATGTGCCAGGACTGACACCTACATTGTCTTATTGAAGGACTACAATGACTCTGCAAGGCATGGATCTATCCCCATTTTACAGATGGGGACACTGAGGCTCGGTGTGATTATGGTATCAGACCAAGATCCCACAGCTAGGCGGTAACAGAACAGAATGTGAGACAAAGGCTCTCTTGTCCCACTGCCTGCTGCTGTGACATTTGGGGGTCCTGAGAGTTCTTAGGAAGCAGGGCAGCAGGAAGACCCTTGGGCTGAAAGCGGACAGGGACTGTATTAGGTATCTCCAGCTGACTTTGCTGTGGGACCTTGGGCAAGGCCTAAGTGTCTCTGGGACTTAGTTTGTCCCCTTGTAACATGGAGGGCTTGAAGACGTCCATGCTGGCTTGTCTGAGGGGCACCTACTCCCCCGCCACAGATTTGCCTGCTCCCCACTCCTGACGCCCTCTCCCCAGGCAGCCCCAGGCAGCAGGCCCCACTCCAGCCCCTCAGGGGTCTGGCTTTCTAATCTAAACCTTGTCAGCCAGTCTCTGTCGGCGAACCAGACTGGGTTTCTGGGAAGCTGCGGCCGCATCCCGCTCTGCCAGGGGTGGGGGGCCCCCCTCTCTCCCTCTGGGCCTGGACCCCATTTCAGCAGCCTCATCACATTCCCCAGCGGCCTCGGCAGCCTGGACAGATGCATGCAGTTTCCACATCGGTCTGGCAGAGGCAGGCAGCTCGTGACCAGGTCTCCTGCCGGGTGGAGGGGTCCTTCCCCCGAGAAGCAGGCCTCAGGGGCTAGGCAGACCAGCCACAGCATCTGAGCATTGATGGTTCTACCCGCAAAGCCCCAGGACACAGCTACCATGCCCACCTCCCCCAAATTCCTCACCCCTCTCATTTCACCCTTACTCTGTCCAAACCCCCCAAACCTGCCCTGACTTCTCCACCTGAGCGCTCCCCATCCTATACACACCCCTCTCTTATTTCTGCCTGTGGAAATTATACACCTTCTTCCAGGCCCAACTCAAATTCTCTATCCTCCAAGAGATCTCCAGAACCACCCCTGCTACCAACTGGTTTGGGAAAAATCAGCCCTGCCTCCCCTGCACCCCCATTCCAGCACATGGATCCAGCACATGGTATGTGCGCCTGTTCCTGACCCGCTCTGCCGAGCAGCCCCCATACCCTTCTCCCTACTACTTCCTTCAAGAACTCTATGAACTGATCTATCATTATCCATCCACCTCATTGGTGGAGGGACTGTATATGTAGCCCATGTGCCAAAGACCTGGTTTAGGTCTCTTGTCCTGTATAATTAGTAACAGTGCCCCCTTTCACTCTCTGTCCCTATTTGAACCACATTTTATTTGGTCACCCTGCCAGGAGGCATAGAGGAGTGCTTGCCTGAAGCTAGCAAGTGGTAAAGGCAGGATTCGAACCCGGCACCTTGGCCCAGAGGCCTGCTCCACACTGATGGGTTTTGAAGTGAATGAGCCTAGGCACTCTCTAGGGCCAGCTGTGTGTCATCCACTGCCTGGAGCTCTTTGCCACACCTTTGGCATGACCTACTAGCTTCCTCTTACCTCGCAGCTCATGTGTCACACAGGCTCTGAGAGAGGATCCCCCATTACCCATCTTAAAGGCACCCCAACCCCTATCATGTTGTCTTTGTGTACTTTAGACTTTTTGCAGGTATAGACTCACACGACGGGATAACTATCTGTCATCGACCCCCACCTCCTGCCTGGGGCCATTCCCATGAGGGCAAGGAAGGACAAGCCTGTTTTGTGCCTCCTGTACCACCAGACCTAATACCTGGGGGTGACCCCACATATTTGATGATGGAATCGATGAATGGAGCTTGGTACCAGAGAGAAGGCGGGGAGAGAACACAGGCAGTGTCCTCACAGATTCCCCAGCCTGCCAGAGAGAGACCCATGGAAACATCGCGAACACTCAAAAGATAAATGCTGTGGTTTGACAAGCACGGGGATCGCAGGACCCAGAGAGAGAGCAACTTGCTCAGTCTGAGGCAGGTCAGGAAAGGCTTCCTGGAGGAGGTGGCGTCTGAGCTGACTTGAAGGTTGAGGCAGCAGGGGAAGCACGAAGGGTGTTCATGTCGGTCAGTGTGGCTGCAGTTTCGAGGGCAAGGCTTGGGCAGCAGGGCAGGTCAAGGCTACAGGCATGGGCAGGGGTCTAAACCCAGAGGGCCTTGCTGCCCTGCTAAAGATTTTATTTTCATCCCAAGGGTGGGCACCGGAGAGCAGCTCAATGGTTCTTAACCGGGAAGCAAGCGGGGAGGATGGGCAAGAAAATTTCAACTTCTATCTTTTAAAGAAATTATGCTGTTCCCTTGTAAAACAATTATCTAAGTTGATATATTAAAAAAAAAAAAAAAAGTTGGTTTATTTGCCGGCCATTTGTGGGACCAGAGCCACGGCCTGCCTGGTCCTCCCCCTGGCCCTCCCCGCCACACCAATGCAGGTGTTCCTGCCCCACCCCCTCTCCCCGCATCCCCAGCCATCTGTCTAGGAAGGTCCATTGTGGTGGCCTCTGACATCACAGCAGGGGGCAGAGTGATGTCACAGGGCCCCTTTGTGGCCTTGTAGGGGGAAGTGCCCCCACCAGAGGCCTGCTCCCCAACCCTGCCCAATCCAATTAAGCATGGGCTAGGGACAAAGGAAGCTGCTTTGTGTTTTAATGCTGTCTGAAGTGAGTCACAGGCTGCAAAGGGAGGGGACAGCAAGAGGTTGTACATTCCAGAGCCTGCCATTTCCCCAGACTGGGCCTCCGGGTCAGGCTGGAAACCCTGCTGCCACCACCAGTCGCTGTCCCCGTGTCCCTAGCCCTCCTCCCTGGGCTCCCGGCAAGTGGGACAACAGAGATAAAGGAGCTCCAGGCCCCACGCCTCCCACCCTGTGTCACCCTCAGATGGAGGGCCAGAGCCTGTGATGAGCAGCTGCAAGCAGAACCTTCTCTTGAATCCCCTGAATGAGGAAAGAAAGCTGAGGGTACCGGGGGCCCTGGGCTGGGAGAAGCAGCAGAGCCAGCTGGAGCCGAGAAGGCAAAAGCCTCTGAAATACCGACCTGGAGGATAAAGGCCTCAGGGCACAGATGGGGTGCTGAGGCTTATAGAGGGATGGGACTTTTCACCAGGCAGCATCAATGAGTACTTATTAAACACCTACTGAGAGCCACAATCGTCTACGCTGTGTGTCAGCTGATCCTTGAAACCTGGAAGGTGGCAGTGGTATTAACCCCAGTGGCATTAACTTGGCCACTCTGGCCAGGCATTCAAAGACGGAGGCCTAGCTTGGGGCTGCCTAGGCTGCCCGCTCCTCTCATGTGTCCCTAAGGGAGGAGGGGGCTCAAGCTCTGGGGTCAGAGGGCCTAGTTTGCAGTTCTTCTTCTGCCACTAACTTGCATGCCCTCCCCTCGCTGAGCCTCTGTTAATTGGTCCATAAAACGAGATTAACGGAACCCCCTCACAGGTGTCATGAGGGCTGGACAGAGAGAGCGTGAGTGCCCCAGCGCTGCTCCAGGTCATTAGGCGCCCCCTCAGCCCACCCCAGCTGTGGGCGGGGGCAGGGTATTTCCTAATCCTGGCACTACCACCCTGACCTCCATCTGTCCTTGGGCTTTAGCCCTCAGCCAAGCCCCCTCCCAGGCTGCATCTGCACCCTTTGAAGGATCTGTCGAGGCCCTAGGCTTCGAGGAAGGCACAGCTGACTGGGGACACCTAGGTGGGGGGAGGCAGTGGCTTTCGGAGAGGCCTTGGCACAGCCCCCAGTCACCCAAGTTTCTCCTCCATTCTTGGCAGAGTTCCCAGGCGTGCACGGAGGCTGGGGGTGGCTCAGTTTCAGGCAACAAAGTCCTCTTTCTCCCCAGCCTGAGGAATGCCTGCACCTATTTGAACCACATTTTATTTGGTCACCCTGCCAGGAGGCATAGAGGAGTGCTTGCCTGAAGCTAGCAAGTGGTAAAGGCAGGATTCGAACCCGGCACCTTGGCCCAGAGGCCTGCTCCACACTGATGGGTTGTGAAGTGAATGAGCCTAGGCACTCTCTAGGGCCAGCTGTGTGTCATCCACTGCCTGGAGCTCTTTGCCACACCTTTGGCATGACCTACTAGCTTCCTCTTACCTCGCAGCTCATGTGTCACACAGGCTCTGAGAGAGGATCCCCCATTACCCATCTTAAAGGCACCCCAACCCCTATCATGTTGTCTTTGTGTACTTTAGACTTTTTGCAGGTATAGACTCACACGACGGGATAACTATCTGTCATCGACCCCCACCTCCTGCCTGGGGCCATTCCCATGAGGGCAAGGAAGGACAAGCCTGTTTTGTGCCTCCTGTACCACCAGACCTAATACCTGGGGGTGACCCCACATATTTGATGATGGAATCGATGAATGGAGCTTGGTACCAGAGAGAAGGCGGGGAGAGAACACAGGCAGTGTCCTCACAGATTCCCCAGCCTGCCAGAGAGAGACCCATGGAAACATCGCGAACACTCAAAAGATAAATGCTGTGGTTTGACAAGCACGGGGATCGCAGGACCCAGAGAGAGAGCAACTTGCTCAGTCTGAGGCAGGTCAGGAAAGGCTTCCTGGAGGAGGTGGCGTCTGAGCTGACTTGAAGGTTGAGGCAGCAGGGGAAGCACGAAGGGTGTTCATGTCGGTCAGTGTGGCTGCAGTTTCGAGGGCAAGGCTTGGGCAGCAGGGCAGGTCAAGGCTACAGGCATGGGCAGGGGTCTAAACCCAGAGGGCCTTGCTGCCCTGCTAAAGATTTTATTTTCATCCCAAGGGTGGGCACCGGAGAGCAGCTCAATGGTTCTTAACCGGGAAGCAAGCGGGGAGGATGGGCAAGAAAATTTCAACTTCTATCTTTTAAAGAAATTATGCTGTTCCCTTGTAAAACAATTATCTAAGTTGATATATTAAAAAAAAAAAAAAAAGTTGGTTTATTTGCCGGCCATTTGTGGGACCAGAGCCACGGCCTGCCTGGTCCTCCCCCTGGCCCTCCCCGCCACACCAATGCAGGTGTTCCTGCCCCACCCCCTCTCCCCGCATCCCCAGCCATCTGTCTAGGAAGGTCCATTGTGGTGGCCTCTGACATCACAGCAGGGGGCAGAGTGATGTCACAGGGCCCCTTTGTGGCCTTGTAGGGGGAAGTGCCCCCACCAGAGGCCTGCTCCCCAACCCTGCCCAATCCAATTAAGCATGGGCTAGGGACAAAGGAAGCTGCTTTGTGTTTTAATGCTGTCTGAAGTGAGTCACAGGCTGCAAAGGGAGGGGACAGCAAGAGGTTGTACATTCCAGAGCCTGCCATTTCCCCAGACTGGGCCTCCGGGTCAGGCTGGAAACCCTGCTGCCACCACCAGTCGCTGTCCCCGTGTCCCTAGCCCTCCTCCCTGGGCTCCCGGCAAGTGGGACAACAGAGATAAAGGAGCTCCAGGCCCCACGCCTCCCACCCCATGTCACCCTCAGATGGAGGGCCAGAGCCTGTGATGAGCAGCTGCAAGCAGAACCTTCTCTTGAATCCCCTGAATGAGGAAAGAAAGCTGAGGGTACCGGGGGCCCTGGGCTGGGAGAAGGAGCAGAGCCAGCTGGAGCCGAGAAGGCAAAAGCCTCTGAAATACCGACCTGGAGGATAAAGGCCTCAGGGCACAGATGGGGTGCTGAGGCTTATAGAGGGACGGGACTTGTCACCAGGCAGCATCAATGAGTACTTATTAAACACCTACTGAGAGCCACAATCGTCTACGCTGTGTGTCAGCTGATCCTTGAAACCTGGAAGGTGGCAGTGGTATTAACCCCAGTGGCATTAACTTGGCCACTCTGGCCAGGCATTCAAAGACGGAGGCCTAGCTTGGGGCTGCCTAGGCTGCCCGCTCCTCTCATGTGTCCCTAAGGGAGGAGGGGGCTCAAGCTCTGGGGTCAGAGGGCCTAGTTTGCAGTTCTTCTTCTGCCACTAACTTGCATGCCCTCCCCTCGCTGAGCCTCTGTTAATTGGTCCATAAAACGAGATTAACGGAACCCCCTCACAGGTGTCATGAGGGCTGGACAGAGAGAGCGTGAGTGCCCCAGCACTGCTCCAGGTCATTAGGCGCCCCCTCAGCCCACCCCAGCTGTGGGCGGGGGCAGGGTATTTCCTAATCCTGGCACTACCACCCTGACCTCCATCTGTCCTTGGGCTTTTAGCCCTCAGCCAAGCCCCCTCCCAGGCTGCATCTGCACCCTTTGAAGGATCTGTCGAGGTCCTAGGCTTCGAGGAAGGCACAGCTGACTGGGGACACCTAGGTGGGGGGAGGCAGTGGCTTTCGGAGAGGCCTTGGCACAGCCCCCAGTCACCCAAGTTTCTCCTCCATTCTTGGCAGAGTTCCCAGGCGTGCACGGAGGCTGGGGGTGGCTCAGTTTCAGGCAACAAAGTCCTCTTTCTCCCCAGCCTGAGGAATGCCTGCACCCCGCCCCACCCCCACCCCAATCCATAGCTGTTACCCAGACCCCTGTGTTCACTGCAGGGGGCCCAGGCTGAACATGGGCTCTGCCTTGAGCCTACGAAACAGTCCTGACCCTTTATGGGGTGGGAGGGCACCCTTGCCCCTCAGCAACGCCCCGCCCACCACATGCATGAGCGGGCACACACACACGCCCACACGCACACACACAATCCCCAAACAGCCCAGCCTCAGGTCTCA
>NW_011888867.1:1185877-1188226 GCF_000151845.1 Pteropus vampyrus
GTGAGTGTGAGTGTGTGTGTGCATGCGTGCAGTGGGGAAGTGAGGTCATCTGGGCAGAAGGGAGCTGAGCTTGTCCAAACCACTGGAGCCACTGGGGGAAAGAGAGGCAGACTTGTGGGGAGTAGGGGAGGGGAGGGGGGGATTGAGGGAGGGAAAGAGACCAAGGCAGAGAGGAGAGAGAGCAAAGGACAGAGATGAGACAGAGGGACAAGGGTTTGGGGGAGGCAGACAGACAGGACGATGAAAGACGTTGGATCGGGCTGGAGAGACACGTAAAGGCCCAGAAAGAGGCCGAGTTTGAGAAAGAGGGAGCCAGAGAACAGAGACAGGGCACCCCGGGGGGGAAGGGGTTTCAGCCCAAGGAGTTTCCCACTTATGCCTGCCCTGAGCGGGGACTGAAGGAAAACATCTCGAGTCTGTTTTTTGTCCTAGTCTGAGATCACGCATCCCTAAGGCAGTTTTTTGAGGACCTATTATGTGCGCCTCCTAGGGGCAGGGTCTACCTGAAGGGGCCAAACCTCAAAGGCAGAGCCCAGGCGGTGGTCCTGGGGTACGCCTGAGAGGACAGAGGAAATGAGGGTGACCAGATGGGAAGGTAGCACGGAGGCTGCAGTTATGGAGGAAGCTGGTGCAGAGCTGAGTCGGGCAGAGACCAGGTCCACTTCTCACCAGCCGCTTCCCAGCCCCTCTGCGACCCTCCCATCATCCAACTCCCCTAGGTGGCTCGCTAGGCCCCACGGGCTCCGAAACCTGCCCACCTCACCTCCCACCATGCTCCTCCCTAACCCAGTGCTTCTCAACCATAGCGACTTGGCAATGTCTGGAGACATTTTTGTTTATCACAGCTGGAGGGGTGTGCTACTGCTGTCTAGTGGGGACAGGCCGAGGATGCTGCTAAATATCCTATTACGTATGGGACAGCCCCTCCAGCGGAACTAGCATGTTCCCCCAGCGCGTGCCAAGTTAGTTCCTGCCTCGGCGCCTTCACACTTGCTTCTAGCCCTGCCTAGAAATGCTCTCTCCAAATCGCACAGCTTCTGCCTTCTCGTTCTTCCAGAATCTGCTCAAATATCCCCTCTTTAGAGCAGGTTTCCTTGACACCCACAATCCCTCCCTCTCTCTCGTAAACCTCTGATTATTTCCCTCCTACCACTTATCCCCAAATCATGATGATCTTGTTTATTTATTCAAATCCCTATTATAGTTTGTCTACCCTCCACTTGGCTGCAAGCTCCAGAGGTGGGGAAACTGAAGCTCAGGGGTGTCATGTGACTTGTCCAAAATGACATAGCTAGGCAATGGCTGACCTGGGATCTGAACCCAGGCATGCTGGCTTCAGAGTTCGTGACCTTGACAGAGCCACAGTATGGCCTCTCTGCAAATGTGAGTTGAGTGGATGTATGACCCAGTCACCGGGACACATATCTCAAAAACCCAGGCCACTGTTTCTCTCCCTGAGAAAGCCTCCCTGTCCCCCACTTCAGATCTGGGGTGCTGCTGTTAATAGAGCTGAGGCTTCTGGAAAGGAGGAGGCCAGAGGAGCCCCTTATCTCGGCTCCAAGTCAGCAAGGAGATAGGCTCTTGTCGGCAGGTCCCTATGGTGAGGAAACTTGGAAGCCCAGGCATGGGGCTCCTCACCATGGGGATCCCCCATCATAGTCACTGCACTGGGGCCACAACCACTGCCCTGAGTCACTGTTGACTTTCCCAGGCACTCCTAGGCATGGGGGTGGAGGCGCACCCCTTCTTCCTGCCTCCCTGGATGGGGAGAGTGGGCTGAGCGTGGGGTGTCTGAGGGCTGTGCCGAGTTCGCACTGGGGCCACTGCCACCCCCAGCTGGCAGCCTCTAACGAAAAACTACAACCAAGAGGGGCGGTCCCAGTAGGGACAGGAGGAAGTTCTCACTGGGAAGCTGCGGGCGCCCTTGCCCTTTGGGGATGGGGAGAGAAACTTGGAAGGCTGCCCGGAGCTGTTTGCTGCCCACATTCCGGGCTAGGAGGCCCCTCCCAGTCCACGACCCACTGACCAGGCCTCTTTCTGTATCCCTGGGCCCCCTCTGCCCGGCATCAGTACCTCTGGACTAACCTAGCAGCTGCACAATCCTATCCCAGTCTCCCCAAAACTTCTTTTTCTGGCCCTGTCTCCTCTCCCAGAACCTGTGGAGCCAATCAAGTGACAATCTGGACCTGGAATCTGTCAAGAAACTCCTTAATTTTCATTCATTCATTCATTCATTTTTTTACTCTTTCATAGTGTGATAGTTAGAGCATGGATGTTAATCTATATGGCTGAGTTAATATTTTGCTTCACTGGTGACAGAAAGAAATCCAACTATATAGGAGGTGAACA
>NW_011888867.1:1189586-1191399 GCF_000151845.1 Pteropus vampyrus
GCTCTTATGAACAATGCTCTTATGAACATTCAAGTATAAGTTTTTGTCGAACGTATATTTTTCATTCCGTTGGGTGTCTTCCTCGGAGTGGAAATGCTGGATGATGTGGGAACTCCATGTTTAGCTTTTGGAAGGACTGGCGGACTGTTTTCTAGAGTGGCTGCACCATTTTATATTCTCACCAGCAATGAATGAGGACTCCGATTTCTCCACACCCTTGCCAACACTTGTTAATGTGTGTCTTTTCATGGTAACCACCTTAGTGGGTGTGAAGTGATATCTCACTGTGGTTTTGATTTACATTGTCCTAATGACTAATGATATTGAGCATCTTTTCATGTGCTTATTGTTCCATTCATATATTTTCTTTGCAGAAATGTATATTCAAATCCCTTGCCCACTTTTTAATTGGGTTATTTGTAATTTTATTATTGAGCTATAAGAGTTCTTTATATATTCTGGATACTAGGCCCTTATCAGGTATTTGAGTTATAAATGTCTCTCCTTTGAGACATTTATAGTTTCCTTTGGGGCACGAAAGTTTTCAATTTTGATCAAATCCATTTAAATATTTTCTTTCCTTTGCTCGTGCTTAGATGTCCTATCAAAGAATCTATGGCCTAATCCAAGGTCACAAAGGCTTACCCCAATTTTCTTCTAACAGTTTTATAATTTCGTTTTATTTACTTATTTTTAGGAATAATGATAAAGATTTATTCAAGGGTCTTGAGGGTTTGCAAACCAAAAACAAACCAAAGGCAATCCCCAGAGTGTTCCGAAGAGAAAAGAGAAGCTGAGTTCTTATAGTGAAAAGCACAATCTTGAGAAGAATCAGTCCTGCCATTGTAGCCTCTGGGTTTATCCAAGATGGCCATCCTCCAGACAATGGTGGTCTGAACAGTGGGTGTTAGGCAATCTGGATAATGCGTGTCAGGTGGTCTGGGTACAAGAACATTCTTCCTTTAGTTCTTCGGGAGGTAATCAAAAAGTTATCTGTAGGTTTGATGTATATCCAGGCACTGCCGCAGGGCTGAAAAGTTCAAAAGTTTAAGTCCCCAAGCCAGTTAAAACAAGAATAGGACCGTTTCCTCATACCTCAAACTGCTCGATTTTCGTAACTTAGCAGCTTGACAAGAATGACTCCATTTTCTCTTCACTCTGTTCCTCAATCACGATCACATTAATAACCATAACGATCTTAATTTCTACCCTTCTCAAGCCTCATAGCAACTCTATGAGATTGACACTCTTACTAACTTCATGTGACAGAAGAGGAAACTGAGGCTAAAAGTGATCAAGTGCCTTGTAGGACAAGGTCACACAGTGAGAAAGAAAGGAAGTTTCTTTCAAAGAAATATTAGAACAATTTCCTCTTTGGTTCCCTTGGAAATTATTTTATAGTAGTAAAATACTAATTATATGGAAATCAATGGCAAATCAATGTGCATCTAGAAAGAGACACGTGCTCTGCGGTCTTACATACGGAACTGGGGTAAAACAGAAGTCACCGGCATATGCCTGATGGTAAATGTTAGAAGAGACAAAACAATAGCGATGCCATAGCCTACTTAACATGGAAATTAGGTTTATTTTGCTTTGTCTCAGACTGATGAGAAACGTGAACTAGAAAGGATTTTCAAAGGGGGTCAAATATGTGAGGACAGAAAGAAATCTAACCACGGGAGGTGAACACACAGTGTAAATACATATATGCCTTACTGTTCAAGTGTACAGCGGAAGCTCATTGGATTTCATTAACCAATGTCACCATAAAACTAAATAAATAAAATTTAAAAATAATAAATAACTGACC
>NW_011888867.1:1192350-1195434 GCF_000151845.1 Pteropus vampyrus
AATTGGGTCAAGTAATCTAACAGATGCAGAGTTCAAAACACTGGTTATAAAGATGCTCAATGAACTTAGGAGAAGTGTAGATAAATTCAGTGAGAACTTCAACAAAGAGATTTTAAAAACCCCATAAAAATGGAGATGGAGATTATAAAAGGAAACCAGTCTGAAATGAAGAACACATTATCCGAGATGGGAAGTACATTAAATGGAATAAACAAAGGAATAAACAAAGTGAATAAAGAAAAGGGTCAAATGCCCTATCTAGAGGATGGGAAAGCCAAGGACGTGCAAGCAGAAAGGCAAGAGATAAGATGCCAAGACAATAAAATAATTTAAGGAGCATATTGGACACTGTTAAAAGTCCAAATAGCTGTCTGAATAAAAGTCCAAATAGCTAACTGAAGAAAATCAAGATGTCGAACAGCTGTTTAAAGAAGTAATGATGGAAAACTTCCCTCACCTGGTGAAGGAAAAGGACATAAAACCCCAGGAAGCTCGGAGAATTCCAAAAACCAGGGATCCAAAGAGGCCCACACCAAGACACACCATAATTAAAATGCCAAAGGTTAAATACAAAGAAAGAATATTAAAAGCAGCAAGAGAAAAACAGATAATTACTTATAAGGGAACACCCATAAGACTGGCAGCTGATTTCTCAAAAGAAACTATGCAGGACAGAAGGGCTTGGCAAAAAATATTCGACAAGATGAAGACCCAGGATCTATAACCAAGGATACTTTATCCAGCAAAGCTATCATTTAGAGTCGAAGGACAGACAAGGAGCTTCCCAGACAAAAATAAGCCAAAGGAATTTATCACCACCAAGCCAGTATGACAAGAAATATTGGAGGGACTTCTTAAAGAAGAAAAAAATACAAAAGACTCACTTCAGATTAAAAGACACACACAGACTAAAAGGAAGTGGATGGAAAAAGATACTGCTTTGATGGACCTAGAAGGTACTTAAGTCAGACAGAGAAAGATAAACGCTATATGATTTCACTCATATGCAGAATCTAAAGAATAAAAAGAACAAACTAATGAAAAACAGACTCACAAATATAGTGGACAATGTGGTGACAGACAGACGGGAGGAGTGTTTGGGGGGCTGGAAGAATGGGGTGAAGGGTTAAAAAACTACAAATTAGTAGCTGGTGGATGGTCATGGGGATGGGGAGCACAGCACAGGGAGTGCAATTAGCATTGATATGTTGACTAGGTAGACGGTCAGGGGAGGGAGAGACCAAATGGGGAGATCATTTTACAAACTATATAGATGTCTAACCAATGTACTGTATCCTTGAAACTATTTAAAAGAAATAAATTTAAAAATAATAATTTAAAAAATAAAGTGATTACTGATAGGTAAATAAATAAATAAATGAGAAAGGATTTACATATAAAACCAAAGCTTGCCTGTTTATCACATAACTGTTTACTTGTTAGCTTTGTATCTTTAAGGAAGCAAGTTTTTGAAAATTATTTGAAGTTTCTTTCTTTTATATTATTTTCTCTGTCTTACATTCTCCTTAAGTCTGTACAAATTCTCGACTAGTTTGAGAAACCTCAGTAATTTCTTCATTGAACAGATATTTACTGAATAGTTTTACAATTTTTAGCTCTTAGATTTGCGACTTTGATCCATTTTGAGTTAACGGTGTCTGTGGTATATAACGGTGTGAAATAGATGTCCAATCTCATTCTTTTGCATGTGAAAATCCGGTCACGCCAGCATTATTTGTGGAAAAGTCTATTTCCCCATTCAGTTTTCTTGGCACTCTTGTCAAAAATCAATTGACCACAGCGCATGCATTTACTTCTGGACTCTCAATTCCGTTCCTTTGATTTATACGTCTAGCCACGTGCCCGTACCACACTGTCTTGATTACTGTAGCTTTGTAGTAGGTTTTGAAATCAGAAAGTGTGAGTACTCTAGATGCGTTCTTCTTTTTCAACATTGTTTTGGCTTTTCTGGGTCCCTTGTATTTTCATATGCATTTTAGGATGAGCTTGTCCATGAGAACCTTTGAAACTGCGATTGATTCTAAGGCTATATATATTTCCAATATATGAGGTCATCGTGGTCTATTTCTCTTGGCTTTTTAAATTGAAATATAATTGACCTATAACTTTGTATAAGTTTAAAGTGTTCATGTTTATTTGATGCATTTATATATTGCAATATGATTATCATCTTAGCCATTAACACCTCTATCATGTTATGTAATTGTTATTTCTGTTGTCTTTCATTTTGTGTCGACTCTTGCTCATGGTGTCTTGTTTCCTTGTCTGCCTGTTTGTCTCTGACTGTGCTGCTCACTATATCTGAAAATTATTTGGAAAAAGAATATGAGGCCTAAGATAATGACACCTCCCTTCAGAAATGTTTTTTTCTTTACATCTACCAAGCACCTGAAGACACTACTAATCCAAGGCCACTTTAATTCAAGTTCAAGGCTTGAGTTTCTTGAGTCACCCAAATCCCTGTGCTGAAGGCCTGGTTTTCTTCGGGTTCACCTTTATTCTAAGGATGTCTCAACTTGTAAAAATGTGGGGTATCAGGCTCCCTCTCTTAGACAAAAGGCTGAGCTTACCTTTTCTTCTTCCTCCTCCCACACTCCCCATGAGGCATCAAAACCACAGCTCAGTTTCAGAGCTGTTTCTCCCAGATTGGCAAATGCCCAATGCAGTCTTCCACACCGGGCTTTCCTTCCTGGATTCTTGCCTTCGCCTAGATTCTTACTAGGGAATTCTCGACCACCCTGTTAATTATTTGATGGTCTTAAGAAGATGATTTTTTTTTTTTTTTTTGGATCTGGGGACTATCATTGTCTTCAACAGGAGGGTTGGTCCAAATCACCCACCCCACTGTTACTGAAGGCAGAAGCCCCTGCAAAACCACAATTTCTCAGTGGCATTTCCTTACCTTTGCCCAGGCTGTGCCCAGGTCAAGGTCTACCCCCTCTCTACTCATCTCAGGCACTCCTAATCGCAAAGCCCTACACAGAGCTTTGCCACCAGAAGCTCTCCCAACTCAAGGTCCCTTGCTCTCAGCCCTGGCCCCTAGAGTCCACAGCTCTGCCGCTG
>NW_011888867.1:1196709-1205567 GCF_000151845.1 Pteropus vampyrus
CAAAGCCCTACACAGAGCTTTGCCACCAGAAGCTCTCCCAACTCAAGGTCCCTTGCTCTCAGCCCTGGCCCCTAGAGTCCACAGCTCTGCCGCTGCATTTACTCACCATCGAACATTTATGTGGCACCTACAGTATGTCAGGTCCATCCCGGGCACTGGGGATCAGCTAAGAATGACACAGAAGCTGCCCCTTATCCTTGAGGAAGATAATAGACAATTGGTTGTAACCCAGTGGGATCAAGGTTGGGAGAAGGAAGCAGAGAGAGCCACGGGATACATTGCAAGGAGATCCGACCAGAGGAGGCTTCCACGGGGAAGTAATATTTAAGCTGAGGCTTGAAGGATGTGTAACCATCACATGGCAAACAGGGTTGGGGTGGGAAGGGCGTTCCAGGCAGATCGAAGATCTGACAAGGAGCGGAGCGGAGTTGGTGAATCAGAATGGGGTGCAAGAAAGGAGGGGACCTGGGGTGAAGCTGGGAGGGGGACCGAGCACCTCCATCTGACTTTACGGTTCTCCTCTTCCATCTTCCCTCTTCTGCTCCTAAAGGCAACGCTACAAGGAGAGAAGAGCCTCACAGCCGAGAGAAAGCAAACTTGACTTTCTTCACTAAACAACTCCTTTCAGGAAAGGTCACGGTCCCTGGCTACCTCAATCCTGCAGCTTCACCTCCTTCCTCTCCTCTTGCCTGGGGCAGAATGGTGAATGGCCACATCCCCTTGTCACAGGAGAAGCAGGATGTAGAGCTGAATGAGGCTACAGAGACTGTCTTCCTTAACTGCCCCTGCCCGAGTGTCTCCCGTACAGGCCCTGAGGCCCTTCCTGCCGCTCCATCCTCACTGGGCTGTTTGTCTTGGATGTGGTCCCTGATCTAGGGAGCCGGGAGGGATGTGGTGCATTGGCATCCAGCCTTGAACCCTCAGGAAAAGTCCCAAGTGATGCTGCTCTCTACCCAGCCAGGATTCTAGAGACTGGGGACACACAGAACCTCCAGCCTCTCACCTGCTTCGCAGGTCACCCCAACATCAGTCCCGAAGGGGAAGGTTGGTTAACCCTCAGGAAACCAGGAGTTGAGAGGGGAGGCTAGATTTCTGTTCGGACCACCGACATGTTTATAGCAGGGAGTTGGGTAGGTCATCCCAACTGGGAGAGGGGGGTCCTTCGGCCATTTACCCCACCCACTCTATTGTCCAGATGGCTAAACCGAGCCTCAGGTCACATGGCAAATTCCCTTCTCCCCACAGGTGCTTCTCCCCACAGGTGCTTGTTGGCCAGCCATGGTGGCTGTGGTGGCTGTGGTGGCTGTGGTGGCTGTAGCTGCAGGTGCTGCAGGAGTTAACCGTTCAGCCCGAGAGCCTGAAATGTGGCCTCTTGAGAACAGAGAGAGCTCACGGCTCCTCTCCCACCCGTCATGCTCCATCGGAGGCTGACACTTTCCTGGCCCGCAGCTCCAGGGGCATCAAAAAAAGACATGTTTTGTTCAAGTGTCCTAAGGCTCCGTCAATGCCTTCCAGCCAGAGACCACCAGACACACACCTGAACAAAAGTGAGTCCTGTCGTGCAAGGTGGGGGAACACACTCCTCGGGAAGGCAAGGGGCAACCCAGCGAGTGGGAGTTAGGAAGGACTTCGAAAGGGGTTCAGGCTGCGGCTAGGTGATCAGGGAGGACTCGGGGGATGGAGCTTTGCCTTGGGTGGGACGCCATTATGATGGGGTGGGGGAGTGGGGAGTGTGGGTGGTTAGTCTGCGATTGCATATCTTAATTTTAATCTAAAAGGGAAGAAAAATGAATGGAAGCTAAAGCTGTGATTGGCAAAGAAGCAGCCATCACAGGTTTAGCCAGGATAGAGGGACGTGTGGTCATTTTTGTGGTTTGGAACTACGTTCATTCCCCGCCCCCAACCGCGTTCAGACGTGATCACAGAATGGTCTTTTTTTCTGTCCTGATCCATCGTGGTCTTTGAGTGGCTTTGACTGATGTTTGTGATCTGTAAAATTGCTTGTGCTTAACAGGAGCATGCCCTGGCTTAGCTAGGAGGGCTACTTTTCTCTTTCTCAATTTGAAAGGAAACAGCGTGGAGCCCTGGAAAGCTGGCCACGACACACAGGGTCCCTGTGAGGGCACATGTCAGCCGAGCCTTATCTGTTGGCCCCAAGGCTGCAGAGGAAGCTCAGTTGAGGCAGGGAAGCCAAGAGGCTTCAGAGTCAAACCTGGGTTCAAATTCTGACTCTGCTCATGCTCTTGGACAAGTCACTTCCCCCCTTGCAACTTCTCCCACTCAACAAACACCTAGGGGTTGGGGACCTTGGCCAAGTGCCATAATTCTCTGGCACTCAGTTTACCCCTCTAGAAAACAGGAATAATATTGGTACCTAAGAAAAAGTAGTGCCTATCTCCTAGGGCTGCTGATCTGTACTTCCCAGGGGTCCCTGCCTCCCCGACCACTCCTGCCTCGTGACCCTTTATTAAGGAGGAAGCAAGAGGGTTTGGCCTGTTTTGAAGAGTGAGTCCCCTGTCCACCGGCCTCAGAACCTCATACCTCAGCTTGTCCCCAAGCAGGTCTGGGGCTGCACAAAGCAGAGGAGGTTCTGGCCCCTCCAACCTACGATTTCAGCTGCTCCTGGGGCTGAACTATGTGACACAGCAAGGAAGGTGGCCCCACATCTTGGAATTGCCCTGTAGGCAGCCAAACCCCTGACTCTGCCCAAGTATCAGCTCCACCACCACGGCCTGGGTACTGCCCGTTCCTTGGTCCAAGTCTGATCAGCCGGACGCTGTGGGGATGCCCTCCCAGCACGGACATCCTGTGGTTCCCTGGCCTTCTCTAGAACACTGGTGCCAGTGTGGTTAATGGGGCCTGGGGAGGCAGAGAGGGTGCCAGCGCCGTGGGAGTGGAAGGGAGCATGCACCATCCTGCCTTCTTCAGGCGTGGAGGAGGCGGTGGTGACAGAGGAGGGTGTGAGACGAGCATAGGAAGAAGTGTGTGTCCCTGCCAGAGACGGTTACCTGGGCTTAAGTGAGACGGCAGGTGGGGGCTGTCAGCTGAGGGCCGTGGGTGTAGGTGTGTGCAGAATGTGTGGGCAGGACTCCGACAGCAGGGTGGGTGCATATTCGTGTGTGCGTGTGTGATGCCCTCACCTTGGTGGGCAGGTCTCAGAAACAGCCTGGGTTTAGGATTCGCACCGGCCTGGGTCATTTCCCCGTTGTGTGACCTCAGCCAGGACACTTGCCCTCCCTGAACCCTATTCATCCACTTCACTAGTACAATATTTGAGCTCTTGGCACGCACTGGTCATTGAGGAGACAGGGACAAATGAGGCAGACAGAGTCCAACCTCTCATTCAACTGCTGGCCAAAGCCTTAGTTTCCCCATCTTTAAAGTAGGGGGGGGTAGCAATATCCACCTCCGAGATTATGTCGGTAAATTGCACGGCATCCCGTTAAAGGGCTTGGCGGACATTTGTTTTCTTCCTCCTGGAAACCTCGATGCCGCACCTCTCCTCCCAAGGGACACAGTAGGGGCCCCTTCGGGGCACGATCCGGCTCTCAGACCACTTGCTTTCTGCCTGGCTCACGGGCCCTGGGCGTGAGTGGCAAAGGTATCTGGGGCAGGGTGGATGATAAGGGAGCCTCGCGGTCCAAGAACACTGGTGACTTCCCAGCACCAGCCGAGAGAAGTGGGGGTGGGTCTGGAAGGCCGAGAGTCTCTGTGGGGGCCCTTCAGTCACCCCCCCACACACCCGCCAGGTGGGCACAGGTGTGGGATGGAAACTCCTCCGACGAGCTAGGACACCCTCTTTCATGGCGAGAGGAGGCAGGGAAAAGGGCAGAGGAGGTGGCTGCCAACTTCTCGCTGGGCTGCTGTTTACATCCAAGCCATGAGCTGGCTCTTGGCTTCGCTGCCTGCTCCCCAGCCAGGTGTGCTAGGAGAAGCTCCCTGGCTCCGGCCCGGCCCCCGTCAGCATTCGATGCTCTGGTTCGGCTGGATTTGGGCACCAAAAGAGATAGCTGGGGCAGGGTGACTCCTGACGCTTGCTTAGAACCAGATGCCTGATTTCCCTCTCCGCCTGATTTCTTTCTCGGGCCCACGGCAATTCCTCCGAGGCTGAGGAACAGCTGTGCCCCGTTTCAGGGAAGGCTGGAGAAACCTCAGGGTACTTCTGGGCCAGAAAGGACAGTGCCCTGGAGAAGGGGTCGATGCCCTCTCTTTTCAATATTAGTGGACTAGGGGCGCGTCTCAGTGAGGGTGGCTGCCACTGGCCAGCCTAGAAAGCAAGTGGGAAGGCAACGGGCTATAGCTAAAGTGGGAAAGATTCACGTGAGACCCCAGATTATCACTGAGGCCCACAGTGAGGGATGCTGGAGTCAGAAACGGATGCTTATGCGGCTGCTGACCTGACCCGTCTCGGGGCTGCTTTTGGCAGGGGAGAGGAGACAGGCCAGGAGAGAATGAAGAGGAAACCAGGGGGCAGGGTCCCCTCTCCATACCCAGTGAGGGGCGTGTGGATCCCAACCTCCCCACCCACCCATTTCCTTCTGCGTTGCCAGCCATCACTGTGGAGAGGTCCCAGGCTTGGGGGTCATGGAGTTAGAATTGCGGGGTGTTGGTGATCCCGTTATCCTTTCTGAGCCTGTTTTCCTCTGCTATGTGTGTACCTGCCTCTCAGGACCCATGTGAGATCACAGCACGTCACACCAGCAGCCCGATGTGTGAGCCCTGTGTCTGCCACGCCTGCTTGCACATGGTTTAACTTATTCCTCCCATCGGTCCTCTAAGGCAAGCAGCATTATAGCCCCATTTTACGGATGAAGAAACTGAGGCCTAGAGAATCCAAGAGAGACATGTGGTAAGCTGGGAGATACCTGTCCTGGGGGGGCCCCTCGCCTCCCCTCTCAGAGAGCAGCGAGTGAGGCCAAGTGGCCCGGGTGTGTCGCAGCTTGCAGAAGGGGAAGAGGCTGACAGCAAAGTCCGGGATGCGGTTGGCCTCACTGAAGGGGAAACTCGCCATCCAGGCAGGTGTCTCTTCCAGTCGCCTTCTCAAGTTTCATTTCCTGAAGCAATGGGTCACAGCTGCACGGCTGGCTCCCCTAATGACACTGAGTGGCATCCAGGGCCCCAGGCTGAGGCTCTGCCCAACGCCCACCACCCTCAGCTTACAGGCCACCCTCGGACCTGCCCCGAGGGACAACTGCTTCCTCACCCACTCAGCCCTCTGTCAGGGCTCTGCCTCCTCGTCCTGCGCACGTTCAGCTCCTAATTTGCCTGGCTTCTGGCACCCTCTCCCAGGGCATCTGGCGTCGGGATGTCCAGAGAGAGACGCAGAGAGGCTCTCTGTCCTGACCCAGTCCCAACCTCGCGTTTGCTTTCTGTTCAGAGAACGAGGTGCAGGGAATTGAGATGCCCTCAGTACACCTCGTGTCACAATGCTGGGAGGAGGGGAGCCAGGAGCAGAACCCAGGCAGCTGCTCCAGCAGGACACTTCCGACTTTATCCGCTCGACCTCCGACCTCCGTTAAACCTTGCTCCCTTCCTCCTTTACCAGACCCCCACCCACCCACCCACCGCCCGCCCCTTCCAGCTGCTGTCCAAGCTGTGGCCTCCCCTCTGGCCTCCAGCCTCCAGTCTGGCCCCTCCCAGCAGTCTCCTGTGACCGTCCCCCCACCCCCCACCCCCGTGCTGAATCCTTCGTGGCTCCACTGGACCTCCTGTAAAGTCTTGACTGCTGGCTCTGGCATTCAGTGCTGGCTCTGCTGTGACCAGCCCTGCAGGGCCTTCTCCTCACAGCTGGCCTCCTGGCCCCGAGTCAGCCCTGCATCTAGAGGTGAGGGACACAGTGGTCCCTCATGAGTCCCCAGGGAGAACTGAGGCACAGAAAGAGACTGACTCTACCTTGCTCCAAGCCTCCTGGCCCGGCCAAGGGCTAAGCCTTCACCCCCCACCTCATTGCCCGCCCCAATTCCTGTAAGCCAGAGCTGATAAGGGGGAGGTGGGCAGCCCGTGCAAATCACCCCTAGGTGCTGCGGGCACCGTTTAGCCTCGCTGCCCACCCACATGCGCACTCCTGCCCCGAGCAGCCACGGGTCAGGGCACAGGCCCTGAGGCCACCTCCCAGCGCCGTCCCTGGGGTAGGCCACAGCTTGGCACGCTTCTCCTGTTCCAGGCAGGGCTCCACCCTGGTGCGCCCACCCCACTCGCCCTGCCCCGGCGGCCCCCAGCAGGTTGTTTTCCCCAGCTCTGAGCCCGGCTCAGCCTCCAGGGCCTGCCAGTCACGTAGCCAAACTCGTTCCTCCTCTCCCGCTGCCCAGGCTGCTGAGCACAGCGGTTTCCTGCTGGGGAGAGCACAATGGAGCCTGCCCCAAGGGACCCGCCCTGGGGAGGCGCCGGCCTGAGCGCTGTGTGACCCGGGACAGGGCCCACGCCCTCTCTGAGCCTTGGTTTCCCCGGTGAGAAGTGAGGGGGCGAGACGAGGTCTGGTGAGGCCACTCTCCAATCACGATGACAGCAGGCTTTCCTAAGAACATGCGTGTGCGGCGCCCGAATGCTCATGGCCATCCCGTAAGGTCAGGGCAGGGCCAGGCTCACTCGGCCACAGTTGCGTCTCCCTTCTCTGGCGATGTCTCGGATCTATCTGTTCCTTATCCCCATCCCCTCTCCCGCAACCCCCTCCGGTCCCCCTCCTCCTCCCAGGAGGCACCCGGCCTGAGCTGGGGTGCTGGGCCGAGGTGCTCCAGGCCTGCTGGCCCGGCTGGAAATAGGGGAGAGGTTTAGAAAGACGTGGGGGGAGACACCGATGATGGGGGGAGACACCAATGATGGGGGGAGACACCGATGATGGCGGAAAGCAGAGGTACAGAGGAGAGAGGGCAGCAGGCTGGCCTGGGAGGGAGCCAGCCAGTTTGGGACCAAGAGTCATCGACAAACCCCTAGCCAAGGGCGCTTCCGAGGCCAGGGGCCTGAGGTCCTACAGAGGTTTGCTCCTGCCTCCCCAGCGGCCGCCCCCTCTCCCACACAAGCGCCCTCAGCCTGGGAAACCTCACGTTCACCTCCTAATTTGGACCTGGCTCTCCGACCCAAAGCCTGGGACCCAAGGCCTCACCATGAACTGGATCCTCAACGGTGGGGAGTGGAGAGGCGGCTACACTCTCCACAGTAACACTTCCCCAGGATGTACCCTAGAGACCCCCAGCCTGACTCTGTCATGGGTCAGGGTCTGCACAGGTGTGTCCCCAGAAAAGCAAGGCCCCAAGAGAGGGCCTTTCTCAGGGCAGTGCAGAGGTGTCTACATGAGAACCAGGGACAGTAGGGCCTGAACTGCTTCCGGGGAGAGGACACTGTGGCTCCCCCGGGGGAGGGGGTTGGGGGAGAAGTCCCCACAGCCGTGCCTCCCCCTCCTCAGGCTCAGTATCCAAGGCCTAGCAACACCACCGATGCCACCCCCTCCCCCAGCCCTCTAGGAGCGAAGTCTAGACCCTGCCCCTGCCAGGCCTGGGGCTGTCACAGACACTCTGCTCTGAAGCTCAGGGTTCCCAAAGGAACGAGCCCCAGCTAGAGCCCCAGCTGGAGCCCCAGCGACCCAGCCTCACCTCCTGCCTCCTGTCTCCACCTCCTGACAGGGGCAGCGATGCCTACCCTCCCGCCCCCCACGCTCTCTTACGCAGGTGAGCGGGAAATCCAACTCGCCTCCGAGACTCAGTTTCCTCATCTGCACGATGGGCCTCAAAACAATCCCTACTTCCTAGGCTGGTGGCAGGAACAGAGGGCAATGTGCATTGGGACCTTCGCCCAGTGAGGTGTGAAATCCGAGGAACTTAGGTCGTCTGTCCCCCAGGCCTCCCCTCCTGGACGTCTGACTTCCTTATTTCTATGGCTGCCACCTCCTAGGCCTCCAAGCCTGCTGGAAGGGTCCCCCATCCTCAGACAGACCTGGTCCCAGAGCCACTTCCTCCCACCCCACCCAGTCCCCTCCCCCAAAGGGCTTCCGCCCCGATCTGGCAGGTTGTAAAGCCTGATTGCTGGGCCTCCTCCATCAGACCCCCAGGCCTGGGGGTCTTCACCAGACCAGGGTGCGGGCGGGGCCAGCAGCTGGAGCCTGCAGGTTGACCCAGCTCTCCAGGGGATTCTGATGCCCACTGCTCTACCTGCTGGAAGAGAACACCTCACCCTCAGGGGAATCCTCGAGGCCCTCTGTCAGCTCCACCCTGACCTGGTTGCTGCCCTGCCCCCCTCTGGGAAAAACACTTTCCCAGACTCTGCCAATCTTCTCTCCCCCCACCCACCCCACCCGCTTCTTGGGCTGGGCAGGGCTGGGCAGGGCTAGGCAGGGCTGGGGAGACCAGCTGGGCTGTGTTTGTTTTTGGGGTTTTCCTCTTGGGCTGGTTTTCTAGACAAAAGGCCTGGATGATGGTGGAGACAGAGCCAACCCCAGTCCTTCATGGCACTAGGGGATTATAATAGGAGGTGTGTGGGGGGGGCCATTTACACACCTCCCAGAGCCAGGCCATCTCAAGGAATCTTTGAAGCCCTGTGATGCAAGAGCTCTTTCCCCATTTTAGGGAGGAGGAGACTGAGGCTCAGAGAGGCCCGGGGATTGCCCAAGGACACACAGCTGAGGAGGCACCGGAAGGGGTCGCTCAGCAGGGAGTTTAGTTTGGGGCTACACCGGGTACCTCACTATTCCTCCTCCAAACTCCTCCCCTTGCCTCACTGCACCCTCCCCCACAATTCTGTGCTCCCCTCCCCCAAATCTCTCAGCCAGTGCCTCTCTCTTCTCTTCCTTCTTTTCCAGGTGGCCCCATCCTCAGCCCTGTCCTCATTACTTTCCCCTGAAAGAGCCACAGACCCTTTGTGACTCCAGC
>NW_011888867.1:1205617-1206187 GCF_000151845.1 Pteropus vampyrus
CTCTCTTCTCTTCCTTCTTTTCCAGGTGGCCCCATCCTCAGCCCTGTCCTCATTACTTTCCCCTGAAAGAGCCACAGACCCTTTGTGACTCCAGCTACCAACGTCCAAACCACTGACTTCAGGTCACAATGGCACCATTGAAGGTACCTGCCCGTGCCAGGCCCTGTACTGGAGGTGGTGCCCAAGAGCAGCTAACTGCATCCTCACGACGGCTCTGGGACGTGGGTGCTCTTATTATCCACATTTTACAGGCAAGGAACGTAAGACCCAGGTAGATAAAGCCACTTGCCTATAGGTGGCGAAGTCTGGACTCGAACTCAGGCTGGCCTCATGCTCCACTTCTCCACGTTAACCCTCTGGCTCTCCAGCCCAGACCTCCCGATCTCCATGGGCCCCCGGCAAGGCTCCCCATCCCTGCCTGGCCCATACCATAGCGCTCATCTGTGTTAAGGCCTGTGTGCTCCATGTCCCCACGCCCACCCTACCCCTAGACTGGAATCATCTCGGGTCCCATTCATTCACAGCCATGTTCCCACACCCAGCATTTCAGGCTTGGAATACAGTATGGCC